>NC_028639.1:71476281-71476724 GCF_001406875.1 Solanum pennellii
AGGAGGTTATAGCTGGTGTCGATGTCCAACACCTGGAACTTTGCCTCGAACTCCGCGGGGCCCATTTGGATGGTCAGGTTCACAGCTCCCAACGTGTCTCTCTGCACACCGTCGAATGCTCTCACATTGACCTGGTTTTGCTCCAACTTTCCGAGGTCAAACCTCAGCTGCTTCAGTGTGGACAAGGGGCATATGTTCAGGCCAGATCCATCGTCTACCAAAACACGGTTGACGATCTTTTCGCGGCATACCACGGTGATGTGTAGAGCTTTGTTGTGGGCCCTCCCTTCGACTGGCAACTCATCGTCACAAAAGCTGATCCGGTGCCCCTGAATGACTCGGTGAATCAAAGCAGCTACATTGTCGCTGCTTGTGCCTGAGGGCACGTATGTATCATCAAGAGCTTTCATTAAGGCCTGCCTGTGGGACTGAGAGCTCATCAG
>NC_028639.1:71481848-71536757 GCF_001406875.1 Solanum pennellii
AAAAAAAATCTTCTAATACGCCTTCCTCGAGCTCCTTCGATCTTCACGGAGTTCGAATTTTTGCACGCCTGCTGCCATTCATATTTTTTACACCTATTTAAGGTATAATGTCTCTGTATATCAGTGTATACAGGCTGTATATCAGCCTGTTTTTCAACTTTCGAAAGTTGAAAATTCCTTTTCAGCAGCGTATTTTACTGCCATCAACCCAGGTTTCGAATTTGGCCTCCTGTACGTATTTTGACCTGTATACGGGTGTATAAAGTATGTATACAGCTGGTATGCATCTTCATCAACACCTGCAACTACAATTTCCAGCAGCACATTTGCTGTGTTTTGACCTGTACATGTTTTCCAGGGGCTGACCAGCATCATGGAGGGTAGTTTGAGCCTTAATGGCTCAACGAGGAACGCAAATAGAGGAGTCCATGATGAACTCGGGTTGATTTCACATGCAAGCAAACAAAAATGGAGAATTAGCACCTTAAGCAAATGACTAAAACAAAACAAACATAGAAGATGTGAGCTATTTTGGAAATATGAATTAAGAAACAGACATAAGATCTCAAAATACACATCTTATATGAAAGAAAACAGGGGACTGTGCTAATCGAATATTGGAAAGAAATAAAACAAAGCCATCATCCATCAAGCTTTTAGTAGCAATTTAAACTAGATAAACTATTTTTAACCCAAAGGAAATCATATGATGAAAGCATTAGCATTACCCTTTCTTCTTTACTGCCTGGTGGTCTCAAATAATGAAGGGAATATGAATATACATTTTTTATACCTATAATGAAAATACACTCAACAAACCATGAAAGTGTGCCGAAAATGAGGAGGAACGAAAGTTGAATTCACATTGCGAAATAGGATGGCCAAGAAACTTAGTAAAGAAGAAAATAACTACTCACCCCTATTGAACAACCACTAAGATAACACAAAATTTCATGAGCATTTTTGCAGCAGCTAACATAACACATACATGTCGCTAAACATTCTATTCGAAGTAAGAGAGGCAAGGATCTAATATGCTAGACTAAAGGATGAGGGAACTATATCCAACCTTAAGAATAGAGCAAGATTCACAACCGGCATCACGAGATTAACAACAAAACCAAGAACAAGAAGCAAGGGCAGTTCGGAACTGCTCTTGATCAATGAGCTGCCCATCATACAAGCATAGACAAAACAATAAGGTCTAAAACAGAGAAAAAGGGGCCACTGCTAGGAATTGACAGAAACTATTCGAACCACGATATTTTACTTAACATACGACTAAGTTACAGAAATAACACGAATATATGTATACTTTCTGCGCCAAAGTCATCATCTCAACCACAAGTAACATCGAATCAACACAACGAGATAAAGGAGAGGGTGTCAAAAGGGAAAAGGTATTACCTTCTTCGGAGCAGCGAAACAGGGACAGATGAGCAGGGAACGACGATCCTCACCCTCGAGTATCGATACCAAACAGCAAACCCAAAAAACTTCGACAGAATGGGAACCACCAAACAAACTCGAATGAGTAAGACGGCTTGAGTCGTTCTCTTCGAACACCTTTCTAAGAGAACGGAAAGCCCTTTGTAATTTTCGCTTAGTTCCTCCAAAGCAAACAGAAGAGCCAAAAGAATTTCCAACCAAGAATTTCCCCCACCCAGATTTTCTAACTCTCTGTTCTTCCGAAAAACAGTAATGCCAAAAATCTCTCCCTTAATTTTTTCCCCCCCTCTATAACTTCTTTAGTCCGAACCCGTAATCAGAACAAAACAGAGGCAAACTTGAAATTCTATTTCCGAAAAATCCAACTTTCTTTGTATTCTATATTGGTGGGATTTCAGCCAGAACCAACAACAGCCAACCGAAAGAATTTTCCAAAAATTTCCAACGAGAAGCCAACCCAAGGATTTCAAAAAAAAAAATCCCCACCAGAAGCCAACCCCCAAACTGACGAGAATGGGGGTTTATATAGGAAAATAACTAGGTTTTTTTTTTTCGGATTTTGGGCGGGATCCCTTGGCCCATTTTGGACTCGAATTTGAAATTCGAATCCTTTCCCTTAAAGGAGCAACACCCTTTTCCTGCAAATTCGACTCCACTCCGAAAGAAGAAGGGGATAATGGACGGTTGGGATCGATTGAGCGTCCTTGGTGAGCGAGGTGGCTTCATCTCACAGTCACAAGGACGAAAGCCTGTCGCGTGCTCACTGCGAGGCTGCGTACGGAGGGAGTGCAGGTTTCCGTTGGGGTGGAGGTCGCGCGTCTGCTTTCTGGGAATTTGGCGTTTTGTCTTTTTCGCGTCTCTTTCTGTTTTCTGGAAAAAGACGCGAGGAAAGGGGGAAGAAAGGGGAGGTTGGGTCGGGTCAGGGGGACGGGTCAAAAGGCGGGTTATGGGTTTAAGTTTAGTGGGTTGGGTTGGAGGTTTGGGCCTAGGTGTTGGGCTGGAACTATTAAATGGAATGGGTTGAGAAGGGAGTGGAGTGGGCCTGGGTAGAGAGGAAATAAAGATGGGCTGGAGTAGAAGTTAATTAAGACATGGGGAAGGAAGTTGAATTAATTTGACGGATGACCGATTAAAATGATGAATTCGCATTAACTAATTAACGAGCTCCTCTATTTAGTAATATAATTAAAAAGAGTGATTCAAAATCATAATTTTAAAATAAAATATCACGATTATCAAAATTGAAATATTTTGGGATGATTTTCGAATATACACAAGATATACCGGCTATATACACAACTATGTAAACATTATATCGTTATATTTTCGCAAAATTATAAAACTAATTAATTTAAGTTATTTGGAAAATTTAGGAAGCTTGATAATTAAACGTGGGTCAAAATTGGGTGTCAACAAGAAGAACATATAAATCAATTAAACTTGGTAAAGTTGGATTATAACCTAGCTATATTTTAATATTTTAACTCATTTCAACCTAAATAACTTTTATTTATAAAGAGCTATAATGTAAATTAAAGAGCAAAAACTTTTTTCCCCTCGGAGTCCGAAACCGACATTTAAGTTTGACCAAATTCGAATTCGTGTCGAAAAGTCTGAACTTTTAAACAAATATAATCTCTGATTAAAAATAAAAAAAAATACGTCCCACTCGTCCACTCCATGACAAGCCTTAGTTGGTAGAGCAAAAGACATTACATCTATATATAGTTTTGTTCGTTGACGCGGTCGCGTCAATGTCATGCAATGAGCATAAATGGCGGGATTAAAATCCTTAGTAAGTTTGAAAGCAAATGGACCATAGGTAATATATCGACAGAGAAAGCATTAATTGCTCTTCCATAATTTAGTTAGTAGTCTAGCTAGTGGAACAAATTGGCCCCAAAATCAAATATTCAAATAAAATTGGTAAATTGATTGATTTTCAAACGTAAATTGGATCACATTAATTTGATATTTTAAACAAAAAAAATTAGATATTCTAAAACTATATGAAAAGTACTATAAATTACAATTTTTTGCATATTAATATGATGAAAAAATACATTTCAAAATGTTAGTCAAAATTTTTATAGTTTAACTCTAAAAATAGAAATCATGACAAACAATATCAGACGGAGGGAGTACCTTGTGATATGAGTAACAAATTTATGGTGTATAAATATATAAAGGTAAGCCAAAAACTCCAGTAACAGGTTAATTTCACAGATGATTATGCTCTGTTTTACTTACAAAATTATTTTTTATGAAAAAAAAAATCACTCAATATTATCATAATATCCCGAAAATCACTAAACCATAGTCCACAGGCATTGGATTCTCAAATTTGCGTAATTTTAGTTATAAGTTCAAACTATAACATTTGCCATACTGGAATACATACTTTTCTAAAATAAAGCCGCGTTTTAGTGAGTATTTTTGGCTTTACGGTAATGTATGTATGTATAGAGTAGCCACCAAAAGTCAATTTCTGTCCGTTGACCAGTCTATATTTTCATACTAATTTGGTCAACCTTATGACCCAATAAAGAGAAGTAGAGAAGAAATAGTCACTTTTATTTATACACAAGTATTTTACAATATCATAAATCATGGGTCGTTTTGAAATAAAATTAAGCACTAATTAGAATCTGACCAAGCCCCATTTTGTTTAGGACTGAGGCGTAATAGTTGTTAGTAGTATTAAATTTTGATGGAAAATTTTCTCTTTGTGTAATCTGAATAAGAGAAATTAGAAGAAAGGATTCTAGTGAGATACTGAGAGTAGAAGTCTGATTCAATAGATAATGGTTCGCGTGAGGTTATCCAAAATGAATTTCCATGTTAAATATATAATGTAATGATTTTCCCCCTAATTAGAGTGATAAGGAAGTGGACCATGCATTATAATTAAAACTCAAAAATTAGTTTAAAAGACGGTGATTATCTAAGACTATATATTTAGCAAGAACATTTTCATTTCGCTAATCGATATGGGACTACTAACACCGTATCTAGAGCTGTCAATATAGGCTAGTCCACCCCATCTGGGGTTAACCCATACAGGTTTCGACATTTTACGGATCAGATCGGGCTAGTTCATTTTTAGTGTGGGCTATAAATGGCTGGCCCAACCCACAAGTACGTGGGCTACAGGTTTGCCGGACCAGTCCACTTTATTTAAAAATTATATTATATTTATAATTATTAAATTAAATTATAAATTATAATTTAAAAATATTATCATAAATATCGATAAAACAATATTACATGATGTTAATGTTACTACTTTTTAATCAAACCACAAGTAAAATTATCTTTGTAATATTTATTAAGTTTTTTTCAAATAAAAGTATAAATATCTAAATAGAAATATTAACCTAATTGTTTTGAGTTTGTACTCTCTTTAATTTTAAATTTTAATATTATATTATATTTTTTAATTAATTTTTATTAGCCCACGGGTCGGCCCTACCGATATTTCTTAAGCCCCACAAATCAACAGACTTATTCAGGCCGGGCTAAAAAACACTTTTCTCAAATGAGCTCCAAAAATCGTAGCTCAACCCTATTAAATCTCCGACTAGGCCAGGCCGGCCCAACAAACCTAGCCCATATTGATGGTTGTACCCCTGCACGCCTAGGCCAACAAGTATTGGGTGAACCCATTAAGAAAAATGGACTTTAGACTTAAACTTTTACAGAAGATAAATTTACATTCACTTTCTGATATGAGACTACTACTAAATTGAGATATACCAGTAATTATCATTTCGGTGATTTAATTATGTAAATATATTTTATATCGTCAGTGCATAGAAAAATCTTCGCTGCATGTGACAAAATCCACAAAATGACGATTTGCATGCGTCAATCATGAGATTGGTTTGATTTTGTTGCGTGCATGAAACGTATTATCTTATATTTGCATATGCCAAAAGGATTATACAGTACTGGTCGACACTGCAGGCTACGGGCCGCGGCTTCTTCGAAAGAGCACCAAAAAGCTTCTAATTAATTCTAAGGACAACTTTTTTTTTTTGGTCATTTCAAAAAAGTTGTATATATATTATATACGTGGTCAGGTCAACTTATTGGATCAGTTGAAAAAATAAAGGATCTATACACAAAAGTCAATTGCAGTTAATATATATAATTAGGTGTATTTGCAATAAGAAGAGAAATCAAAGTAAATTAGAACTTCTTTCTTTACTTCTTGAATACATATACAAGATTATATATACATATATAAGATTATATATATAATCGGAGAAAGATTTGTAGTTAGTTGAATTTGAGTCTTGTAAATGGAAAGTTTTAACGGAGATCTTTCTAATTAGCCTTTAACTGTCTTATGCAATGTGAATCTGAATTATTTAAAAAAAAAAAAAAAACTGGAGATTTTCACCTACCAGCACTTTTGACTATTGTGTCCAACTTTTTTCAAAAATAGACCTGAGTCTATCGTAGAACTTTTGAAAGTTTATTTCTAGTTTATAGTTAATAATCTAACTAATTAAGGTGGTATGAAAGTTGTACTACTAGTCTAAGATAAAATTCTTATTGATTTATACATCTGAAAAATGATTAACTACAGCTAGCTAGTATAATTATATAAAGTACTTTAGGATATGAAAATGCTCTTAATTGTTACCGCACTAGCTATAACGTGTTGATAAATTAAATGCATGATGTAACTTGTGGTCTTTTTTAAAATTAAATTCTCATTCAGTATTTAAAATAAATAAATAAGTAAGTAAAATAAGTAAAATAAAGTGGATTAGTCATATGATATCGTGGAAGAATTTTTTTTTTATTATTTTATTATAAAAGATACATATATTGTGGAACAAAAGTTAAAGAGTACTGTTTCTTATAATTTCACATTCTTGACCAGAACAGATACTGAATTGCGATCTAATAATATCATTACTATTAGTAATTAAACAATTATTGTTGGGATTCAGTTATACGTATAAATTCAACCAAATGCAATAATTTAGACTTAAGACTCTACATTAGTGCTAAGAAAAATACTAAGAACAATGTATATATAAAAATTAACTTTTGAATTTATATCTCAATTAAATTTTAAATTTATCGTTAAAAATGGATATTTGTTTTTTTCAAATTGAACATGTCAATCAAGCTAGGACTTTTCGAATAACTTGAAATTTGAGACTTGAACTCCACGTGAAAAAAAAGAAAGATGGGTAATGTTATTTCCAAAATAAGGAATTTGTTGTTCATATAATAATACTTCCAATCTTATAATTGTAAATCAAGTTATAACCTTTGAATGAAATCATAAATTTAGAAAATTAAACAAGATAATGTATTGAATAAAAATAAAACAACTGTTATTAGTTAGTAAAAAGAAAAGATTAGAGTATTACCTAACTGTCCTTTTTATAGGATTTCAATTTAAGAGGAGGCTAAAATAATTATTATTGTTTCGTTAAAAAATATTTCATGCTATTTTTATAGAGATTTTGATTGAATAGGTAATGGTGAAAAAAAATAGTACTCCTACTGTTTTCACATAAAAAAAAAGGTAAAAAGCTTTTCAATATTTCAGTACAAATTTTCCTAATGAATTGATTTGATGAAAAATGAATAAAAATTATATTTTATAAAACAATTTTTTGATTAATTCGGGATGGAAAAAGAACTCTATTTCTATTAATGAAACTGATAAAGATGAAGGGTGTGTGTGATATGATTTTAAGAAAATGAGTTGGTTTCTTTTTTTTTTGTACGTGTGTAATTATTTAGAAAAAATGATTATTGAAAATGGTTGCTTGTACGGATGGTGCACCACCTTATATTATAATTATAATATAATCTAGATAAATATTATAAAGATGACCATGAAAAATTATAAAGATAAAATGTGTTGGAGAAAGAAGATAACACAATTAAAAAAACTATTAAATAATTGAACATATTTTCCTATTCCTATTAGAAATCAACGTTTTTCTCATTTTAAAAACTTTTTCGTTTTGTAAGAGTAAATATTAATTTTTTAAATCAAAATATAAAAAAATGAAAAACATTTTTGAATTTTTTTTTTCCATTATGAGTACACCCCAACTGAAAAACTTAGTTTAATCGTCATAGAGAAATTGAGGGGAATATTATTTAGGATATCTAATGATTATTTTTAATTAATTTATGCTAAGATTTCATTCCATTTAGGTATATCCCTGACATGTTTTTGGCGTCGCACAATTCAGCAACACTAACTTGAAAGGGTATTCACAAATTCAAAATATCATACGTACGTACAATATGCAGGTCATAGTCATAGGGCCCGTTTGGATGGGCTTAATAAAAGCAGTTTTAAAAAAGTACTTTTGAAAGTGCTGAAACTTATTTTTAAAATAAGCAGTTATGTGTTTGGATAAAAGTGCTGAAGTTGCTATGTCAAACGTGAAAAAGGAAAAATGGAAGAAAGAGATGTTAGGGTTATGTGGGTAATTTTGATNTGTATAAAAATATTAAGGGCAAAAAGGTAAAAATATGGTCAACTTAAAACAGCTTATAAGCTAAAAAAAGAAAAGCACCCCTACCCCAGCTTTTAACTTTTGACTTAAAATAAGTTTTTTTTAACTTAAAATAAGTTATTTTGAGTATTGCCAAACAGCTAAATAAGTCAAAAATCAGCTTTTAAGTCAGTTTGACCAGCTTTTAAGCTGAGCCAAACAGGCTCATAGTATATGTAACAACTTTCATTTCATGGACCTAGTTTGAATAGAATTTAGACCGTGCGAGCGATATAAATTTTTTTTATATAATCAAATTTATGATTATTAGTTATTAATTTGATAAGATCACAATCATCATACTATTCATTTATAATATAGAAAATTGGTTAATATTATCGATAGGGTGGCTGCTTTAGACAAAAAAAACTCCATAGAAGTAGCAACAAAAATGTCGTTAAACAAGTGGGTACACATTTTTTGACCTTATAAACCAAGTTTTTTGTTTTTGGTAAGAATTATTAACCAAGTTGCAATCTCTGTCTCCATCCATTACCCCTACTCATTTATTGTTTCCACTTTCCAGAAACATTTCAATTTTGGACTCACATCATTTCAGAATATAATTTTTTGTTAATAATATTACTATTTTTAGTATCAAATTATTTTTGATAAAGAAAAAAATATAGATAACTCTCAATGGTAAATATTTGTTATGTTAATTTTGAATTTAATTCAACGCGAAAAATAAACTTAAAAGGGAAAATTGTCTAAGATCATACTAGGCAAGGAGACGACCTACTCATTAGTAACTAAAAAGGAATATATATTCATCATCCCCCGCACCAAAATATTATCCGATATCAATACTATATTAAATGAATCACCGATTTAAAATTTAACCTAAAAACTAGTTCAAAAAGGAAAAAATTATCCAAATCATTCAATTACTTATAAAAAAAATATAATCTCATTAATCATTGATATGAAATATCTCATTCATCGACATTTAAAAAGTATGACTAATATGGGATATTCATCATCCTCGCATACCAAAATATTATCCATAGTAGATCGATGTGTGTACACACCAATACTATATTAAATGAATCATCAATTTAATTTAACCTAAAACTAGAAAAAATTATCCCAAATCATTTAATTATAAGAAAATACTGCCTATATCATTCATCAACATTTAAAATGTACGAAGGTAACTTGTTACAATTGAATTATTGTGTCGGGGTAAAATTTGGCATTATTGATTATGTAATGCCAGTCCATTTCATTTAGTTGATTTCAACCTATTATTTTTTTACTCTAACAATGTTAGAACATATTTCATACCTTATTTTCTAAGTTAAGGAAATATATTAATTACGGACAATTAAATGTCATTGTCGTTTTGGTACTGTGATAGAACTGTAGTTTTTTTTAATTACACCATCAATATAGAATTAAGTCATTTTTATTTTAATAATAAATTAATAACAATATGCTCTATTATATTGCTTGCTAGTTGATGTTTTCTACTGTGAACTTGGACTTTTATAAGACCCAAGTTGGAGAAAATAAATTGGGTTGCTCCAAGAATTTAATAGGTCACCTTCTAAAACAAACAAATAATACTAGTATAACATGCAGTTCACTTGCTAAATAGGGACGAAACTCAATAATTTAAATTTAAATTTTATATTTAAATTAATTGTTATTATTGTCAAAAATGAACCCAAACATAAGTAATCTGTCCAGAATTTTAAGGGTTGGACTCAAGATAATTTGAATTGGGTTCAATCTCAGCCCGTTGAAGCTTTAGCCTATTTGAAAAGAATTCTCAATGAGCCCAATTCAATCTCCAATTTCAACCCGTTTTAAAACTTTTTATTAAGATATGTTCTTACATTGAAGGTATGAATTATTATCTATTTAACATCTTTTAGGATATCTATCCATTTTTTACCTTTTTAATAAAAAAATCTTGAGTGAAAATTCAAGTTAAATATCAATATGTTAAATTATTGAAATTAATCGGGTCAAGATCCAACCCGTTTTTTAGCTTATTTGAGCCCAAAGTAAACTTGGGCGGGTCAAGGCCTAACCTGATTTCTATTCAACCCATTATAACATTTCTAATTTCGACATTTGATACCTTTAATTATTATATATATAAACAATTAATT
This sequence comes from Solanum pennellii, assembly GCF_001406875.1. Taxonomy (NCBI): domain Eukaryota; kingdom Viridiplantae; phylum Streptophyta; class Magnoliopsida; order Solanales; family Solanaceae; genus Solanum; species Solanum pennellii. The sequence goes on from NC_028639.1 coordinate 71,491,960, forward strand.
TAAAATCTAATAAATAAAAGTCATCATAATTTAAAATTCACAAACTAAAAATCTTAATATCGTTCTATTAAAAAATAGGTCAAATTTATGATCGACCCAAAGTAATTGTTCATGGTAAAATTAATGGGATTAGGTGAATGAATTAGAGGCTGCTACTTTGACTGAATTATAAGAGTTTCTTGCACCTAATATATGCATAAAATATTAATATATGGTTGAAAATATGACGATTCCATTTTTGTTGCGTCCTTTTTTTTTTTGTGGTGTTATTTTGGAGAAATTACAAAATTGGTGAAGATATTTTTGTCATTATTGTAATATAGGTCAAACATATATGAAAAGTCCCATAAGGCAGTAAGAAAGAAAAGTCCTAAGATGGAACCGTGTTCCTAGTTAGGACACGTGTTAAATGTAATTCGTTGTAGATTATTTTTATAACTTGCTTTTTCGTTCTACTAATATTGTATTTATCGTATTGATCTAAATTTACGGACATATTGGCCTAACAAATTTTATGTATTTGTTCATATGATTATAGTTTTATGGAGTCAAATAGTGTGTAATATATTAATTTGCTTAATGTTGTATAAAAAATTCATATTCCTTTTTGATGTTAACGTGAAATTAGTCTAAGACATGTTTTTTTTTTCAAAAAACTTTGTTTACTTAAAGCATATCAATTTTTTTTTCTTTTACTAACAACCTTCGTCAGCATGATTTTTATCATGTGCATCATATATACCAATCCTTAAAGGTACTTAACGTCATCATCCAAAGCCAATTAGGCAACGCAATTATCCAAGTTCATGAAATATATTTATATTAGTCCAACAAAAATCAAAGATTTGTTTTTGATTGAAACTACATCATCATCATCGATTTCAATTGTTATATATATATATATGGGCGTAGCTAGATGTAAAGATATGATACCTACAACCTCATATCCAGTGCTTAGTATTTGGTACGTGAAAAATTTTGATTTTGGAGCTCCCAACATCGGATGAGACGGGTCTGCTTTGATACCATGTAAAGATATGACACCTCGGATTAATTCACACTTCGAAAACTAGCTTAATGGGAGGAGGATTGTCCAAGAGTTACAAAGAGTTTACCCATCTCATTAATCACGGATGTGAGACTGTGTCATTCTTTAATACTAGAGCTATCCCAGGGTGTCAAACTGGACATCCTTCGTTGGAAAATTACGTTGTATATAGTTATCAAATTCTATATTTATAAAGAATATATACAAAGTTGGACATCCTTGACAAAAGATATGTTTATGATGTATCAGGAGTTTCGAGTTCGAATCACAATATTTTTATTTTATTTTGATAGTCACCCACCATTATTCTTGGACATCCTAGATAAAATCTCTGACTGTGCCACTAAATAATATATATATTAAATCTCTTTTATGCCAATGTAAAATTCATATAAAATATCATGTACGGGCAAGCTTCTATTCCAAAAATCTGCCTTCCTTCTTAAAGGTTTTCTACTATAGTAATTTTCTACCAACATTAATTATTACGTTCTAAAATTTAGCAACTTTGAACCACCCTCCATGTTCCATGTATTTTTCTGTAAATACCCTTGGATAAAAAAATACAATGGCATCTTAGAGTATATGTATATAAGTTAATAAATATGATTCCTCCGTCTATTAAGAAATTTTTATTTAGAATTATGTTTTATTAAATTAATTTTATTAATAATGCTTTAGAACTTTACATTTGACTACTACTTCTATATGTAATTGTTTAATACTATTGATTATATAAAAAGATATGATAGAACTTTTTAAATTTACTAAAATGAATAAATAAAATAAATATTTATTTATATTAATATAAGAGGTCATTAAAACAAAAGGCTTAAAGTAAAGTATATTACTAATATACATAGACTATATATATCAACTACGTTTGAAATTGGTGCTCTAATAATTTCTACCTTTTATTAAATCTAGAACAAATAATTCATATGTATGATACTTTACACTGGAATTATACATATGAAAAAGACATATCTAGTCTGAACACACTGCAATTTTTTTTGCTTATGAAGTTCTCTTTTAGAATTAGTCAACACATATATGGAAAAAAAAATATATTCGATCTTATTTTATTTTTATTAGAAAAAGATAACATACTCAATTAAAACTTGTTTTCTTCTCCTTCTTAAACAATTCAAGTTAAATTGACTTTGAGTTCGTGAAGAGTTCTCTAATTACCTAACGAATCTGGCTTACTAGTTTATTCATGAAAATTAAGAATTAATTATAAAGAAGTTTCTGATCTAGTTCAAGTAGGTAGCTTCAAACCGATAATCACATATATTTATATGTTCATATTTTTTAAAAAAAAATCAAACAATGATAAAAAAGAGTCATAAATGTGAATGCTTTACTATTTATTCCTTTAACATAACAGCACATTTTGAGTATGTGGGTTGATTTTAATTGCTTCATCAAAATATTAAAAAAATAAATAAAACATTACTTAGTAGGCATTTTTGATAAGTTAAATGATGTTATGATTTCAATTTTGAATATACAATTCATGATTCAAATACAACTTTTTCTTTTTTGAAAAAAAGCATGATTTAGACTTTTAGATTGTGATCTCAATTGTTTTAAAATGTAAAAATTTATCCATATGTTTATATTTATCATTTTAAATTTTACAAAAAAGACTTATATTCGAGGTAAAGAAGTATTTGTATCATGTGAAATGTTTGTATCAAAGAATTATTTATTAGTGTTACTTTATAAAATAATGTATATTAAAAGTTTATCACCGCGAAAGATAAAATATATAATTATTATTTCATCCGTTTCACAAAGAATAATCTAGTTTGACTTGACACGGAGTTTAAAAAAATAAAGAATACTTTTGATCATATGGCCCTTAACTAAAATTATGTCAAATGTATAAAATTGTCTTTTGATCTTGTAGCCTTAAACATGCCACGTGAAAAATTGTTACAAAAAAAAAATAAATCATTTTTTAAAAACAAACTAAAAGTAAATAAGATCATTTTTTTTTAACGAAAAATATATATGACGTCGTAAACACACTTTTTAAACAGTAAAATATATGTATGTTCTTGTGTCGTCGATGAGTCGATCAGCATACATAGAATATAAAATTGTAAAATATGCACAACTGTCAAGAACAGTAATCAAAGATTTGGTACAAGATGACCAATATTACTAGTTCACGTAGAAAATAACGTACTCTTTTTTGCTAAATGTTAGCCAATATTTTTTTTAAAAAAAATTAATTACGTAATGTAAGTATGTAACAGATAATCTTAGTGGGATAATAACAGTTATAAAATCTACTAAATGCGACTTGTCGACCGACCATAGTCGCCTCGAATTCATATTGTGTTAATTTTAATTTCTGGATGTTAATAATAACTTAATTTCCCCTAAAGTATCACAGGAAAAGTATTAAATTATTTTTAATAATAAAAAAGTCCTTCAACTTTGTTCAAGTAGTATCATATAAATATTTTATTTTAATTATTTTTTCAGGTAATTTTACGTCTTTGTTCAAGTAGTATCATATAAATATTTTATTTTAATTATTTTTTCAGGTAACTTTACGTGATATTTAAACACATTTGAGTGATCTTATTGTTGGATTTATTTGTCCCAATTTTTTTACGATAAATATATTTTTTAAAGAAAAAAGCTTTAATATTTTGAGCAATTCTTTTGTTGTAGGGAAGGTTTTAGGATTTAATAAATATAGGCTTGTTTATTTTAACTTAATTAGCTAAGAATATAGTTCTAGGGTTTTGAAAGTGGTGGTTATGAGGGAAAATTTGTTTACCTCCTTATATTCTGAGTCAATTGATTGAGGTTCTTTCTCTCTACATTTTGTACTCTCATTTATAGTGGTTTGCTCATCTCTGTAGAGGACGTAAATCGATTGATCGAATCACATTAAATTTTTATATTTTTTGATGTGTTTCTTGTTTGCTTCTTAGTTATGATCTTTTGTTCGTCCTAACACTTGTGTATTAATGTGGATTACCGTGCAATAATTTACACATCAAACAATTCTACGCAACACCAATGTGTTTTGAAGTCTTAACAATAATTAGTCGTTGCAAAGAGTCTGTTTGAATAGGCTTAAAAGGTGGTCAAACTGACTTAAAAGTCAGTTTTTTAACTTATTAGAGTGTATGATAAATATCAAAAATGACTTATTTTAAGTCAAAAATGACTTATTTTAAGTAAAAAATGACCAAATATATTACCTTTGCCCTTAAATTTTTTTTATTAATATATTAGTATTATTATAATCATTATTATTATTATTATTTTATTATTATTGTTATTCTTATTGTTATTATTATTATTATTATTTTATTATTATTATTATTGTTGTTGTTGTTTTTTTTTTTTTATTATTATTTATTAATGTTATTATTATTATTATTATTATTATAATTATTATATTTTTATTATTCTTATTCTTATTATTCTTATTCTTATTATTATTATTATTTTTATTATTATAATTATAAAAATTTGTGATGAGAAAGAACTATGTGAATGATAGGAAATATTATTACTTATGGATGTAAAATATAAATTAGTTTTGTTTTAATTTTTTCAAGTATAAAAATCTTAAGTTAATCAATTTTTTATCATGTTAACAGTTCTAAGGGTATTTCAGACATTTTGATAAAAAAATGTATAACAAAACTTATTTGCCAAACACATCAACAATTTTTTTTTCAACTGAAGCACTTTTATTCAAACACATAACTACATATTTTAAAAATAAATTTTAGTACTTTCAAAAGTACTTTTTAGAAATTACTTTTTTAAGCTCATCCAAACGGGCTCCAAGTTTAACTATCTTCAAGAACACAACAATATTTTGCATCAAAATTCAATTTAATCGAAGACCACGTAATTCAAAAGCTAAATTTGAAAATGATATATGGTGATCATTTATGGAGAAAAAATTGACAGTGAGATTATTGGCTAATTACCTACTTTAGTGTTTAATTCAACTTATAATGTTGTTAGTCAATCTGATCAATAATTTTACTTATTTCTTATCTAAGTTCAATCTGTTCACATGCATTTTCGCGTGTCAATTATTAAGTATAATCTACTGATCAATGATACTATTAACGGTTTATTTAATTTATAATTCCAATGATAATAAGTCACAATTAGTATACAGTACATATAAGAAACTCATCTTTCTTTTTTATTCTCACTGTATTTTTTTAACAAAGGTCATTATTCAAAAGATTAAATTAATTATATTAAATAAATATCTTAGTAAAGTTATTACTCTATTCATTTCAAGTTAATTAAATTGTTGAAATCTTTTTCATTTTTCAAATTAACTTAATTGTTGAATTTTCAAGGATACTTTAGAATGTTTTTTCAATTTTATCCGAATTAGTTACTAATTAATGTTTAATTATTTTCATCATAAATTTAACAATAATTAATAACGTAGAAAGTTATGACTAATTTATGTCTTAATTGTTTTTCTTAAATGGTGGGAAACACTCAACAATTCAGTTAATTTGAAATGAAAAGACTATTATATTAGTTATTTTTAAGAGATGTATCAAGTTTATAAACAAGTAAAAATAGACGGAAAAAGTATTAGTTGAATGATCATAAAAAAAACAACAAAGTTGTTATTTTTTCCTTTTCGAATTAAAATATAATTAATTTATTATTGTTATTATTATTATTATTATTATTTTCCTTATTAAGAACTCCTAGGTTGACTAATCGTATTTCCCTTCTTTCTTCTTCGGGTTCTTCCGGTTTTGTGCTTTTGTCTCTAATATTTGCCACTTGATCCAAGAGCAAGGCCAACGTGTGAAAATTAATTGCTAATATTCAAGGACCAATTCAATAATACATTTCTATGCTAAAAATTAAATTCCTTGAAATTTCAAGTTCAACTCTATGAATTATTAGGTAGTTTATTACTACAAATGTTGTATTTTTTACCTGAAATTGTATGCCAGAACAAGTCCTAAATAGAATCATGTATTATTAATAAAATATGGTGGAAAAATAGTTCCTTTTATTTTTTTAAAATAATTATTATAATCATATCATATATAACCCATCTTCCTCCTCTTATTTCATGGTTATATTTTAAAATTATTTTTGGACCTTACGTTGCTTACAATAAAGATTTTTTTCCTTTGAGAGAATAGACTTTAAAAATTACATTTATCGCCTAATCTTTTTCATCAAATACAAACAAAGATAGAAATAAGATATGAAATTTATGAATTTTAATAACGAATTTAAGATAATATACAACATAAATTTCTTGATACTTTATTAATGTTGTAATTTGTATGTATGACTTTAACAAAATTTACTGATTTTTTGTTAATCATTATATTACACTCTTAATTCCCCTTTAGATATATAAACACAATAATTATTAAATTTTCCAAATTTTGACTCTCTAAATTATAAATTTTATGCGTAGAAAAATCCGCTGGTGGGTCGTTGCGGCGAATCTAATTTAATTATTATTGATAATAACATACGTCTTAAAATAATTATTTGAAGGAAAATAATTAAAAGGTTATATAAGGCCATGCGATGTACCGGTGAAATAATGCAATATTACATAAAAACAACTTTTTTTTGGGTCAAACAAAGACCAGCTTCATTTTCCTAGCTCCCTCCTTTTTTTTTTAATTTTCTTTTTTTTTAAAAAAAACAATGCTGCTTCCTTTTGCCATTATATATAAACCCCAAAGTTGAACGCCTAATTGTAGAAGAGAATTAAGGCATTACCACCACTACTCAGTTCTGCTTGGAAGAAGAAATCCTAAATCTTTTATTTGTTTATTGAATTTTGAGTCTATGATTTGAAAATCCAAATTAGATTACTTTTGTTATCTTTTTCCCATATATACATCTTCATCTACTTAACTTACCTTCATTTTGAAAAAAAAATTCGAATTCCATTCATTCATTTCATTTTTCCACGAAGAAACTATTGTAGCGATGCAAAATTCGGAAAATCATCACCCGCATCATCACCATCATCACTCGGATACGGAGGTTATAGGGAATGATAGAGCGTCGTACAGCGGTCCTTTAAGCGGACCGCTGAACAAACGAGGAGGAAAAAAGAGTGCGAGGTTTAACATACCGGAATCTACTGACATCGGAGCTAGTGCAGGAGCCGGCGCCAAGTCCAATGACGATGCTTATGTGGAAATCACTCTCGATGTTCGTGAAGACTCTGTGGCTGTCCACAGTGTGAAAACTGCCGGCGGTGCTGACGTGGAAGATCCGGAGTTGGCTTTATTGGCTAAAGGTTTGGAAAAGAAATCTACCTTGGGAGCTTCACTTGTACGAAATGCTTCTTCGAGAATCCGGCAAGTGTCTCAAGAGCTCAAGCGATTGGCTTCCTTAAATAAGCGCCCAATTCCTACTGGAAGGTTCGATAGGAATAAATCAGCTGCTGCTCATGCTCTTAAAGGTCTTAAGTTCATCAGCAAAACTGACGGCGGCGCTGGATGGGCCGCCGTCGAGAAGCGGTTCGATGAGATTACTGCTTCAACTACTGGCTTGCTTCCTCGGGCCAAATTTGGAGAATGCATAGGTAAATTAAATGAATTATAGTCACAACAAACAATTATTTCGTGCTGTATACTTCATTTTAGTGTTACTTTTTCGTGTAGTTTTATTTTTCTTCAGCTTGTTAAAATGGAAAATGAAAATAAATTGTTTTTGAATGTTAGGTATGAATAAGGAGTCTAAGGAATTTGCTGGAGAGCTATATGATGCGCTTGCTCGTAGGAGAAACATCACAACTGATTCCATTAACAAAGCACAACTCAAAGAGTTCTGGGACCAGGTTGCAGATCAAAGTTTTGATACTCGACTTCAAACCTTCTTTGACATGTAAGGGTTAATTATCAGTTACAGTTCAATATTTATCTCATAAATTAAGCATCTCAGATTCAATAGTTCAGATCTAAATCGTGTGATGAATTTAATTAATACAGGGTTGATAAAGATGCAGATGGTAGAATCACAGAAGAAGAAGTCAGAGAGGTATTTCTGAATTCTGTTTTTTAATTTTTTTATTGTACGTCAGAAACTCGGTATGGCATTGACAAAGTCGATCATATATTATATTTTTTTTCTTCTAAAATTTGTTTTGCGATTTGCAGATTATCGGCCTTAGTGCGTCTGCCAACAGGCTGTCAACTATCCAGAAACAATCTGATGAATACGCGGCAATGATCATGGAAGAGTTGGATCCTAATAACCTGGGATACATTATGGTAATTAAGAGGCATTAATAGTAAGCTTAAATTTATAGTACTAAATTGAAAATTAACTGTTGATGCTATGATATTCAACAGATTGAGAACTTGGAAATGCTTTTACTGCAAGCACCAAATCAAACGGTGCAGAGAGGAGGCGAAAGCCGGAACTTGAGTCAGATGCTAAGTCAGAAACTTAAGCACACACAAGAGCCAAATCCATTAGTGAGATGGTATAAGAGTTTTAAGTACTTTTTGCTGGATAATTGGCAAAGAGTTTGGGTATTGTTGTTGTGGATTGGAATCATGGCTGGTCTATTTACTTGGAAGTATATTCAGTATAAACAAAAAGCTGCATATGGTGTTATGGGTCCCTGTGTGTGTCTTGCTAAGGGTGCTGCTGAGACAATCAAGCTCAACATGGCTATCATTTTACTCCCAGTTTGCAGAAACACAATTACCTGGCTTCGTAACAAGACCAGATTAGGTTCTGCAGTTCCTTTCGATGATAATCTCAATTTTCACAAAGTAAGTTGATTAATTGTGCACAAATCTAACGTCCAAATGATTATAGTTTTATCTATAAGACGTTTGAGTAGTCGATGGCTCATTACAGGAAACTAATTGGTTCGTTTTCCTCTGTTTAGGTGATAGCAGTCGCGGTTGCACTTGGGGTAGCAATACACGGACTAGCTCATTTAACGTGTGATTTTCCTCGGCTTCTGAATGCTAGTGAAGACGCATATGAACCAATGATATACTATTTCGGAGAACAGCCCGAAAGCTATTGGTGGTTTGTTAAGGGAGTTGAAGGGGTAACTGGAATTATAATGGTGATCCTAATGGCAATAGCTTTTACACTAGCAACCCCATGGTTTAGAAGGGGCAGAGTCAGTTTCCCTAAACCATTTCACAAGCTCACTGGATTCAATGCCTTTTGGTACTCACACCATCTGTTTATCATTGTCTACACTCTACTTATTGTCCATGGAGAAAAACTATACATAACCAAAACTTGGTACAAGAGAACGGTTAGTAAAATGTTCAAAATCTTTTATTTTCATTTAAGTTTCTAAGTTGATGAATGTTTGCTAAAGTTTAAATTGATTTTTCATAATTGGCAGACATGGATGTACCTTACTGTCCCACTAGCACTCTATGCTGGTGAAAGGTTGCTTAGAGCATTCAGGTCAAGCATCAAAGCCGTTAAGATTTTGAAGGTAAATCCAATCTGACAAAATGTCGTGCTCTTAATAATTCAAGATAAATTTGCATTTTAGTCCCTCAGTAATTAACAAATTTCAGTTTTAGTCCAAATGATACACAATTAAATTATTTAGCTTCCCATATGTTTTATATGCTTAATTTATTTTGTTACTTCACAGTTGGGATGATAAAATGAATTAAATGTAATGTATTTTCTATATAAAGGGATAAAAAATGCAATTATCTTATTCCATATAATCGTGACTTCATAAAAATGAAAATAGACAAACTAATTGATTTTGGAATTTGTAGGTGGCTGTGTATCCAGGAAATGTGTTGGCCCTTCACATGTCAAAACCACAAGGCTACAAATACAAAAGTGGGCAATACATGTTTGTCAACTGTGCTGCGGTTTCACCATTTGAATGGTAGGTGAAACTTTTTTATTTAATTATTAAAATAATGGAATCAACTCATCTATTTTTTATTATATATTTCTCATGTCATAAACTTGACCAAGTCATGAATTTTTGGTATCCTTTAATTACTTCGTCTCTGCAGTATTTGCTGACTTGTGGATAAACATTAATATAAAATTTCAGGCATCCATTTTCCATTACTTCGGCCCCAGGAGATGACTATCTCAGTGTCCATATTAGAACTCTTGGTGATTGGACCAGACAACTTAAAACTGTTTTCTCTGAGGTAATTACTAATTAGTCCATTTAAATATAATTATATATTATTTTAAAACTTAAATCCTTAAACCAAAATATCTAGTTAATTAAATAGTGGAGGCATGATTGTTCCACTTTGGATGACAGCTTTAAAAGCCGTCGCTTATGTCGTTTTTTCCCAAAAAGTAAATGTTAATTCCACTATGTTAGTTTTAATTATTGATCTTCCTGAATTAATTATTAGTAATTTTTGGTCTTTGTTAGGTTTGCCAGCCACCACCTAATGGGAAAAGTGGACTCCTTAGAGCTGACTACTTGCAAGGAGAGAATAATCCTAAGTAAGTCCTTTTCTATTCTATAATCATCTCCATTACGTTCACCTTTTTAAGCACACTGAAATGCAGAATTAAATTAAAATAATTCTCACCTTAATATCCGGGGATATTATTCTTATAATACAAACTTTTTGATAATTCAATACTGCAAATGTAATTAGTTTAGAACTTAAAGTGATCGTGATTGGTCCGGACTGGTACCTATAACAAACTCGTAGTCACTTTTATCCTAAAGAAATCTGTACACGTTTTGAATGGACCACTTCTTAAAGTACTACAGGGTTATTATTTTGTGAAATTACCGGGATAGGGACAAGGAGGGATAAAACAGAACTCAATTATTGCTTGATATTTCTAAGGACAAAAAAAAAAGAGCCATTTGCTTGCAAGATATTTTTTCTAGTTAAGGATTAATTTTACATACATCTACAATTTTTTATATGCTATAGAGGGTTACTTGTTTAATTTCTCAAATTACAAAATTTTATTATTATTATTATACATATTACTTGTAATTGCATTATAGATGATTCAAAAATTAGTACAATAACATTTTTTAAGAGTCCGAATAACATCATATATGGTAGAAGTTAAACTCTACCATAAAACCTTAATTAAATGGCATAGCTAATGGTAATCATATGTAATTGGCAGTTTCCCAAGAGTGTTAATTGATGGACCATACGGAGCACCAGCACAAGATTACAAGCAGTATGAGGTGGTTTTATTGGTGGGTCTTGGAATTGGAGCCACACCAATGATCAGTATCGTTAAAGACATTGTCAACAACATGAAGGCCATGGACGAAGAAGAAAATTCCTTGGAAAATGGGCACGGGATGTCAAATGCAGCACAAAATGCTAGCCCAAATATGGCACAGAAGAGGGGTAAATCAGGTTCAGCAAGTGGAAGAAATAGCTTCAATACAAGGAGGGCATATTTCTATTGGGTCACAAGAGAACAAGGTTCATTTGACTGGTTCAAAGGTATAATGAATGAAGCTGCTGAAATGGATCATAAGGGAGTAATTGAAATGCACAATTATTGTACAAGTGTTTATGAAGAAGGTGATGCCCGTTCTGCTCTTATTACTATGCTTCAGTCACTTCATCATGCCAAAAATGGTGTAGACATTGTTTCTGGCACGAGAGTTAAGTCACACTTTGCTAAGCCTAATTGGAGAAACGTCTACAAACGCATTGCTCTCAACCACCCAGAGGCTAAAGTTGGTGAGTACTATTAATCAATCTTCTTCCTTTTGACTTTGGTGTCTTTATGTCCTTGTGAGAGTTGAAAAAAGCATGTTCTATTGATAAGTTTTCTCTTTGTGAAAGCAATTGGCACTAGCGTCATTTTCAAATCCATTTCATGACATATATTGTCGATGGCCAACTCGTTTTCCCTTTTTTTGACTATTTGCAGGAGTGTTCTACTGTGGGGCACCGGCACTAACGAAAGAGCTAAAACAACACGCATTGGATTTTTCACACAAGACATCCACCAAGTTTGATTTCCATAAAGAAAATTTTTGATCCATCAAAGAATTCGTCAAAACTGCCACAGACACTAAGTTGTTTTTCTAGAATCCACCACCTCTCTCTATTATGTACAGTAATTGTGCACACCAAGTTGATATATATTAATTGTGGTTGTAATATTAGTATATTACAAAAAATAAGATTTTTTTAAAGTATATAGATAAGATGCTGAAGGAATTAAGAATGTTCTCTTGGAAAGGCAGCCAGAAGATAGTGGAGTTGAACCTGTTTTAATGGGTGCCACCCACCACTAAATTGGGATTTTACATTATAATTGCACAGTGGAAGGTGGTTGTCATCATTGTTTTTTGTTATTGTTTATTTTTTGTACTCTTTTACGTGGTGGAAGAGAGAGTCAACTAGTCACCTACTTAGTAATTATTGACCATGATTTGTGGATGTTTAATAGTTTCCAGTAATAATTGTATACTAGGCCTTCTTGTATAAAACAGAGCTATAGTTTGAGTACCATAACTTGATTTCTATAAGATTATTCTTTTTAGAGGCACGTGGATGACAAATGCAGTGATAATATGGATCTTGAATTGCTTGGTTTGCTTTTAAAAAAAAGTTAGAATCCCAATCATGCACACCGAAAAATGAACTTCATACAATCTAAAGTTTAAATATCTATGGCACACACTTTATATATAATATATATACAAAAATAAAAAGTATAATCTCTTTTCTTTTTTCCCCGAATACTAAGGAGACCATGTTATTTGATTTGCTGCAATGATAATTGGTATATAAATTATCCTAGAATTGAAAAGATTCGAAAAAGAAGTAATCCGATTATTTTTACACAAAAACAATATCTCATATGTTTCATTATACTGCTAAAGAGGAAAACTGGGGTTTTAGCGTGGGGATGGGGGGATAAACTCAAATGAAGACAATAACCCAATAGTTTCACAAAGTTGAGTCCTCAGAACTTTTAAACTATGAGATATTAGGAATATTAAACACAGCAAGAAAAAAAATCAGAAATTGATCATTTATCCAACTACCATATATTGACAATGAAAGCAACATTACAAGATAACGGCGAGAACAGTAATATTATAACATGAAAACAACAACAGAAGACAATGACAAATATTACTGCAAGTACAGAATATGAAACATGATACTTAAATTGTTTTACACTAGCCTATAATGTGGTGTAGTAATGAATGATTGCTTCCCTAAAAGAATATTGAAGCATTGTGCGCCAACTCGGATTCAACAAATTTCAGCCGGAGGACACGCCCGTTTGTTGTTCGTTTTAAGATTAAAATTGTAAATTTGAATATAGTATGATTCTTGAGAGAGTATATTTAAATTTGAATGCTAACTTATTAAAATTATTTTCTTGTACTACATTAAATTGTGTATAATTAAATGCACTCAGTGTTGTCCCATAATCATATACGAAAACGTAATTGGTCATGGGACAGATGGAAGTAAAGGCACATTGATAGTGCTTCAACTTGACCTCTAATTTAATTATTTATTTATGACTAAAGAAGTTTAAAAAGAGTGTATATTATCATTAAACCCCGCCACTCGCACAAAGATATACTGGTGAATATAGTGGTACTCCATCCACCAACTTCAAATCATAGATTAGTTGGTCTTTTGACGTCCCACAATATAGAAGCTAAAAGATGGGATACAGGAAGGCTAATAGTGACTTTTCACACACAACCGTTTGGTGCCGACAGGCACACAAATGCAGAATAGAAAAAATTGTAGTTTCGAAGGACATGTTTTCTACAGCACCACTAAGAATTTCCTGCACTGATGAGCAAAACTCATCAAAAACTGATTACTTATTTATTTGATGGGTCATCATATACAGCGGTGGGCCAAAAGACTATTTTGATGCACCAGGAAAAGGAACGAAGACTGACCAAAACTGAAGCAAAGGAAAAAAAAAGTGAACAATATGGTGAAAGCTTGCAAACTAGCTAAAAGCCATATTTCCAACTAATATTTGAGGAAATAATGTCTCACTCTTCATGAAGTAAAAAAGAGGAATAAAGAACTCACTAACAAGTCTTTTGGCTTTCTAGTCTAGTCTATCATAAAAGTCTCTTTACCTCAGGCAAGGTAAGGTAAGGTCCGCGTACATCCACCTTCCCCAAACCCCACTTATGAGATCACACTAGTGGGTATGTTGTTGTTGTACTAACAAGTCTTTCTAGTCTCTCGAAGCGTACCTATCTAATCTCCTCCCTGAATGCTAGGTGGACGATGATACGTCAGTACATCACTTCTTGAAGTTAGAACTATGGTTTGATGTACTCATCTTTCAAAATGTAAGTATGCATCAGAATTTAACTAATTGAACTTGTCGTTCCTGAGTTTGGTATTTCCTGTTCCTTTCCCGGCACAAGTTCGTTCTTTATAATGTGTCACTGTCAACTGTCAAATATTAAGCTACAAAGACCTTTCCCAGACAAAATCCTTAATCTTTGATAAATTGTAGCATATATAGTTCAAAGCTCTTCATTTCAAAATCTAATAAGGCATATCACAAGGTATGGTGGTAATCATGATCATCCAGAGTTGTTAATAGTTCAAGACTGTTAGGATTAAAGTAAAATGTAGAACATCTTATGTACAGTTATCTTATGAAAAGACAGCATGCTAGAGAATTAGAGATGCCAAAACAACATAGAACGAGAAGACGGACCTCTGCATACTGAAAGCTTTCTGCTTGAAAAGGATTTTCCTAATTATCTTTTTCTCTTTAGCCTCTGAAAGTTTGGTTTTATGGGCTGGCTCAAAACAATTACCTGACTGTCAGTATTACTGGGTCCAAAGGGGATCAAAGGCTTCTTTACTGAAGAGATTGACACTGTTTGGAAACTTGACAATGTAGGGGAAGCTGCTTTTCTTTTCAGCTGCTTTGGTATCTCCAGTCTTTCAAGGATTCGTGAAGTTTTGTCATCAAGTTTCCCAGTACTTTGAGAGGGAGATGAAACCTCCTTATGCAACTTCGGCTTGGAGATACAAGCGGGAGAAGACATCTTTGGCATCTCTAATACAACCAGCTGTTCCCATTCTTCTGTAATTTTTGCACCAATTTTACCATCAGCCAAAATGCTATCCAGCATGTTTTCTTTTATAACCTCCACATCGTTGGCTTGTACTGATAAATCCTCTACCACAGGGTCTTGCAGAGCTGTGTTTGACGCAGTCACCAGTTCTTTAGCCTTAGCAGGTATTGCCCTGAGACAACCGAACTATAAAGATGAAGGTCCATGACCAGCCAATGAAAATATCGAAAAGAAACAATTGACTCAATGCCTATATAATGCTAATGTACACGTGATCATCATGGATGGTGATTAGCAGATGGTGATCAGACTGCTAAGGCTAAAGCTCAGAAGCTAAACTTGTTTTAAGAGTTGAAATGAAATTTGCTGTGGATCTTACTAAAAGCAAATAGCTCCTGATCGAAGTAGCTGACTTCTTCCATCTCCTAATGCAAATGACTAATAAGATAGCATAGTTCTTTGCGAAGAATTAGTATGCGCTATAGTTCACCTAGATCAGAAGAGTGTAATTAAGGTTAAGGGCTTGAGAGGATGCTAGCTGAACAAATTAGCTACACTGATGCCCTATCAATAACTAAAAAAGGCAACAAGCACCTAGAATTCAAATGGATGCTTTGAACTAATCAACAGTACCATCAGCAACTTAGGACGGCTCTTAATAGACCACCAGAAAACTTTCAGGTCTATTATTGGCAGAAGATGAAAAGGAATGAACTTCAAGAAACAGCCAATGCTATATTGTATAGCTGACCTGTGAACTATATTGAGAGAACTCTACAGGAGAGAAAAAAAAAGTTACCCAAATTGTAGGCTCTCTTTGACAAGCAAGTTTAGTCTTTGATGGAACCCCCTGTCGTGCTGAACTGGATCGTAATTTCTTAATTCGATCTGGAATATAATAACAAAGAGCATCAATTTAACTGGAGATGTACCAAAATGACTTTCCTCTGTGCACCAAGGAAGCACACTCAGCCCTTTCTTTATGCCTAGCAAAGTGCAAACACATTAGAGATAGAGCTACATTATCATTAATGAGAAGAATGTGTAACAGCAAATACTTCATAGAAATAAAAATGAGATCCAGTTAATGGCGCTTGATGTATTTACAGATGGATGCTACTTCATCTTTGATCTCATGAATGCATGTAATTTGGCATTTCTCCAGTAACAAATGAAGAGGCATTGGTAGAATCAACAAAAAGTATAGGAATAGAATATCCCTAATGAAACAGACCTTAAGCAAAGAGGCCTGCAGAGAATTTTCAATATCCTTGCTGACTGGGATGCAAGCAATATTAGTGATGTCAGGGATAGGCAAGACTTCCTCTGATCCAGCAAGCCTCTGCAAATAATTATGCAGTGACATCACAAAATAAAGAGTAGAGAATCATCTAGTAGGATAGCTGAACATGTTAAGACAAAAATAATCCAAAGATCATTGGAACAAAGTAATATTCCCACTGCAGATTATAACGATGGTGACACATTGGACTTAGTACAACAACAAATCTAGAAGGCAGAGAGGCTTTTCCGATAGACATTGGACTTCAGTGTCAAACAGAAAACAATAAGATATTAAACAAAAAAAATATCATCATCAACAAATAACAACAACAATAAGTAATTGCATGTTCTCCTTGGTGGCATATTGCAAGTTAAACCTAGTAAGAATTATCGGTCACATGATTTATTTATTTTTAAACGAGAAGGAAAGAAAGCACTAATGCTTGATCAAAATGAAGAGAAGCAGAAGAGAAAAGCAGATATTGTTGACTTCTTTTTAGAAGGAAATTAAAGACTCAGATGTTAAAGGGACAGTGGACTTACTCTTAGAATCATCACTCCTTTCTCTGAAGGTAAAAGAATATAATAGCACAGGAAGGAAGATTGCTTTGCTGTCTCTATATTACAATTTGATGAGCAAACTAAACCCTGGTCAAGGGAGTGCAGTATACCACACAGCACTCGAAAAACTGCCAAATCACAAAGTCAGATGAAGATCTCCTCATAGTTCATGATGGAGTATTCACAGTTTAATCTCAACGGCTGAGTAACAGAACGTTTTATAAGCTGAACAAGTATATATAATATATATGGAAATACATCCCAAGAAATGATGGTAGGACTTCTGCTTACGTTTAACATTTAGCTCTGATACATCAGTATCAACCAACTCAGAGAAGGCTGGGGTAACAATGTAGGAAGCACCTAAAATAATCTCTGTCAAGTAACAAAAGCTGATATTGAGTGTTGATCACCAATGATCAGAAAAGGTAACAAATGCATGTTCAAATTAGGTGCCAACTGATGAATCACATGCACCATGAGAATCTCCAAGTGAGGTAATGAATGCAAAGATAGGGTATTAATATGAGTTTTGTCTTTGTTAAGACTTTGAATTCTCATAACTAATATAGTTCCAATTGGAACTAGACATGAACAGTCGAAATTCTTAACATTGGCATCAAAGTCATAAACTAGATCAATCATATATAAGCATCTCGGAAATAGTATATCTTGTATTCTTTTATTTTTAGATGCAAATTTTAAAAGAGAATGCTTTTTATTCTCATCCAAACTTACCTTCATCAAGTGAGCTCAAGTTAGTTCTTTCAATGACATTGAAGTTAATTGGTAAAGGAACTGTCTGAAGGTCCTGGTAACATTGAAAAGAGGGCATATAGAGGATTGTATGTTCTCCTATCTTCACTGAGCTATCAACCAAATCCAGTACTCCAAGCTCAACACCAGTTACTGGACAAGAAGGCATATCGGTCGGGATTGTTCTTGAGTTGTCAAATGGAATGCCATGACACCTGCATGACTGTCAAAAGAGTGATAACTCTAAGAAATTTCACCAGAGACTTACCGCTAACTACAAGAAAATAAATGATGTATACTCCTGCACACCCAGGGGAAGTAAAAGAGGGTTTTCTCATGCAATTAATGGCAGGGATATCAATAACATTCAAAGGTGGGGTAAGGTCTGCGTACACCCCACGTCCCCAGACCCGTGAGATCACAATGGTATGTCGTTGCTGTTGTATCTCATGGTTAAAATCATAGAATCTAAAATATCAAATGTTTTCTAACCAACTCATTAGGCTATCACAGAACAGATAAGTAGTTTAAATACATCATAAAGCAAATCCAAAACTTAACAATTACCAATCAGTTAAAGAATGTAACTTTTTATTTTATAAGAATCAGTTAAAAAATGTAACTTAGCAGTAGGAAGAACCTAAACAGAGAGAACACAGCGATTTTACTGAAGAATCAATAGTTCTTATAATCCAACTCATCAAGACTTTCACCTTTATATTAAGAAGGCATTCTTATGACCTATTTAGAAATAAATCAATTGTTTTGCATAATATCCTAATGAACTTATTTATACCTTACAAGGAACGAATTCATCAATTATCTGATTGAAAGAGGTGCACAAGTTGCAGGATATCTGATTTGTTGAGCCTAAAAGATTGATCTTAAAGACAAAACGAGCCTGTATTTGTTCTTCCAAGCCCTCCTTCAGTTCCTGAAACCATTTCTTTACCAAGCCAGACAAAGCATGTGCATCTGCACATCTATTCGTTATAGATAATAAGAAGAGAAAAATTGACTCTCCCAGAAAATTACACAAAGATGTGAAGCCCACGAGTGTACTCATGCATTGAACTAAATGAAGGAGATTTAACCTTTGAAGATCAAATTTATGAAATCAGTCAAGGATATTTGACCTTTATAATCCATCAAGGGCAACATTAACCTCTTAGAAAACTCACGAAAGTACTAAGTTTAAGCTGCTTTTGTATTACTTAACAAGGATCCAAAGACATAAGGAAGGATGCGAAGAAGCACACATGAATAGGAAAGCTTGTCAGAGTATCATTTTTTAGAAATAAATGAGCATTAAAATCATTGTCACTGTTAAGTAGCTTGAATTACCGACAATTTTGTGTCTATAATCGTAAAAGTTGTAACCTACAATCAGGAAGAATAGAATTGGCATTTCTGAAGTCTTATCTAAAAGTTCACTTCCTACCCACTGAAAGCGTTGAGAACAAATTGATCTCTATGGTAACTTAGGTAACAGATACGATTCTAAGAATCTGTAATATAGAACCAACAAAGATAGCCCTTGCTCAATTAGATAATTTATTATATTTACCCTTGACAAGATGAAGATGAAGTAAATCATAAAATGAAATCACAGTGAACAATTCATCTTAAAGATCCCTATAGGGAAGGATTAAGGAGTATCCATAACCTGGAATGTAGTTTTGAAAAGAACAGTTCTCGAGATCACCAATCTGCTTCAAGAATTTGTTAATACTTTCAGGAATATCAGCAAGATGACTTGAATTTTGCTCCAAGAAGACAAACTCTATTGATATACAGTTAGCTGCTGCATCCTGTCAGCAAAACCACAAGTTTTCTCAACCTAAAGCTTGCAGCTTAAAAGGTTCATTTTCTGGCCACAGGCAAAACATTACCATGTGTTCATTTTCCTTCTAAATCTAGTAGTGAAACTGAGCAACTAAGACATCTAATCATCACTTGAAACACCAGAGAACAAAAGTAGAGTTGATAATGATAGAAATGCAGAGAGCAGATGCCCTCACCATGAGAACCTTTTTGGTAGCAGAGTCCAGGGTTTCAATTATGCAGGAACTGATCAAAACCACCTTTCTAGTAATATCTTTACTATGACCTCCCCATGAGTACAAAACTTTGTCATTTAGGATACTGCTGAGTTTCAAATCTGCAAGCGCCAAAAAGGTGTCCACTCTAATTGTAACAAGAGCGACCAAATCGAATTAAGTGTGCGCATGTAGCAGCACATAAACTTCAATACATTTACATTATAGAAAAATATAGAAAAAAAAAACGTAAGAGTTACCGCTACAACATAGAGCTCCAGAACCGTTGAAATCAGGTAAAAAGGCATCAGAAGGCAAATTGTTCACAGCATGATGGAAATCTCGGAGACTGAAGTTGCCTCGTGGACTATAAGCTACCTTAAGCTGTGTATTACACCACTTATCAGTTCAAATGAATATTTTTACAAGTTTACCAGGTAAGCATAGTTGTAATTCGCATTTCGGACTAAATATGCATACACTAATTCGTACTAGAAATAGTGAAGAGATACTATGTTTACTTCATCAGTTCGTGAGAGTCGATTTTTGTACAAATAGCAAAGTCCAATGCGATCGAGCAGCGGTTTCGATCTCGAACTGCTTGTACTACTAGTCGGTGACGAAATAGCATAGAAATTTGCAAGCTGTAACATCGACTGGTAGAGAAGAGAACATCGATCAGAAATTACAATGATTAAGTATGCGATTTGAAGTGAAATTCGAAGGTCAAAGAAGAAACAGAAAACGCAATGTTTTGAACCAGCGAATCATTCAACAGATTGAATTGCCGTATAGATATTGTACATGCGTAAATGTGAATATCTCACCTGCTTCAAATCGCGAAGCAATGGAGGAGATAAGCTCCGGAGATCCAACACGAAGCAAATAAACACCATTTTCTGGATTTCTCACTCCTACCCGCTACGTGCTCGCTCCTCTTTCCCGCTACGTTTTTCCTCCGCCGCTCGCCTATTTATAAACTGGTTTTGGCGCCTAACCTCTCATCAGCCTTCCTTGGGATTGTGTTTTTGAGGATTAGTAAATATCAAAATGACCCGATCCTTCAAATAAAGTTCACATGATCAAAAAATAATGCCTTCTAATTATAAATCGTAAACTGGTTTAATTAATTATTCCATCCATCCATTTTGATTTCATTTTTTTTATGGCTCGACTGTAAATTTAAGAAATTTTAAAAAATAAATTTAATATATATTTAATAATATCAAATGGCTATTCAATCTTGGATTTTAAATAAATTAAAATAGAAAAATATGATTTTTTTTTACTAAAGAGGGTAGAATTGGATAGAATATGAGAGCATTGATTTTTTTTGGATTAACAATGCAAATTTATTTTATTGTGTTTAATTAGTAATAATACTGAATCTCGGGAACCATTTTGTATTAAAATGATGGGATTAACTATATCCTATAGAAGGTAGAATAAGTAATCTCATGAGTTATCTTTGTCCAACTAAACGACCCTTTTAATAATTTAAGAATAATCCCATTCACTCATTTAGTCGAAGACGTGTGTAAGGTAAAATGATAATTGTATCAACTACACTTCTACAAGTACAGCTTTTGAAAAAGTAAAGTTGAGAATATCTTATTCTGTTGGGTGCAGTAAAGATTAACAATTGGGTTAACACCATCCCAGAATAAAACTACCTACAAAAAGAATTTAGCAATTTGCAACTAGCTAAATTAGTTGACACCATTAACAGAGGAAACAAGGCTCTTGTGTTCACTTGGAGCAGTAAGAATTTCAGATATGAACTTGATCAAAGAGCAGAGACCCCCTAAGAAGTTATGATCAATTACGCCTCTTCCTTCAATAACATGAGCAAAATCAATTAACTTGATTTGTCCACCTGGATTCTGTCCTTCCAATGCAAGTCCCTTTTCAAACATTATCAGAATTGAGCAAGAATAAAAATGGTACATTGTTTGATCCTCGAACCATGCTTTCATCTCTAGTAGCTGCGATAAAATGCCAGTAGAACCGCCATAAACAGTTGCTGCAAAAGCACAATCTGGTTGCATGTCCATGTCAGTCGATGTGTTAGAAGAAACAAACCTTTTCAGGATTAACTTGACTTCCTCTGCAGGAAGGTTCTGCACGGAAGTCCTTTCAGGTTTCCAGTAACCTGATTCTTTGTTTCCATATATTTGTATCCCTGATAACCTGAATCCTAAGGGAAGGCTCGATGTCTCTCTATCTTTTTTCAAGCACTTCTGGATGTACTCCTCAGATGCTTCCGGTGCCCAGGTTCTTGAACCCATTTTTATATCAACAATTGATGGATTGTCTCGACCAACAGAGAGATCCTCTAAAACTAAGTGGGGTTTCAAACCAGATCCATCAGATGCCTCTATGAGCTGAGTGCCAAAAAAGGTAGGGAAGAATTTGGAGATGTGTTCTGGAATCCTACTGTCAGAAGAGAATGATGTGTAGAATTTGAGCTCATTGGACCCTCGTTCATCGCCTTGGAGAGGTTTGTAGAAACGTCCTGATTCATCCACAAGTGGACCAAGCTTCCCATTGCCTGCTTTGTGCCCTGCAACTTGGTGGGGAGGGATCTTAAGCATCCTCACAGAAAGTGAAGCACAATTTAACAATCAAAATCTCCAATGCAGACGCCTTTCCTGTATATTGTAGAATAAGTTACAGTTAAAAACCAAAATCTCGACTTTACTGACTTACATTATTTTCAACAATAAAGAATTCATGTAGATTGAATTTCAATTTCTGGTATAGGTGTTGTTAGATATGACATATTTTGAATTAACTTTCATCATGATCGCCATTAAAGTAAGGAATATATAAACAGCTGATTCTTCCATTAGCCACAGATCCCAATTCCCCCAGCATAAACTATGTCATTTCTTCTCCTAAATTATAATAAAGGGAAGCAGCAATGTTCAGAGACAGGATTGCTTTCAGAGCCAAGTAATAGCATGACACACATTGTTAAATAGTCCATTCTTTCAAATTTTCTTTCCTCTATCTTCAACAAGGTAGGGGTTTGGTCTGCCTACACACCATCCTCCCCAGACCGCACTTGTGGAATTACACTGGGTATGTTATTGTTGTTTCAATTTTCCTTTCCCGCAATTTCTACAGACAAAGTAGATAAAGAAGCTGCTTAATGAAACCAACTACACAAATCAATGCCCAAAGTGACAATCATAACCGCATCGCCAATGCAAAATCCCCAAGTGACTGTAAGCTTGAAAAGCATAGGCCACCCAAGCTCTAGTCTTACCATCTCCATATAAAAATCTTGAAATGAGTTAAAATTCTCTGCTTACATCCAAATATCTCTATCAAAATGCACAGTTTTTTCACAAGACAAACAACAGATAGTCATCATATAACCCTTGCTTTTTTCAGAAAAAACATCTACAACATTCCTTCAAATATTCTAAAATGTTAAAAACAGGGGAATATTTTTTCTTGGAACAAATTTAACTTTAAATTTCATAATGTTTTTGTAAGTTGTTATTACATATGTTACCTAATCTCATTGCACATCCTAAAAGTAACTAAATTTTCTTATTTGTTTAATAGCATCATATTTGATTCACCAAAATTTCGGAGTGTAGATCATGAGTTCAAGCCATAGAAGCAACCACTAGTACTTGCATCAAGATGAACATGGGATGTTTCGTGCACGTGACTGCCCTTCCCCTTTACCAAGTGCTTAGATTGGTCATTTCATAAAGGTTAATCACAATCGAGATCTTATGGATATGTGCATGCTTTTGAGTTTTAATAAGTGATGGCATATGGAAGAGTTATCCTTCTAGAAATGTACAAACACATGCTAAATAAACCAGATGGCAGATATGTCCCTCATTTCATTATAATAAAATAAAACCCAAATTTATTAACAGGAAAAACAGGGTAGCGTAAAGTTTAGACAATACAAATCACCAAACCAGAAACATAAATAAACTCAATTCTGCTTATAAAATAAGAAGATCGCATCTAAGAAAAAGCAGGATTAAAGGATCTGCGATGAACAAGAGATAATATACGCCAAAGATTAAAACGAATTTCAATCCAAATGACAAAGTTTCAACATATCATCGAAAGCTTAAAAGAAAAACAAATCTGCAGAATGAAAAAAAAATAAATTAATACTTACAGATTAGAGAATTTCGAGCACCGACTGAGCTTCGTATTTTGCTGGAGATCCTTTTATTTAATAAAAAAATGGGATTCCGATTAAGGCATCCTACATGCAATTTATAGTAAATTGAGATAATTCGATGCTTTGGAAACTGCGATTTTCCAGAAAACGTGTCTTTATAAGGAAAAGGGAACTGATGTTGGGTCCTATTAGAGAATCCGCATCCCGTGAAATTAGAATCTGATCCTACATGGCTTTTTTCTCTTTTTAAAAAGTTCATTATTAATATTCCCCATAAAGTCAGATAAAAGATCTTTCAGTTTTTCATAACCACTACATCTTAACTAACTCTTAACTGTTTTTTTATTTTGCGATTGTAGAATATTCCTTGAATAAAGTCTCAAAAGATGGCTACTTGTTAAGTGTTTTTTTTTTCTTTCTTTTTTTCTTCGAAGTAATATTTTGACTCTAACAAAGGCAGCCACGTTAATTAAGAGAAATTAGGAATATTATTGGAAAATTGATGACATTTTGTGACAAAGTCAAAGCAGTGACGGCTTCAAAGAGAGGATCATTTGAACAAAGGAGAACACCAAGATTAGCTTTGTCATTTCGTTGGCTTTTGTAAAAAAGTTGAAGCAGCCCTTGTCTGTTCTTTGTGATCTGCTGTAACGAGAAAATAAGGAGCTTTAAGGGCTCTGATCAAACAACATTTGCACAAATTATGAATTTCTGAATAACCTAATTAGTAGAGTACTTGCTATTCAAGGTATCCCAAGGAATTAGTTGACTTTTACGACTCCATTTCTAAAATTAATTAGATTCACAATATTATGATAATTCAAGAAAAATACTCCGTTGAGGAATTTATAGTCTCAGTAGGAAAGAGGTTTTATCTTTTTCCAGAGTAGACTTTTGACTTCGACAAAGTCTTAAAATTCTAAAATGACTTCAACTAAGTCTAAAATTTAAAAATGACTTAATCTATGTCTTGAATTTAAATTTTTTAGCGTAGATTGGAGGTGTTTGACTTAATGTGATAAAAAAAAACAAATAAATCAATACAGAAATTGTACCCTTGTTGGAATAGGAGGCAAGTGCAGATCTTAAACCACACTGGTTACTTGTTTTCTCAAAAGCAATATTTTGAACGCTGCATAGGCATCTGGGGATGGTATGCATAAAGAGTAGTTCGGGGGACACAGGGTGTGTGGCAGATTTGCTCAAATAGAAAGCAAAAGATAAAAGAATCGGACACAAAAGATATTGCCTCACAAGAGGCCAGATTATTCAGTCTAATAATTTAACTTTTTTATAAAAATATTTTAAAAGGGAAAACAAGAGAGAAAACAAAGTTTCTCTCACCTTCTGAAGTCTATTCTTTCCTAAAGTTACATGTGAACACCACATTTAAGCTATCTCGAACTTTAACCTCTCTATTTCCTTGAGACAGAAAATTGTTTTGTTTGTATGATGGTTGAACTTTAGCCTGAAAGGCCCCAGGCTATTGCCACCAGTTCAACTCTGTTGCAGCATTCACCGTTTCCCAGCAGGTTTCCTAGCAGGGATATCCTCCTCATCTGACTCGACATCTCCATACTCCCACATCGCACGTCTCTTTTCTCGTGCTTCTGTTTGATGCTTCTCCAATTCATCCAGAGCCTCTTTTTTGTCCTTGGGCACCCACCTCTTCCTTTTCTCCATCCTAGCAAGTCCTTCCTGAATTTTACAGGTCCCTCATTAGAACACCGCCAGCAACCAAAAAAAACATAACACTAGATATTTTAGAACCCAACTCAACCAGAAAAAAAAAGGATAATCCAGGTAAGCCTTAAAGTTTTTAATCAATTGGAACGACACAAATGGATTGAACAGCCAACTGCAATGTACTTGGCAGGGCAGAGGGTAGAGAATAAAAAGAACCTAGTGGCTATTGAAAAAAACGCAGAATCCAAAAGCAATAGAAATGAGTAAAACAATAACTAATATAAAAACAGCTATAATTTCGAACCTTGAGCAAAGTAGCATTCACACTGACATCACTTTCGGGATCAACCAAAGTCACCAAAAAGATTGTCCCCGTTCCTTGACCTTTAACTTTTCCACCTGAAGTGTCTTTCTCCTCGATGACAGCTTTAAATTCCTTTGGCCCACTTAGAAGAAGCTCACTTAGCCGGTATGCCGCCTCCTGGCCATAATCATCTTCTAGCCCAGGAACTTTAACATGGGCAAGACTGCAGAGCTGAGCAAGACCAGGACTGGAGGACACGGATGCTTCGAGGGGCCGCAATTGACTGTACGAAACAACTTCTTGGTTTCCATAATCAACATAGAAAACTTCGAACTTGTCTTTGGAAGATTCCACAGCACCACGAGGGGCATTGACAATCTTAAACATATTTTGAAGTGAGAAATCAGAAAAAGAATATGATATGACAAGCAAAAATATAACATAATAAATCACTTATATCCTACAGAAGACATAAAACTTCTATAACCTACAGTAATGACGCAACAGAAATATGCATGCATTATTTGACTAAAGAAAGAAAGGCTTAGGGGATGACAACATGATACACAAATATCATTCAAGACAAGTGCAGCAGACCAGAGAAGCTCCAAGAAGAAGTAATGAACTGTTCAAAGAACTAGGAACATTGCATGTACAGGGAGGGGTGTGTGTGTGTGTGTGAAGTACCAAAGAAAACACTAAATTACCTAGCAATGTTTATGTGATGACAAGAAGAGTAGTACAGTTTAAGAAACTAGTTCATTTGATTAATAGAAAACACACAGTAATTTGCATGATAAGTGAGAAGTAGCAAGTCTAATACTTTGAAGTGAAAAGCAGCAAATTGGAATTTTGAAAATTAACACGGTTTGACCTCATACTAGTAGGGTAACTCAGTAATTCAAGTCATATCTTCAACTGTTTAAAGGCTTATGGAACTACATAAATAAAATACAGTAACAGATATAGAATTGTTGGAACACATACCATTGCTCGGTTCCATGAATTATCAGCACTGAATTGCGCTAGAACTATATCACCCTTCTTGGGATTAAAGGCACCAATTACAGGAGCCTCCTGAAGATTTAGAGAAGCAAGTTGCTTCTGAATGGCGGCTACTTTCTGGTCGGAAACCAGCTGAACATAAAATTTACCCTCACCCAAAATTTCAGTGACAGTGACCTGAGAACATAAGCGTGCAGAAGTATAGAAGTCAAACAATCATAAGATGAAATAGTATTCACAATGAATGCAGATGGTAAATTGTGACAAACAATTATTAACTGAGAAGCACTAGGTCTAATTACATTACCTTCACCTCTTCCTTTTGGCGTCTGTCAGCTGCTCCACCACTGACAACTTCCTCTCCCTCGACATAATTCTCCCATATCTATATCAAGGCACTTGTTAATAAATAGTAAAGAACAAATACATGACTAATAAGTATAACATAGCTTGCTCTTGCCTTCAATTTCTGCCTTTTGGCAGCCTGTTCAGCTTGCAAGAGGAGGTGAACTTCTGGGATTCTATCAGCTCCAAAAGAAGTTTGAAGCCTTGCTAAACCAGCTTCCAGTAGGGTCACTGCCACATTAGATCTTGATTCCCATAATGTTCCAATGAAAGTCCCTGTTCTATCAACTGTTTCTACCTCGATCTATGTAGATGGCAATAGGAAAGAAATAAGAAAAATTCATATGAAACACAATACAATGTAAGAGAGAAACAATATTACCTCGACATCTCTCTGCATTATCTTCCGCCTCATCAAGGCAATGGCTTCCTCAGAGTAGGGTTCTTCCCGGCCGGGGCATCTCACTCCAGAAATAGAGAAAGCAATACTGCAAGTCTCCTTGGGAATGAACAGTTTGAATCTATGACCACTGAGGACATACTCAACTACAGCAGACATCCTCCTGTTACGCTGCAGGAAAGGCAAGAAGTCTCTAGCTTTCTTTGACGCTGCCTGAAAGTATAACAGAAAAGATTAGTTGTTCCTTAGTGTCACATAAAAAGAAACCAGTGAAATGATACTAACCGTTAGCAGGTCCGTTACATGCATCACCGGAGCTTCTTTGGGAGAATGAATGCCCTTTTTCCCAGAAGTAGCACGTGATTCCGCTGAGAGAAGCGCATCATAATAGTTTGAACGTTCTTCGAAATCACGATGTCTAACAACAGTTGCAAAACCACGGGCAACCAAAAGCTCAGCAACATTGACTCCAGCCAACTGGTTGCCTGCAGCAGATGGAGCAGGCGATGCATCATCCCCATCTTTGGATGCCAGGAATACAGTTCCAAAATCCATCACCCTTGAATCTGCACTACTGGCGGGAGCAGCAGGTCCATCTGCCATGTTGACCTTCCGAGAGTACTCCATTGAAACATGCACCTGAATAGATATAAGGTCAGTAATCATATCTTTCTGATTCTGTAACACTAAAATCAGAAGAGGAGATATCAGAAAAGATAGCAATACCTGTTTTCCAATAAGGCGATTTCTCAAAAATTCCTTTGCTTCACGAGCATATGGAGCAGGTTTCTCATCTCTACGGGGATTTCCCATTTTAGGAGACCTAATACTTGAAAGATTAACTCTTCTCTCTGCTGATGGATCTCCAAATGGCAGAGAATCATCAGCTATAACAAGACAATCTCCACTGACAACCTCAACCACCTTGAAAGTCCAAGCAAAAAGCATTAGAAGAGAGAGAGAGAGAGGAGAATAAGAAGGTAAACAACCCTTTGACTCGTAGCTACCTTTCCTGTGAAATTTTGATCATGAATAGCCTTGGAATTTGTTGCTGGAGCTACATAGTTCGTCCAGATTCTTAAGCGTGTCTTTTTGGCCTCAAGCTCAGCATTTTTCAGCTTCTTCTTGGCTTCACCTTCCAGCATGTTTGCACTCCAATCAACGTATTTAGCATAGCCCTATGCAAAAGGAAAGCGGAGGGAATAAACAAAGATTAGATTGACCTTGAAAGTTCTAAAACCAAAAGCATTTTCTTTTCTATAGTTAGAAGTAACTAGACAGTCACCGTCAAGTAAGTTTACTAATTGAAAATTAGAGATGAGCCTAATTAACAGTCTTTATTCTACAACTTCAATATTATAAAAGAAAAGTCAAGTGACAAAAATTACGGCAAGAGAAAGTTAATACATTTAGCTGAAGAGGATCGCTTGCTAATCCACATAAAGAAACCAAGAGATGGTACAGAATGAGAGACAGATAATGCCCACTGAATGTAATGGCAATAAAGACTATGATAGGGAGCAGAAACTAAATGTACAGGTAATAGAGACTATGATAGGAAACAATACATAATGCACACAGATGCATAATATTGAAGACTGCATTTGTACCAATAACAAAAAGAGGGGACAAACTGTGTTGCTAAACGAGATATAAGCCACTTACGTTGAGCATATTGATGCATAAAATTCTGAATTACAGAAAATCTACAGAAAAAATAAATATTCTTTACAAAACACAATCAACAAGAAAGCCCCATCTATGGTTAAGACTGTTTCCAATTTCTTGCAGAAACGTATCATAAATAGATACAAAGTACGCCTGTGTAGCAACTACAGTGACCTTTTAACAACTTCAGTTTCTTATTAGACACATGTTCTAATATATCACCAGTAGTATGTCTATCACGTACATTTTCAATAAGCTCCAATCCCAGGTCCTTTGCCGATTCTCCATCAGGGTAGTACACTGAGCCAATTAGATTGCTATACTTGTCAACACCCTCCAGGACAATTCGAACCTGTATGTTAAACTACATTAGGAAAAGGGTGAACAGGAAACAAAAATCATTAAGAGCTAACAAATAGAATCTCACATCTCTATTTAAGACACGGGTTTCAGTAAAATGCTTTGCTTCTCTGCCATAAGGATCAGGAGAAACTTCTGTTACAGATGCTGCTGAAGACGCCAACCTCTGTGCTGATGTCGGAGTTGCACGAGGTTCAGTAATTGATTCTCCATTTGGTTCATCAGAGGTAACACGAGTATTAATAATAGTTTCTGATGTTGCTCTTCTTCCCATAGTTGGTGCCTGTTTATTGAAACAAAAGGGTAAACAAACTGGTAAACTAACAACATCTGGTCAAGAAAAATTTAACTTGTATTGCATTAACCTGTATTCCAGCAACGAACACTTGAATGAACTGGAAGTCTGGAAGCAAATACACTCGCAGCGTACTTCCATCACGAACCTGCTCAACAAATGCTTCTATAAGCTTACCTTTATTTCGCTCCAATAGACCCATTGCATCAAAGTTACTAGCATCACCGATCGCAGATGGAGGTAGATTCCTAATAGATGCCTCAGAAGCACCAGGTGCCTGAAAACAGCAGAATGCCAGGAATTACTACGCTTGCAAAAATAGGAAGCCAAAAAAACAAGCTTGATCACAATATGTGGACACTGAACTAAATGGACAAAGATACTATGCAAAAGATCCACCAGCCAACACAAACCACAGTGACAGGAACTACCCCTAAGAGATCACAGATTGGATTAGATCTAGACATTTAGTTGATAGTCTTTCTACTTGAAAGAATAACAAGTAAAAGAAAATTAAACAGGATTATATGGATACAACCCACTGTTGCAGCACATCCTGGAGTGCTACCATCAAAACTCAATACATTCTAGATTTAATCTTGTAGCTCCAGGAGAATTGCAGAAAGAAGCAGACACAACATGGAAAACAAACATGCTCAAAAACAGGTCAAAGTGCAAGGGGTCAAAAAAAGGAGACGTAAACGGCTTCAGTTCAGTCTACAGAAAAATATCATCTTCCTTGGCTCAACCCATCTCATCCAAAAGAAGATAAAATGGTGAAGTTCAGTAGTTCACGATAATCCAGTAATAACATCAGAGACAATGAGAAACACACCCTACTCCAACGACCTAGACCTTGTTGCTTGGCTTGTTCTTCAGCATCTTGCAGCTGTTTTAAATAGGGATTCGCATCTTTCTGTTGACCCTGCTCCCTGACCTGGTTCCATAAAAAATAATCATTTCATGATACGAAAATATAATGGGAAACAAGTCACAAGAGAAACAGAAAAATTAACACCAATCCAACCTTGGCCCATCCTGCAGCAACAACTAGCATGGAAACGTTCTTGTCACCAAGAAAAACAGTGCCATATTCTCGCCCTATGGAAGGTACAGCATATTCCACCTTGAAAGTGACCTCCTAAAGAATAAAAAGGATGCATTTAAATCTAATACTACTAAAAGAAGAATAGAGAGAGAGAGAGAGAGAGAAAGAGAGGATCAATGCAAGGACACCTTTCCAATGCAAAGCTTCCTCAAGAAGTCTCTGCTTTGCCATGCAAATGGCTCATCCACTCCACCACGACGTGCCTACAAGTGGAAAGCCAGAATGCGTAATGAAAAAAGAGATACAAATATAGCAGCAATTTAAAAATATGGATCATAAAAAAGGTAAGGTTTATTAGTGCATGTCATACCAATCGTGGAGCCATTAGAGATCCTAAGGTAATAGATTTTTCAGGGGGTATTTCAGCCTTGGAACTACCCATTATAACCAAACTGTCACCAGAGGGAACAGCTTTCACTCTTCCCTTCAACCACCCTGTTGATGCCATTTCAACTGCTAAATGCCTGAGATTAACAATCCAAGTGAGGAACAAAATTCAGAAGAGGCAGGAATCATACTGCTGACACCAAATGAGAAGTTCTCATCAACCAGATAGACATGCAAAAACAAAATATGCCACAGCCACACTTCTCAAGGGCCTTCTCTTTTGGTAAAGAAAAATCAAAACCTTTAATATGAGTAAGGCCTAATAACTAATAATTTGGTGGGATAACAAAGATCTTACATGGACATAGTAAATGAAATCAAAACAAAAAAAAAAGAATTTTGTTATAGATCTCTGCAGAAGTAAGGTTGTTCAAATTGCTAAATAAAATAACAGCCAACTTAATTATTTTCTATAGATTTAATCTTTCATAACATCTAACCATAACTACTATTTTCAATGACTCCTGAAAATGAAACTAGATCATTATCAATTCATCCGAAATAGAAAGTCTACTTTGTCTTGCAGGAACAACAATTTTTAAAAAGAAGTGCCGGGTAGAGGAACTTGCACCCTAAATTCTTTAATTTTCACATCATGTGGTTCATCACTCCCACTAACTTCACCATTCTCAATGAACCCAACATTTCTAGTTTCAACAATGATCGAACTGTGATTAGGACAGAAAATTTATACCCCTTCGATTTTTCTGAATAACCAATAAAGAAACTACTAATTGTTTTTTGATCCAATTTCTTTCCTTGTGGATGGTCAATTCACTAGGCAACCTCAAACATGCAGGTGCCCTCAACTAGGTTTCCTTCGGAACCAAATTTCAAAAGGTGTCTTTCAGTCTTTCTTACTAGGTAACCTATTTAACTAATACACAACCGTTTTAAAATCACACATATACAGGGAGATGAGTAAAGATGAACTACTAAACATACTCCTGATTAAATCATTTGATGCACGATTATGCCTTTCTACCACTGTTTGTTGTGGTTTCTGGCATTATGCATTGAGCATATATGCTGGTGTCAAAGAATTTAGCAAATGGACCACTGTTTGTCCAGTTTCATCATATGTTCCATCATACTCACGATCTCTATTTGACCTTTCTATTTTCACCTTTTTATCTAGTTCTGTTTCAACATCATTAATAAATACCTCCAACATATTTATTGCACGAGATTTTTTGATGCAACAAATAGACATATCCATGATGTGAAAAGTCATCAATAAAGGTGATAAATATTTTTCTTTATTGAAAGGAGGGCGAAGGGTCAAATATGCCCCTAACTAAGCAAAATGAAATAGATTTTCCCTCCGTTAATAATTAGGGACAAATATGCCCTCCTCGCTAAAATCAGCCACATTTGCCCTTATTTTCAAACAGCGAGAGTCTAGCACTCAATGATGCCATATGTCAGGATTAATCTATTTAAACTGCGTGTAATATGAACCTTTCACATAGTTCAGGGGCAAATTTGACCTTTCTCCTTAATTTTGAGTTCTCTTCCCTCCACTACATCTATCGTCAATCAATCTTTCTTCCTCCTTTGTCCCATATGCAGCTATACACCTGCATTAAATTGATATTATATGTTGCATGTTCAAGTCGTTTAGCGTATTCCCTCCTAGTGGTGGAGGTGATGGTGGGTAACGTAGGAAGTGCAAGAGAAGATGGTGGTGGAGGTAATTGTAACAATGTTGGCAGGGAGTTAAGGAGGATGGAAGAATAAAGAGTGATTGTTGATAGAGGTAGTGGAGAGGAGGGAGAAAAAAGGAACAAAAAGAATTAATAAGTCAAAACTACGGAGAAGGTTCAAGCTTGCCCCTAAATTATGTGAAAGGTTCAAATTTAACCCCTTTTAAAAAGATTAATCATTAATCACAGACCCATGGCATCATCGGGTGCCATTTCATCGTTTGAAAATAAGGAAAAAATTAGCCCATTTTAGTAACGACGAGTCGCTCCACTCCATAAATATTGCATGTATTCTTTTGTCATTTACCATACCTTTCGGCTCAAAAATGTGCACGGCTAGTGGGATTGTGCCAATTTTAGCATATTTGCCCTAATTATTAACGGAGAGTAAAGTTTTCCATTTTGCACAGTTCAATTGCAAATTTAACAATTTTTCCTTGAAAGAATTTACTCCAAAATGACCATGTATGTTGGTGTGTATAATTTCTAGAAGTTGTTTGCTTCTTGTGGCTCCTTTCCTTGTTTGTTTGGTTTGTTCTTCTCTAATACAATTAACACCAAATATTAAAGTTCCATAACTTCCAAATTTAGAAGGATTCCATTCTTTTTTTGGATATGTGACCTAAAGGTTATGCAATAACTAAGCATAGTGTTCATTCACCAAACCACATTTAGGTCTAACATTATGATCCAAAGTTGAAAAGGATTTCGGCAAGTACTATCAACATTTGGTTTGTACAAACCATCACAACAAATACTCGAACCAATGAGATGATTATATGTCTAAATTTAAAAAGTATTCAACTTTCCCAACTTAGACATGAAAATTGGATTTCTTAAAAAAAGGGTACATAATAAGTTCCAAACAAGTTTAAGTGATGCTAGTGTCTAGTTTTAAATGAAAAGACTTGATAGCTTCAACTAGAGTGTTCACTTTCTCCGTGTATACAGATCTTTCATCTTGATTTGTGATCTAGGTTGTAAGGAGTTCTTGCATTGTCTTAGAACCATGAATGATACAACCAAAGTCAAACCAGTATTGTAAGGTACTTCAATTAGATTTGATTTAAGACACGTAAAAGCACTATACTGAGCATTACGTTTCAAGTAATATTCTGAAAGTGTCTAGGTTCTCCATAGAAACGACACTCAACATTCATGTGTACCTTCTACATAATTGGAGAGATGACTTATTGCATTACATTGCCTCTGTTTACCCTTGTCGTGTTTTGTCCTCTTTTTAACTCCTTAATGGCTTACAAGGTTAATAAAGTAAGCTCTATGATTCTTTAGCCTTGTTTCCTCCAACACCAACATCTTGTGAATTTCATGCATGTTCCATTAGTCTTTCATGATATAGTAGTTCATTTAGAAAGGCCTAAACAATAATGAATTAAAGATGAATTTCACTAGGAAATTCTCATCTACCTCCATTTCCAATGTCTTAAGTCTTATTGTTATATTTGTCAGTGCAATGACGTGCTCATGCATGGTACAAACACCATAAACTTCATGGCAGTCAAGGTAGCCATTAGTGTCCTGGCAAGAGAGATTTATCAGTTGTTTAAAAGCATTCATCCACAAGTGTCAAATCTATCTTGCACTTGCAGTTTTGGAAAGAGTTTTTGTTTTCTTTAAATAGGTAACAACTTAGTATCAGTAACCAATACTTGGGAAACCAAAAACCCCTATATAAAAGAAAGTGCGAAAGAGAAAATAACAAAAACAAGGTGAGACGGGATATAATTCTAGCATGAATCAAAAACTAGGATTGTCTATGTGTCTTCAGGATATGACTTTAGACACCAAAAAAAAATAGTTGAACACCATTGAGCTTGATCTTCCATATAATGCTACTTTTATTCTCAAAACATCTGCAGTTCCTTTCTTTCAAAATGGTCCACCAAATACAGGCTAGAATCAACCTCCAATATGTTCTGCTCATTACCCAGACTCATTTTGCTCTTAGCCCCAAATGCTTAAATGGTAGCCCATCCCAATGCTACTTCCCATAACAGCAGTTGGTTGCTCATTATACATTGCGGCATCAAAATCTAACAGTCCAACGTGTAATTTGATCTATTCACATCAATGTTGGAGTTCAGTTAGCGAATCAAATTGTAGTTTCCTTAGGTAGCCATCGATCTACAGTTATCCTTACACTTTTGTGCTTGGTGGAGAAGAAAAGAAGCGAACAAAAGACGCTCGCTCATTGTTTTGTTCTCTATCACAAACAAGGATCGCTTACCATCTAGATTAGATTGGAGAAAAATTTTATGACCCTCGTATCAGGAAAGGTCAGAACAAAAGCAGAGTGTGAACGAAGAGCAAATGCTACAAATAAAATATGTTAATTTGTTAATGCTTTGTGTTATAACCCAAACATACTATCAGATTAAGAAATTTTATGTTTATTATTAAATGTATAGTGATATCGAAGTACAAGTTTAGACATATGCTCAATAAAGTTAAAACATTATTTGATAATCTATAATGCGCCAATTAGTAATATTACTATCATTTGATATAAAACAAACTAATGGCACATTAAATTATCAACTTGTAATTCAACAATTATATGAACAAACGATTAACCATGTAGCATTTCTTGGATATCTTAAGCAAAACTTCTTGAGCTTTCTAGTTCTGAGAAACTGGTTTCTGTCCTACGGATTATCTTCTTCCTCACATTTGTCGATGAAAATAACTGTGAATTGCAACTGAGAGAGGACCAGTTTCTAAAGACCGCTTTATACTCCAATTACACATAAAGTAAGAGTATATAACTAAGCTACTCTTTTCTTACTGTGCAGTTCAGTGAATTCATTATGAGCTATCTATAAATAGCAGGATTGTACAAGCACGACGTGTGTCATGTTGACGAGGTACGCAAGCTAAACTGTGTCATGCTTAGCTGTCAAATTTATCAGCCACATTATCTTACATTGTGAATGGATACCATCTAATCATGGAACAGTCACATAATTTTTCACCTTCCATCAATGGGGAGTTATTCAATTCTGTTACAAAGTTGTGCTATAAATTCTAACAAATACACTTTTATCAGCCCTTTCATTTATTAAACCCAATTTAAACACATTAAACATATATCTTACTGAGTGAAAAGCAAATCTTCAAACCAGTGGTTTGATTAAACCAGATTTGAACACATGGAACATATATCATACAGAGTAAACAACAATTCTTCAATTCAGTGATTTGAATTCATTAAACAACTGAGAAAAAAAAAGCATCACATGAAAAAACATCCAAAGGATTGCATAGGCGAAACATTCAATTGTAAAAGCAAGTTGATTTGATGCATAAACAAATGAAAGCGGCTATTAAACATGAACGATCCGAAAGCATACCTGAATGACTAGCGCTGAATGGATCGATCGTAGACAGAGGAGAAGAGAGAAAGCAGATTAACGTACGAATCTAAAAGCAAATCAGCTACCAAATCATGTGAATAGGATTGCTTCAGAACGACGGTAAACCGGAATCCGGCCAGAGACGAGAATGTCAACGCTGTGTTCGGTGGCGGGCGGCGGATCGAAGAAATTTTTTTAGAAGAAAATCCGTAACAGAATAGAGTGCCAATTGATATGTGAGCCCGATATAGAAAGGGGAAGTGAAAAGAAAATTCACCTCCTTTTTGGGTAAAATTACTTAAATTGCCAGTGGTAGTTTAAAATCTAGTAAAAGAAGGTTCTAATTTGATTAAAAGAAAATGACTGTACTTGGACCTGATTAGGACAGGCAGATTTTCCTATTTTTGTGACGACGACGGAGGGACACGTGCGATAATCCACCAATAAAATCCCGCCACGTCATTAGGGAAATGTTGCTGTTGCCAAGTCAGCACCGTGGGTTTTTTTTAAGAAAAAAAATTAAAGTAGTACACTTTAAATCCTAGCTACTTGCTTTAATCTTTGAACTTCTGAAAAAGTTCTATTATTCCCTCGATTTTCTTCCCTTTTTTGGTTGGTCTAAAAATAAATAATTTATTTCATTTTTAGTAAAATGATTTCTAGTTATATAAATATTGATGACTTATTATAGATCATTAAAAAAATTAATTTCATGTCAAATATATAAATTGAGATGGAAAAACTAAATAGAAGTCAAGAAAAACTATGGGAAGAATTGGACAAAATATTCATTGGGTTGAAATCTCTTGTCAAAAATATTAGGAAAATTATATAAAATAGCAAATTATTAATTTAAATTAAATGTTATAACCATAATTTCATTTAATTTCAATTTGTAGCAAACACTTGTCATTCACCTCTCTCCTCAAAAATCTCGTTCGCCTCTATCCCTCGCCTCTTTCACTTTATACAAACACAAATATATAAATTGTGTTTGTGTTTGTATAAAGCGAAAAAAAATTATATATACAAATATAAATACATATATTTTCGTTTTATACACATACAATTGCACAATAAAGATCTTCCTCTACCAGTAATCCTTTGTCTTTATATCTTTCTTGCTTTATACAAACACAAATTATACAAATATATAATTTGTGTTTTATAAAGCGAGAGAGATCTAAAATATATTTTTTTATTTTGATTCAACTGTATACAAATTCAAATTTTATGCAAATATACAAATACAAATATTGATACATATACACAGTAATTACATATATATACAATTATCTAGCCAATATATATACACAATCATTGCACTTTTATACAAACAAGATACACACCTGCAATTTATACAAATATGATAAGCATAATTATACAAACTATATCTACAGCTATAACATACAAAATATGATTTTTATGTTTGCTAAATCTAAAATTTCCTCAAATAACTTTGACTACTGAATGGTTAGTCGGCACATTTTATTTTCAGCCGAAGTGCATTTAGTTGCACTAATCTTCTACATCTCTTCCTTCTTTAGTTTTTTTTCTTCTTCTTCTTTCTTTTGCTTCTGCTTTGCTTCTTTTAGCCATTAAACCTTATTTAAAAGGTCCCTTTTAAAATTTGACATGTTCTACATATAAAATTATTTCGAGTGAATAATATTACCATAACACATGAAATATTGAGATGAGCTTATATCTAACATTTGAGACTATTTAGAGGAGATTTTGAGTTAGTCGGGATTGAAAAACTACATTAGCCATTAGAAGTTCTTCAAAGCTCGATTCTAAAATTCGACTTGCCCCAAATGGAAATCATGTCATGAACAATATATCAAGACTCAAACATTAAAAGTATTCATATCTATATTTGAGTTGATCGAAAAATATGTATATGAAAAATATTGCATAAACAACATATATGAATGTATATAGATAGCTATACATATACAAACGGTTATAATATTGATATATGATTCTAACATATTACGTGTATATACGGTTATATACTATTGTATATACATTACATATACGTGTGGCCATTTGTTGAGAAAAAATTGTCACATGTAGTAAGAAGCCCAAAACGGTTCCCCAAATAATTTGGCCCACTTGTTTTGAAGCTTGGTACGATAAATACGTGTAGTGAATTGTCGAATTCTATTTGAAAACCTGGGTCTAATTTTTTTTAAAAACTAATCTAACAGAGATGACAGATCTTATGCTGATAAGGCAGTGACATTGAATAATATTTCCACAAGACTCTACTCTCTTCTATCTTTCTATCATTTCCACAACTCACGATTGCATTTTGTCGTGACAACAATTTTAAATGTTTTTTTTAATCTCCGTATGTATATATCCTAATGGTATATGTTTGAATTTTCTTAACTTAGTTTGCTTCTAAACCAAATCTTATTTCATGTTCCCTAATTTTCTGAAATAGTTATGGAGGGGAATGAGCTGCTACAGAAGATGGATGGGTGACAGAAAAGGGGGATGAGAAATGGTGAAGAGGTGAAAGTCCGTACTCTGGACTGGAATGGTCTAAAGCGTTGGATTATAGAGGAATAGCGGTCATCTCCATCTCAATTTATGGTAAAAATCTCACTTAGGATTTACCGGCATAACATTCAATAAATTTATGAAAACATTTGGGTTTTTATCCTTCTACACAAAAAAATATTGAGATAGTAAAACGATCACGATAAATATTGCCTCCCAGTTCTGATAAAATTTAACATATCCC
This sequence comes from Solanum pennellii, assembly GCF_001406875.1. Taxonomy (NCBI): domain Eukaryota; kingdom Viridiplantae; phylum Streptophyta; class Magnoliopsida; order Solanales; family Solanaceae; genus Solanum; species Solanum pennellii. The sequence continues at coordinate 71,531,268 of NC_028639.1, forward strand.
CGATGAAAAGCGACAAAGGAGGCCGGTTTATTCAGTCATATAAATTTAAAGTAAAAAATTAAGAAAAGAAAAAGGGGGGGAAAAGAAAGAGAACAAAATTTCACTCACCTCCTGAAGTCTCTCTCAGTCTCTCCTAAAGTTACATGTGAACAACGCATAAAGCTAAACTCAAACTTTCACCTCTCTATTTCTCTAGACAGCAATTGTCTGATTTTTAGGCTGACAAAGCCCCATCCAAATTTTGTCAATTGCCACCAGTTCAACTCTGTGGCAGCATTTACCGTTTCCCGGCAGGTTTCCTAGCAGGGATATCCTCCTCATCTGACTCGACATCTCCATACTCCCACATCGCACGTCTCTTTTCTCGTGCTTCTGTTTGATGCTTCTCCAATTCATCCAGAGCCTCTTGTTTGTCCTTGGGCTCCCACCTCTTCCTTTTCTCCATCCTAGCAAGTCCTTCCTGAAAATTTATGGTCCCTTGTTAGAACACCGCCAGCGGAAAAAAAAACATAATGCTTAAAGGGACAGAGGAAAATGGCAGCACTAGGAATTTCAAACCCAACTCTACCAGATAAGAGATGGTCTAGCTAAATGGAATTTGAACAGCCAAATACAAGGCACTGCTTTACTATGATATTGTAGGGGGTATTGAACAGGGTACCTAGTGGCTATTGAAAAACTCAGCAGAATCCGAAAGCAATAGAAAAGAGTACGTTGAATCGTAATTAAATTAAAAGTGGCTATTAATTTCGAACCTTAAGCAAGGTAGCATTTATGCTGATATCACTTTCAGGATCAACCAAAGTCACCAGAAAGACTGTCCCTGTTCCTTGACCTTTAACTTTTCCACCTGAAGCGTCTTTCTCCTCAATAACAGCTCTAAATTCCTTTGGCCCACTTAGAAGAAGCTCACTTAGCCGGTATGCTGCCTCCTGACCATAATCATCTTCTAGCCCAGGAACTTTAACATGAGCAAGACTGCAGAGTTGAGCAAGACCAGTACTGGAGGACACAGATGCTTCAAGAGGCCGCAACTGACTGTATGAAACAACTTCTTGGTTTCCATAATCAACATAGAAAACTTCAAACTTGTCCTTGGAAGATTCCACAGCACCACGAGGGGCATTGACAATCTTAAACATATTTTAAAGTGAAAAATCAGAAAAAGAATATGATATGACAAAGAAATAACATAATAAAGTCACATATATCCTTCAGAAGACATGAAGCATCAGTAATCTACAAGAATAACCCAACAAAGAAGCGCATCGGATTAACTAAAGAATAAGGGCTTATGGGACACAACTAGATGGTTAACAAAGTTCAATTCATCAGACAAAAGCAACAGCAAGACCAAGTAAGGTATTTTTAAAGAGCTAGGGACATCACACGAGCAGGAATTTACTAAAGCAAACACTAGATTAACTTATACAGTTTGTATGATGACAAAAAAAAGTAGTTCAGGTCAAGCCACAAGTTTATTTGATTGGAATGGGTAAACACACATTCCAACTTCCTTTGATACATAAAACGTAGCAACTGTAATGTTTAAGTGAAGTATACCAAATTGTAGTTACAACTATCCAAACTAGTAATTTACATTCATATAATAGAATAACACAAAGTTAGGGTACTCAGTAATTCAAGTCATATCTTCAACTGTTTAAAGGCGTATGGAACTAAGTAAATAAAATAAAGTTAGAGCAATAGAGTTATTGGATCACATACCATTGCTCGGTTCCATGAATTATCAGCACTGAATTGAGCAAGAACCATATCACCCTTCTTGGGATTAAATGCACCAATGACAGGAGCCTCCTGAAGATTTAGAGAAGCAAGTTGCTTCTGAATGGCAGCTACTTTCTGGTCGGAAACCAACTGAACGTAAAATTTACCCCCACCCAGAATTTCAGTGACAGTGACCTGAGAACATAATCGTGTAAAAGTATAGAAGTCAGAAAATCATAACACGAAATAGTATTCACAATGCACTCAGATGGTAAATTATGACAAACAATAGTTAACTGAGAAGCACTAGATCTAATTACATTACCTTCACCTCTTCTTTTTGGCGTCTTTCAGCTGTTCCACTACTGACAACTTCCTCTCCCTCGACATAATTCTCCCATATCTATATCGAGGCACTTGTTAATAAATAATAAAGAACAAATTCATGACTAATAAGTATAACAGATCTTGCTCTTGCCTTCAATTTCTGCCTTTTGGCGGCCTGTTCAGCTTGCATGAGGAGGTGAACTTCGGCGATTCTATCAGTTCCAAAAGAAGTTTGAAGCTTTGCTAGACCAGCTTCCAGTAGAGTCACCGCCACATTGGATCTTGATTCCCATAATGTTCCAATGAAAGTCCCTGTTCTGTCAACTGTTTCTACCTCGATCTATGTAGAAGGCAAAAAGAAAGAAATAAGAGAGAATTTCATGTGTAGCACAAAACAAAATTAAGAAAGAAAAAATATTACCTCGACATCCCTCTGCATTATCTTCCGCCTCATCAAGGCAATGGCTTCCTCAGAGTAGGGCTCGTCACGACCTGGGCATCTCACTCCAGAAATAGAGAAAGCAATGCTGCAAGTCTCCTTGGGAATGAACAGTTTGAATCTATGACCACTGAGGACATATTCTACTACAGCAGACATCCTCCTGTTGCGCTGCAAGAAAGGCAAAAAGTCTCTAGCTTTCTTTGACGCAGCCTGAAAGTTAAAACAGAAAAAATTAGTTATTCCTTAGCACCACATAAAAAGAGAGCCAGTGGCAAGGATACTAACCGTTAGCAGGTCTGTTACATGCATCACTGGAGCTTCTTTAGGAGAATGAATACCCTTTTTCCCAGAAGTAGCACGTGATTCTGCGGAGAGAAGGGCATCGTAGTAGTTTGAACGTTCTTCAAAATCACGATGTCTGACAACAGTTGCAAAACCGCGGGCAACCAAAAGCTCAGCAACATTGACTCCAGCCAACTGGCTGCCTGTAGCAGATGGAGCAGGTGATGCATCATCCCCATCCTTGGATGCCAGGAATACAGTTCCAAAATCCATCACCCTTGAATCTGCACCACTGGTGGGAGCAGCAGGTCCATCTGCCATGCCTACCTTCCGTGAGTACTCCATGGAAACATGCACCTGAAAGGATGTAAGGTTAGTGAATCATCCCTTTCTGATTCTGTAACTCTAAAACCAGGAGAGGAGATATCAGAAAAGATAGCAATACCTGTTTTCCAATAAGGCGATTTCTCAAAAACTCCTTTGCTTCCCGAGCATAGGGAGCAGGTTTCTCATCTCTACGAGGATTTCCCATTTTAGGAGACCTAATACTTGAAAGATTGACTCTTCGTTCTGCTGATGGATCTCCAAATGGCAGAGAATCATCAGCTATAACAAGACAATCTCCACTGACAACCTCAACCACCTACAAAAAGCCAAGCACAAAACATTGAAGAGAGAGAGAAGCAGAGATTAAGAAGAACTTTAAAAAAGCTTCGACTCATAGCAACCTTTCCCGTGAAATTTTGGTCATGAATAGCCTTGGAATTTGTTGCTGGAGCTACATAGTTCGTCCAGATTCTCAAGCGAGTCTTTTTGGCCTCAAGCTCAGCACTTTTCAGTTTCTTCTTGGCTTCAACTTCCAGCATGTTGGCACTCCAATCAACATATTTAGCATAACCCTACGCCGAGGAAGGGGGAGGGCATAAAGTTCAGATTAGATAGACCTTAAACGTTCAAAAACTAAAAAAATGTCAAACATTTACTTTTCTAGAATTCGGAGTAACTAGCGGATCACTGTCAAGTAAGTTAACTAATAGAAAAATTAGAGATGAGCGAATTGAACATTTCTTTTATGCTATAACCTCAATTTCATAAAGAAAAACTAAGTAGAGAAAGTTACAGCAACAGAAAGCTAATAAAGTTATGTGAAAGAGGATCCTAATCCATAATATCTTATCTTTCCAAGAGAAAATAAACAACAAAGGCCAATCTATGGTTAAGATAGTTTCCAATTTCTGGGAGAAATTACAGTGACCTTATAACAACTTCAGTTTCTTATTAGACACATGTTCTAAAGTATCAGCAGTAATATGTCTATCACATACATTTTCAATAAGCTCCAATCCCAGGTCCTTTGCCGATTCTCCATCAGGGTAGTACACTGAGCCAATTAGATTGCTATACTTGTCAACACCCTCCAGGACAATTCGAACCTGTATGTTAAACTGCATTAGAAAAATGGTAAACAGGAAATACAAATCAGTAAGAGCTAACAAATAGAATCTCACATCTCTATTTAAGACACGAGTTTCGGTAAAATGCTTTGCTTCTCTGCCATAAGGATCAGGTGCAACTTCTGTAACAGATGCAGCTGAGGATGCCAACCTCTGCGCTGATGTCGGAGCTGCACGATTTTCAGTAGTTGATTCTCCATTTGGTTCATCAGAGGTAACAATGGCATTGATAACAGTTTCTGATGTTGCTCTTCTTCCCATCGTTGGTGCCTGTTCATTGAAACAAAACGGTAAAACAAACTGGAAAAGTAACAAAATCTGGTCATAAAGAAAATTTAACTTGTATTGCATTAACCTGTATTCCAGCGACGAACACTTGGATGAACTGGAAGTCTGGAAGCAAGTACACTCGCAGCGTACTTCCATCACGAACTTGCTCAACAAATGCTTCTATAAGCTTACCTTTACTTCGCTCCAATAGTCCCATTGCATCAAAATTACTAGAATCACCAATTGCAGATGGAGGAAGATTCCTAATAGATGCCTCAGAAGCACCAGGGGCCTGAAAGTAGCAGTATACCAGGAATTACTACACACACAAGAAAAAACTGGATCGCAAATATATGTGAAGATTGAACTAAATGGACAAAAATACTATGCAAAAGATCCACCAGCCAACACAAATCACAGTGACAGGAGTTGCTCGTAAAAGATCAATACAGTTCAGATTAGATCTAGACATCTAGTTGCTGGCCTTTCCAGTTGAAAGAATAACAAGTAAAAGAATTTCTATTTATAACGTAAAAGTTTATTAGTAAAATCAAGAAGGTACTGAAAAGTAATTCCTAAACAGACAACCCCTTATAACATTCCTAGTTTACATATTTCATGGTGAACAAAAAAATTCCATATACTGATCCATACTCTAATATACTCCTTTTACACCCAAAAAAAGAGAAACAAGAGAAATATAACAGGATAATCTGGATACAACCCACTGTTTCAGCACTTATCCTGAAGTGCTAGCCATCGAAGTCCAACACATTCTAGATAAAGTCCTCGTAGCAAAAGGTGTTTTGCAGACAGAAGCAGACCACAAAATGGGACAACAAATACATAACATCTAAAAATGTAAAGGATAAACAAAGAATTGAACACCAAAAGGGAAAAAATCTATAAGAATAGAAGGGAGAGGTAAACGACTTCTTAATATACCAGTCAGCAGAAAATTTTATCTTCCCTGGCTCAACAACCCCC
>NC_028639.1:71537460-71543512 GCF_001406875.1 Solanum pennellii
CCCCCCCCAAATCCAAAAGACAATAAAGCATCTTAAGAATACACCGGCACCAAAAAGGGAGAGGCAAACGGCTTCTTAATATACCGGTCAGCAGAAAATATTATCTTCCCTGGCTCAAACACCCCACCCCCCTCCCAAATCCAAAAGACAATAAAGCTTGGAAATATATTGCTGTGAAGTTAACAGTATCTGATCTTAATAAGGTAAAAGGATGAAGTTCATAATATTTGCCCAATACAAAAAACACATCAGAAAATATGAAAAATATGAGAAACGCACCCTACTCCAACGACCTAGACCTTGTTGTTTGGCTTGTTCTTCAGCATCTTGCAGTGGTTTCAAATAAGGATTAGCATCTTTCTGTTGACCCTGCTCCCTGACCTAGTTCCACCAAAATTAATCATTTCATGAAACTATATAGAGTTGGAAACAAGACAGCTGAGAAACAGAGAAATTAACACCAAACCAACCTTGGCCCAGCCTGCAGCAACAACTAGCATGGAAACGTTCTTGTCACCAATAAAAACAGTTCCATATTCTCGCCCTATGGAAGGTACAGTGTATTCCACCTTGAAAGTGACTTCCTAAAGAATGAAAAGGATGCATTTAAATCTTATACTACTAAAAAAAGAAGATAAATAAATATATATACAAGTTAGAATGATCAATGCAAGGACACCTTTCCAATGCAAAGCTTCCTCAAGAAGTCTCTGCTTTGCCATGCAAATGGCTCATCCACTCCACCACGACGTGCCTTCAAGAGAAAACTATAATGAGAAATGAAAAAAGAGATACAAATATAGGAGCAATTTGAAGATATGGATGATAAAAAAAGGCAAGGTTTATTAGTGCATGCCATACCAAACGTGGAGCCATTAGAGATCCCAAGGTTATAGATTTTTCAGGGGGGATTTCAGCCTTGGAACTACCCATTATCACCAAACTGTCACCAGAGGGAACAGCTTTCACTCTTCCCTTCAACCATCCTGTTGATGCCATCTCAACTGCTAAATGCCTGAGATTAACATTCCAAGTTAAGAACAAATTCAATCGAGGAAGGAATCTTACTGCTAACAACAAATAAAAGGTTCTCATCGATCAGATAGACATGCAGAAACAAAAAGGCTTCGCCACACTTTTCAAGGGGCCTCTTTTGCAGAACTTTTAACATGAGTAAGGCTAAATAACTAAAGATTTTGGTAGAATAACGAGATCTTACATGGACAAAGTGAAGGAAATCAAAATTTAATTTAAAAAAAAACGAATTCGTTCATAGATCTCTGGAAAAGTAAAGATTGCTAAACAAAATCACCTCCAAAATCTCAGCCATGTTAATTAAACAAATTTAATACAGGCGAATGTCAAATCGGTCTTCTCTAAAAACATGACCAAACGGCTACTTGTTTGAACATATCAAACAATGTGAATACTCCCTAAACATACACGCAGTGTAACCCAAATCTCCAAACCAGTGATATGAATTCATTATGCATGTACAACAAAAAAAAATCACATAAAAAATAACGACACAATTGAATTGCATCGGCATAACGTTCAATTGTAAAAGCAAGTTGATTTGATGCGGAAAAACATTAAATAAACACGATCCAATAGCGATACCTAAGTGATCAGCGCTGAATGGATCGAGAGAAAGCAAAGTAACGCACGGATCTGATAGCAAATAAGCTAACAAATCATGCAAAATTGAATTCCTTCGAAAACAAACGGTTGCCGGAATCCGACGAGGGTCGTCAATGCAGAAGCTGTGTCCGGAGGCGGACGGCGGATCAGATCGAGAAAAATAAATATAAGAAAAAAAATCCTAATTGTAGTGTGAATTTATATGGGACTGGGGGCATACATGGGGAAGTGAAAACAAGATTCACCTCCTTTTTCGGGTAAAATTACCTAATATGCCATGGTAGTTTGTGTATTGTACGGTAATTTAAGATGTACTACTTTGGGTTTTCTGAATTTGTTAAAAGAAGGTTAGTTGAAAAGAGTGACTGTACTTGGACCCAATAAAGACAGGCGGATTTTTCTATTTGTGACGACGATGTAGTGCCACGTAGGATTATTCTACCAATAAAACCTTGACATGTCACTTACAAGGCATTACTTTTGACATGTCAGCAGCAAACCATGGGCTTGATTTTCAAGATGGATTTTTAGTTATTTGAAATTAGACTTTTTTTTAATTAATTTATTATTTTATTAATTGTACTAAAATAATATGTATTTAAGACAAAATTGTTTGTTTATAAACTTACTTTTCGTCTTTATTTAGTAGAAAATAGTTTTAAGGATGTTATGGGTATTGTTGTAATCTTTATTATTTTATCCGAAAGGAACATAGTGTTATAGTTATATTATCTGGTATGGATAACTTATTCGATTACTAATTATTAATTTTGATATAACTGAGGTAAGTAATTAGTGAAGTAAAGATAAGATCAGATAGGATAAAATACAGACTAGATAGGCGGTTGAATTGAACGTGCACGTGGCAAAAGCGACAGCCAGACACGAGTCAACGGAATTTACATTAAAAATGTGGTAACAAGCACGATTCAATTAATGTTGTTCGAGTGATCAAATCACTACAAAATAATACGTATGGTATAATTTTAAGACAAAATTGTTTGTTTATAAAATTACTTTTCTGTCTTATGTAGTAGAAAAGAGGGTTTGAAGGATGTTATGGGTATTTTCGTAATTTTCATTATTTTATTAAAAAGGATTTCAATGTTATAGTTACATTATCTGGTATGGATAACTTATCCGGGTACTAATTATTAATCTTGATATAACTGAAGTTAGTAATTACCAAAAAAATATAAGATTGGATAAGATAAAATGCGGATTCGATGGGCAGCTGAATCGAATAAGCACGTGGCAAAAGTAACAGCTAGACACGAGTCAACAGAATTGGCATTAAAAATGTGGTAGCACATATGAGAAAATCAATGTTATTGAACTGATCAAATCGCTACATAAGATTCAGACTTTATTGTTACACTCTCGATTTAGTATGAATTACGTTTTCTATTACTAATCATTAATTTTGATACAACTTAAGTCGGTAGTCACTGAACAAGAGATAAGACAATATGAAATAAATTTTGAAGTCGACACGTGAATGAATTAGTAAGTACATGTGGCAAAATCAATAAGACATATATTAATGAGCAAAAATTAAATTAGAAAATAGAAATGCAATGCCAAACACGAGATAAAATATAAATTACTGTTATTCAAATTATTAAACATTACACAAGATTCTGATATTATTGTTACACATTGTTATAAATAACATATTCAAGTACTAATTATTATATAATCATAATATTATATAAATTAGTAATTACTAAATGAGAGATTAAATTATACGACATAAAATTGTACTTGGGGAATAGTTGAATGGGAGGTGCATGTGGCAAAAGCGACAAGTTAAGTATGAGTCAAGAAGCATTGTGATTGATGATGCGATGTCAGACACAAGACATGAATCTGATTAGTATAATTTAAATGATCAAACTATTACATAAGATTTTGATATTATTATTACACCTTATATTATTGATAACTTATCTTACTACAATTCTTAGTTATGACATAAACATAAATTAATAATTATCAATTAAGAGATAAGATTGTATAAAACAAAATCTGAGTTCGATTGGTATTACTAGAAAAGAAAAAAATTTCAATAGGTGGTTGAACCGAAAGCTGCATGCAGCAAAATGATATTTAGGCGTGAGTCAGTAAAAAATATAATAAAACTCCAGTATCAACTACTACACATGGATCAAATCAATGTTATCTAGATAATCAAACTGTTACACATGATTCCGACAATAATAACAAACAATTAATGAGCTTTGTGAGTGCATAATTTATGATACTCGATCTTTGAAATATAATTATAAATATTTGTTAATTTTACACAAAATAGCTATTTTAGGGAATTTAATTAGGCAATTGGCTACAATTTACGTTATTACGCGTTGTATATATAGTATTAATTGCTATGGACAATCTTTATTTGAATAATTTACGCGTAATTGTATAGTTGAGCTATTTCATTTGTATTTTATATAAACGGGTTAGTATTAATTGATTTATATTTATTTTTATATAAATTATTTTAATTGATTGAATTATTGAGAATTGTACAATTTTGATGAAACAAGTGTTTGATAAACGAGCTATTTCTAAGTGTGGTTGTATAAAGATAATAATAGCAACTAACTTGTACTTATATATTTTGTATAAGCTAATTTTTTGTTGGTCAACTTTTGTATTTATATATTTTGTATGAATAAAATATAGAGATGTACAATTATATACAAATATGAGTGTAATTGTAAATTTAAAATTGGATCTATTTTTCGAAGTAATGCAAACATGATAAAACTTGAAAATTAGTTAGAATTTTTAATACAAATATAAATATCTGAACTTAAAAAAGTTATACAAATTGCATTCTATAAACGTTATTCAAATTATATTATACAAACTGCAAAAACTCAAACGTGACAACATAATTATGCCTATAAATTAATAACAAATGATAATTAATTTAAATTATGATTATATTAACTAGCTTAACTAGTATATATTTATTTATTCACATAATTTTCTTTAAATAATATCTTACATTTTCCTTGAATGTCATCTCAAATTCATTTTCTCACAAGCATTATATTAAGTTCTAAAACTTTCATATTTTTCTAGATGGCATTGAAGTTCAGAACAATTTAATTTTCTTACATGAGTTAATATTATTTTATTATTTAATTTTTATAAGTAAATTTATTATAATTTTATTTTTAATGAATTTACTTCCTATTAAATTACGTATAAAAATTTAATTATATTATTCTAAAAGCAAATAAAATAAGTTATTATTTTAATTTTTTTATACTCAACATACCCACCTACCTCTTGCTGTACATAAAAAAAAAAAGAATTATTCATCAATTTGTCCACTTGTGTTGTAACGTTGACATATCTATGGTACTGTATTACATGTAGTGCTTGAATTGTAATATTACACTGAAATTTTACACTAATATATTTATGATTTGTCCCATAGTTATTTTTATGTGGGGTGGTGGGTGGGGTGGGTCCACAAATAGGTCAAAATATCTCAAAGGGTAAAAAATGTTAATTGAATTGATTTCCCCACTAATGCTCCATCACTATTTCTCCTTCATTTAATAAATAGATTGTGATTTTAATTTGGATGGATTATCGCATTAATATTTTTATTAGTCGTGTAAATTATAAATTTATATGTAGAAATTTATTAAAATTACTGTAAATGTTAAATATGAAATCGTAATATTGTATTAATAATATAATGAGTTTATTATTAAAAATTTGAAGAATCAAATTCATACAATTTTATTCTGAATATGTTTTTATTTTTAATCAAACTAACTTCTTCCAATCTAAATTTAGTTGAGCTCATCAATGACTACCCAATAGTGAATAATGTCTTTTTAAAGTCAATTGAATGTTTTCTAAATTTTTTATTATTATTTTACACAAATAAATTCGTCATAATTATATTAGTTTTACGCTAACATTAATTTTTCCGTAATTCTCATCATTATAATGGGCCTATCTAATAACCAAAAATAAATGTCACTTTCGAAAAGGATTCTTATACGCCATTTGACATTATTGATTGGCATATCTTTCTTTATGAAGCTAGGTAGTATGCTCAACTATCAAAAATCACAATGAAAGAATAAACAGTATGTTTGTTAAGTATAGAAAATATTATCCTTTTTACGTTATTGGTACTAAATATGATATAAATATTGTGAATTTACCTCATGTGACACATAACTTCATTAACAGGACATCTCTGCAAATTGGACCATCTGTTGGAATTTAAAGATGACTTTAAAATGAGGTATAATGTGAATCGGGAAATAAAAAATTCTTATAAAATCTAGTTTTGCCTAAACTAGCCCTCGTTGGTGAGGGAAAGCAAAATAAACAAAGTTTATATATATATATATATATATATATATATATA
>NC_028639.1:71543997-71573187 GCF_001406875.1 Solanum pennellii
TATATATATTAAAAGAAAAATTTCTTGAGGTCATGTGTTCGAGTTATAGAGTCCGTTGGGATTGATTGAAAAATAACTTTTAAATAAGAAAAAAGGGTTTGATATACTTCTCAATTTTATCACTTAGAGCTAATATACTATTCATTATGAAAACGACTCATATATATCCATATTGTTATGCAAATGACTCAAATATACCCTTTTACTTTAATGGAAGTAAATACTATATATATATATATATATATATATATTTGTTCTCCTCTCATGTACTTTCTTAAATTTTTTTATTTCAATGACTAATTTAAATTTATTATTTTGATGGTCAAATTTATTTACATTTCAATAATTTAAAATTTATTATAGATGCCCTAATTTTTTTACAAATACAAAAACTAAATTACAATATAGCCGAAAAAATTCATTTTAAACTATAATATAGTCAAAAAAAATCAATTTTAATTTTTTCACTAAAGAAATGAAAAAAAAAAAATAAGAATAAGAAACTCAAATAATGATAATTAAAGAAGTCAAAAAATAATTTATGTATGAAAAAGATTAAAATATGCCTTGAACACCCCTAGGTGATTTTTTCTTTAAAAAATTAAGTAAAAAATATAAATATAAACTAATTTTTCACTTCTGTTAGACGAAGGTATATACGAGTTTCTTTTGTATCAGTAGGAATATATGTAAGTTATTTGTGTACGATAAGAGTATAAATGAATCACTTTATAGCAAAGGTAGATCAACTCTAAATAACTAATAGTTGTAGGTATATTTTCCGACAAATAATAATAAGAAAGTCAAACTTAAATGACTTTAATATTAAAAAACAAAAAAGTGGGGGAATCATAATTTTGATTTTTAACTCATTTCAAGTCATTTTAAACTTTGTCAAACACTCTCAAAAATTAAAATTGACTTACGAGTAAGTTTGAACAATTTTTAAGTTAATCCAAACAAACAACCTCATAGTTCCTCAAGGACACAAACAACTTGTTGACCCGAAATATTTTTTCTTAGTTCCTACTTTTTCGTTTTAGTATTTATTTGGTTTCTTGTTCTATCACCAGAATTACGATATGTTCTGTTGCAAGCAGAAAAGTTTTGGCACAAAGTTGTTAGTTGTACAACAATACGTCCATTCTGAGACATCTACATTCAACATTTCAATACTTTAAACGGTTCTGAACACAAGTTGTTTCAGCACATGTTTAAAACTGAATCTATCGTGATTAGGTAATCGCGATAGTCAAGACAGCAACAGCAACATTTCGTTTAAAGGATGAAAGTAAATGATACTAACACACAAATATTGTTTCTATGATTACCTCATCTCCAAAAAGGAAAAGGAAAAACAAAGATGGAGCTAGCCCAGATCTAAAGCAACCTTGTAATACCCTTTATGGTTTTATCCCTTGCATAGAAAATGGATGGAAAAAATTGCCCCCTGCTTACACATAATTCAGAACTGAGACAGCATATCATCAAGGAAAAAAGAACTTTAAAGTCTCAGTAGAAGTGTTACTCTTCTTATTGGATAAATAATCCACTTAATACAAAGTTAAATCATTTACAGATCAAAAGTAATAAGAAATTTCACAGAATTAGCACTATAAAACAGTGACAGAAGTAAACAGAATTTTAGTTCCTCATGGCCCGAACAGAAAAGCTGAGATTCATACTTCCATAGTTTTAGCAGCTACAAACGGTGGTCTGAATCACACCAGGCTCAAGCACATGGAGGTTCATATCAAGCACTTGTGAGCATGAACAACATTCAATACCACTACAGGGATTTTGGTAATTCTGGAATAGGATCATTTGGCCCAAGGTCATCAATTGGTGGCCGCTGCTTATGATGATTGGTAACTGATTGATAAGCAATTGCTAAAGCTAAGGCCTAGAAATAAACAAACAAACAAACAAACAAAAATGAATGAATGGATGGTATAAGCAGCACAATCAGAAGTTCAAAGTAATCCGATTCTTGTAGTCCAGAAATCCCATGACTCAACAACAAAGAAAAAGATGATACATGTGTCCAAGACCAGAATAATATAGCACATACATCATTTACACATTTACTACTACACTAAAAAGAGAATCATAACTAAAGAGCACTTACGATATGATCACGGTCCGGAGGAGCATATATGCCTGTAGTTATTGTTGTTCTTCGGCGAATATCATTTGATGGTGCATCAGATATCTTTTTGAATCCTGTTGGAACAATTACTACTGGAATACCCACAAGATTGCCAACACAAACTTTCTCCCAGTCAGTTGCATTTCCAATAAATGCATCAACGCTGAAATTTTCTCTTACTTGCTGAATCAATATACCTCTAGCTCTTTGTGCCTGGTTAATTATCATACCAATATTGATCTTAGTGTTGACAAATTCTGAACCAACGATTTAAAAGTGGATTACAAGCTTCGTTCTGTAACTAAGCCAGTCAGATTTTGAGATGTCTGAAAGAATTAAATTAATTAAGTTCTTCTCCTATACCAATGGAAATAAAAATAAGTACATTTTAAACATCTAAACCAAGAGAAACTCTGTAGATAAAGACAATTACCTGAAAATAGTCAACTGCAGATATGGCACGTGCTCGGCGAAGTTCAGTAGGCCATTGATCTTGGGCTTCATATTCATCATCCAGATTTGAGCGCTGCCATTTGTCAAAGTGAGCCAGCATCTCAACATCCATTGTGAAATTGAGGACACCTTGGACAGAATCAACAGTGTAACTCAGGTTAAACGGGACCATATTTACTCCTTTTGATTGAAGTACGTGAACGACCTGTCATTGTCGTCATAATATAATTTAGTTATGATAATCATCAAATAGGATAATGAACCCGATTAACTCAGCCACAATCTAATATTGGAAAAATAGCTACTTACTTCCATCTCAGCATCCTCAAGATATCCAACAGTGAGCTTTGTGATATCAACTGAGAATGGATCTCTAAAGGATATGTCTCTAGATGAAACATCATCTGGGTCCTTTCCCCGAATGGCATCCAGAATAATCACACAATCCACAGAGTTTCTACAAAAAGGGCCTATTTTATCCTAACAAAAAGTTAGATTTTAGTGTATTGTAATCAAAACTAACGTTAGAAAAGGAACTGCACTGTGGAAGAAACATGAGTACCAAGCTTTCAGCTATGCTCATAATACCCGTTCGACCAACAGCTCCAAAAGTGGGCCGCAGTGCCGTCACGCCACAGCGGGAAGCTGGATAGGTAATAGAGCCGCAAGTTTCTGAACCAATTGCAAATGGAACCAAACCTGCAATACCAGACTTTTTCTTAAAACAATATGTTCTGCCTACTAATCAGCTATAAATCAGTAAAGGACTATCATTTCTCCATTTCATTCTTCCAAAAGGGATACAAACTGACAATAGATATTGTGCAGAATTGTCATATTTGCAAATGGAGAAGACAGGTACATAATTTAAAATTTAATCAGGGATAGCTCGATAGCTCAAAGATACCTGCTGAGGTGCAAGAAGCAGGACCTGCTGATGATCCCGTAGAATATTCCTCGATATTCCACGGGTTTCTTGTTCTACCACCAAACCAGATATCATCATATGCTAAAGAACCAGTTACTAACTTTGCAACAAGAACTGCCCCGGCAGATTTCAGCCTGCATCAACCATATCTAGATTATTACAAATACACGCACAGTAAGAATGGATATTTAGATCTGGCCTTATACGTCATTGATTTCATGATTAGTTATACCTTTTATAAACCCAAGCTTCAATATCAAGAACTTGGTCTTTAAAAGATGTTGAACCCCATGTTGTGGTATAGTTAGGTACTGCTATGATGTCCTTCAGACCATAAGGAATCCCATGAAGAGGACCTGTATAGGAAAGAAGATGTTATACTTGTAATCCCTTTGAGCAAGAACAAAGAAGCTAGAGAGCAAAATATTGTTAAAAAGGTTATGAGGCTATTCGTGTCGCAAAAAAAGTGATCCAACAGAAAATTGGAGAAAACATGTCAAAGTTGAAGGAAGCTGAAAACCTCCATGGATGAAGGCTTGATTAGAAGAAGCATTGAAAACGTGTGTGTAATTTTCATTGAATGCCAAAACTGAAAAACTGCACAGTGGTTATATAACCAACAAAAACAGAAAAATGTAAACTAACTTTCTGACCCTAACTAACTAATTAAAAATGATAACTAACTAGCTACACTAACAGCTAAGTGTAATTACTAATTTAACCTCAATACCCCCCCTCAAATTGGAGCAGAGGTGATCGAAACCAATTTGTCCATAAGCGTAGAATGCTTAATCCCAGTAAGTGCTTTGGTAAGCACATCTGCCAACTGATCAGTAGTATCAATATGATGCAGTGTAACAAGTCCTTCTTGGAGTTTTGATCTCACAAAATGGCAATCCACTTCTATATGTTTCGTACGTTCATGAAAAACAGGATTTTTAGCAATATGTATGGCTGCTTGGCTATCACAAAACACAGGAAATGGTGCAGTCTGATGTATATTCAGCTCCTCAAACAATCGTTGCAGCCAAGTTAATTCATCTACTACCTTTCTCAAGGATCTGTACTCTGCCTCGGCTGAAGAAAGTGAAATGGTTTCTTGTTTCTTGGACTTCCAGCTGATAGGACTGTCTCCTAACAATACAATATAACCACTAACAGATTTCCTTGAATCAGGACAGGCAGCCCAATCAGAATCACAATATGCTTGTACTTCAAGATTTGCAGCAAATGACATGAAAACACCTAGAGTAGGATCTTTCTTGAGGTATCTCAACATGTGAAAAGCAGCATGTAGATGAGGCTCTCTAGGATCTTGCATGTATTGACTGAGAAGTTGTACACCATAAGCAAGATCAAGCCTAGTATGTGTAAGGAAATTCAACTTGCCAATTAGTTTTCTATAGTAAGTAGGGTCATCCAGAACTTTCCCTTCATGAGATCTTAGCTTGATATTTGGATCCAGTGGAGAAGATAAAGGAGCCATGTGATCACAATTGAACTCTTTTAGAAGATCCAACACAAACTTTCTCTGAGAAATCAAAATTCCATCATCTTTGTATAAGACTTCTAGGCCTAGAAAATAATGTAATCTGCCAAGATCTTTGATCTTAAACTGATTGTCAAGGAACCTTTAGAGCTCATCAATTTCATCAGTGTCTGTTCCTGTAATAAAAATCATCTACATAAACACCTAGAAAGACATTAGATGCACCTCTTTTCTGTAGAACAGTGAATAGTCATGAAGAGAATGTTCATATCCTCTTGTGTGTAGTGCTTCAGTCAGTTTTTCATACCACTGCCTACTAGCCTGCTTTAGACCATATAATGACTTGTTCAGTTTGCAAACCAAATTCTTGTGAGGAATGACCAAACCTGGTGGTATGTCCATGTACACTTCTTCATGTAAATCTCCATGTGAGAAGGCATTGTTAACATCAAGCTGATGTATGTTCCACTGTTTCTTTGCAGCAACAGCAATAAGTGTTCTCACAGTGGTCATCTTGACCACAGGTGAGAAAGTTTCTGTATATTCTATGCCATGATGTTGAGTATATCCCTTTACTACAAGCCTTGCTTTATACCTCTCTACACTTCCATCAGCCTTGTGTTTGACCTTATAAACCCACCTACAACCAACAGGCTTCTTATCCTTTGGTAGGTTTGTGAGAGTCCAAGTATTGTTGTCATGCAGGGCAAGAAACTCTTGTGTCATAGCCTTTTGCCATGCAGGATCTATAGATGCTTCCTCATATGAATTAGGTTCACAGTCATGAGAGACATTCATTACAAAGGACTGACTATCAGAATTAAAGACATCAGGAGACACATGATGTTTAAGAGTAAAAAGGGCACTCAAGGATGAAGAAGGTGGTTGTGATGGTTGTGAATTTGAAACATTTGGGGATGGTACACTGTGAACATAATCAGACAAATATGCAGGAGTCTTATGTAGTCTTTGGGATCTTCTAAGCTGTGGTATGGGTAGTGATTTTTCAGGTGTGATATGAGTAGGTGATATGGAGGTAGTAGGTGATGTGTTGGGAGCCTCAGTGGTTGTTTCATTTCTGGAATGACCTTGATCATCATATGATATTGGATAATCATGAAGAGACACGCAATGAAAAGGAAATTTTGGAAAGTGAGTAGGATCTTTAGACATGACAAAAGGAAAGATAGTTTCATGAAAAATTACATCTCTTGAGACATGGATTTTCTGAGTGGATAAGTTCAAGACTTTATAACCCTTTGTAGCATAAGGATATCCAACAAACACATGTGGTATGGTTTTGGGATCAAATTTAGTTCTGTGAGCTTTTGGAGTAG
Source organism: Solanum pennellii (assembly GCF_001406875.1). Classification (NCBI taxonomy): domain Eukaryota; kingdom Viridiplantae; phylum Streptophyta; class Magnoliopsida; order Solanales; family Solanaceae; genus Solanum; species Solanum pennellii. Next base: position 71,550,354 of record NC_028639.1, read on the forward strand.
TAGGATAACATAAACATCCAAAACTCTTTAAATGTGAGTAGGTAGGTTTGTGTTTATATAAAATTTCATAAGGAGTTTTATTGTGGAGAGGAAAAGAAGGTAGTCTATTTATAAGATATGTGGAAGCAAGTATACATTCACCCCAATATTTCACTGGGAGTTTAGACTGGAAAAGAAGAGCCCTTGCTGTTTCAAGGATATATTTGTGTTTTCTTTCGACCACACCATTTTGTTGAGGAGTATAAGGACAAGATTTCTGATGAATGATCCCTTTGGATTGGAAAAACAAAGTGGTTTCATTGCTAGTAAATTCTAAACCATTATCTGATCTGATGGTTTTAACAGTGGTGTTGAACTGGTTCTCAACCATGAGTATAAAAGCTTTAAGGAAATGAAAAGCATTGCTTTTACTACTTAAAAGATGTGTCCAGGTAGATTTACTAAAATCATCTACTAAGGTAATGAAATACTTGAAGTTGTCATGAGTTGGTGTTTGATATGGGCCCCAAATATCAACATGCAACAGTTCAAAAATCCCAGTAGTGGTGTGAGTTTTTGGTGGAAAGGGTAATCTGGATTGTCTTGCCATGGGACATATAGGACAGAAGAAAGGTTGTTTTGATGAGAAGTTTACTGGTATGGAGGATATATTTTTCATCTTCACAAAAGGTACATGTCCAAGTCTATAATGCCACAACAAATCCACACTATCTTTAGGAAAGGAATTAGAACTAAAAAAGTTGTCAACAACATTGTCTTTATTACCAACAAGAGAAGAATTTATTGCATTTGAATGAGAGTTACATGAGAGAGATGTACATTGTACTTTATCACTGGATGGAGGGTAAAGAGAAAAGGAATGATGTTGAGCATGTGAATTCTTTAGTAGGCAGTCTGAGCAGAGGAAGTAAAGGCCATCATGCATCTTACCAATTTCCAGAGGCCTCTTCAGTGAAGGGGCCTGCAACATACAAGAAGTGTTAGTAAAAGAGACAGTGCATTGAAGATGGTTTACAAGAGAGTTGATGGAGATTAAATTGTACTTGAAGGAGGGGGCATACAATACTCCTGACAGGATGATTTGAGGTGTGAGATGTACATTACCAACCATTGTGATTTTGACTCTATATCCATTTGGTAATCTGACTAACATAGGATAAGGAAGATTTACTGTATTCACAAGGTTATTTTTGTTAAAAGTCATGTGATGAGAAGCTCCTGAGTCTAGAATCCATAGATCAGTCCTTGTTTTGAAACACTCACATGAAAGTTTAATATAATCAGGAGAAAAAGAACAAGCAAAAGCACCTGCATAGTTCACAGATCCACATACTCCATCATTTTGAAACTGATTCAGCAGATGAGAAACTTGATCATATTGCTCCTTGGTGATACTGATATTCTCATCTCCTTGAGGATGATCATTACAAGAGGTTGAACTTGATTCCTTTGTCTGCCCACTAGCATTTCCATCACAAGATAGTCTTACAGAGTTTGCTGATGCACCTCTTCCTTTATTGTTATGCCTTGGATTGTGCTGATCACGAACAGAACCATTTGTGTCATTAGATGGATAGCCATGCAACTTGTAACACTTTGCTCTAACATGTCCTGGCCTTCTACAAAAATCACAAAAAGGCCTTCCTCTTGGTGTTGTGTTAGAGGTAGAATAATTTGTTTGAAAACTCCTACCTCCTGAACTTGATGAAACTGCAGCTAGAGAACTATTCTCAGTAAACATTTGATTATTTGGCTTAAACTCTCGTTGTTTTTCCTCTTGTACCAGTAAGGCAAAGGCTTGTGCTAAGGATGGTAAGGGATTCATCATCAAAATACTTCCCCTAATCGTAGTGTATACCACATTCAAACCCATCAGAAATTGAATCAAACGTCTGTCTTGCTCTGCCTTCTGAACATTGGCTTTAGCTCCACACACACACACACAGCTACACTGACTTGAAACACATAAACTGTTTAATTCCTCCCAAAGTCTCTTCATACGAGTGTAATACGTTGTGATGTCGAGAATACCTTGATTAAGGTCATTTATCTCCTTCTGAGTTTGGTACAATTTTGCTCCATTTGCCTGATCATATCGATCCTCCAGTTCTGTCCACAATTCCAAAGCATCATTGACATACTCAACACTACCAGCAATATCTCGATCTAGAGAATTGAGAATCTGTGAAGTGACCATATCATCACACCTCACCCATTGACGATAACTGGAATGATTCACCTCTGGTCTCTTACACTCACCATTGATGAACACTAGCTTGTTCTTCACTGACAAGGAACGAAGTACACTACGGCGCCATGAATGAAAACCAGTACCATTGAAAGGAATTGGTACAAGTACTGCTCCAGGATTATCTGAGGGATGAATGTAGAAGTGACTCCCTGCATCAATCCCAGATGGAGGAACACTGTCTGATCCAGTGCTCGTAGAGGCAGAATTTGCCATTTATGTCTCAAAGGAAAAATTCGAAAATTTGCTGAAGATGAAATGTGAAGATCTGATGCGCAGATTGAAGAAGAAAGAAGCAAGAAAATCAGAAACGTTCCTGCTCTGATACCATGTCAAAGTTCAAGGAAGCTGAAAACCTCCATGGATGAAGGCTTGATTAGAAGAAGCATTGAAAACGTGTGTGTAATTTTCATTGAATGCCAAAACTGAAAAACTGCACGGTGGTTATATAACCAACAAAAACAGAAAAACGTAAACTAACTTTCTGACCCTAACTAACTAATTAAACATGATAACTAACTAGCTACACTAACAGCTAAGTGTAATTACTAATTTAACCTCAATACCCCCCCTCAAATTGGAGCAGAGGTGATCGAAACCAATTTGTCCATAAGCGTAGAATGCTTAATCCCAGTAAGTGCTTTGGTAAGCACATCTGCCAACTGATCAGTAGTATCAATATGATGCAGTGTAACAAGTCCTTCTTGGAGTTTTGATCTCACAAAATGGCAATCCACTTCTATATGTTTCGACACTTTTTGTATTACTCCAAATTTCATGAAGAAGCAACAAGAAATATCATTTCAAGAAGCAACATATGCCATAAAATCCAAAAGTAAGCTTCTCTAAATTAAAAAGAATCAAGGAAAATTAATTGAAAGCATGAAGTGAGAAGCAAAGGAAGCATTGGAAGATTACTCTTTCTGAAAAAGGTAACAAATGAACAACCTTAAGTGCTTGAAGGGTAAGGTAAAACATTACAGCATCAAGAAAAAGATCAGTCTGAAAAAACTGGAGAATATTGCAGCCTGAAGATTTACAATTTTCCTGATTACGTGTAACGTTTCGATGGTCTAATTTTAATATGGCTGATAAACATATAATCATTTCCTTCTATGGTACTTACCATGCTCACATTTTATATATTTTTTATGGAGAAGCTGGGTGTATACCATTACTTTTTCCAGATGTAAAGGTCCGTGACATCTATGGAGATTTTAAATGAAGTTCCTATTTCATCTCTTCCCCACAAAATCCCCTCACCCCAGTTGTATAAGTAAAAACTCATATAGAAAATCATAAATTTTGAATAGAGCAGAATGATAGGGAGAGGAAAATCCAAAATTATGAATGTAAATAGGAAAAACGTGAAAGAGGTTAGTTGAGAGGAATTTTGGCAGACTGTTACCCAAATATTTGCCTTCAGCAAGCAGTTGATCAGCCTCTTTTGCTTGTTTGTATGCTAATTCTTCAGTAATTGTAACGACCGATTCAAGAACAGGACCATACCTGCGACACCCCCAGAAGATGCATCATTACAAGGACTAGATAATCAATAACAAGAAATAATTGAAAGCACACTAGTTCTAACACCTCTTCAGTCTCTTCAAGAAAATTCCAGTCAGCTCCACTGATGTGATTAAATTTTCCTTGAGAAGCTGGCCAAGTTCAAGAATCTGAAATGACAGCATAGGTGTATGAGTAGACGAAAAATGCCATAAATTTGAGCACATAAATCCTGATACACAGATCTAAAGGGAATACACGGAGCACTTACACTCATGAATGCGATATCCTCATCACTTTTTGGTCTTTGTATACCAGCAGGTGATGGATAATTGAGCTTTTTGTTTGGTTCGTGTTCTACTTGTCGGGCCTTCCATGCAGAATTGAAGACTAAACAAGACGGTTTATGCAGACCTCCATCAGTAGAGGCAACTAATTTTCGGTTGGATCTGATTATGGGTATGTTAAAGTCATTTGCTCCCTTTTCTATTTCAAGCATCTGAAAGGAATTAACAGTACTTTAGCTAATGTAGTCTTGCTTTATATTCTAGTTCAGAGCAGGAAGAATAACCAAAGTAATCAAACTGTCACGACAGTACCTTGTTCTTATTCAAGAAGCAAGAGTCCAACATTTTGAATCCACATTCACAAACTGGAAGATGTTTGGCCTTTCCGGAACATACACCGGGATTTCCGGGACCCAACTTCCCTCTTTCCTGATTAATGGTCAGATAATTAGATAGAGAGCAGCACAGTCCATAAATCCTGAACTGCTCTACAAATGATAGTTCAGAAAACGGATATAAGCCACATCGGCCACTTCATTAGTGATAATATCTTTGGGCGTTTAAGCTTTTCAATAACAAGCTGGAGATGAAACTCTTCATTTACCATTTACCGAAGTTCATAATCTCCACTATGATAGTGATGAGTAATGGATTAGTAGGATTTTCTAATTTATGTTATGCACAAGCTACTTTATTGCATTGACTACACATTAGCCTCTACTCAAGCCAGCAAGGAAACGAAATGCGCTAACAAAAACTTCGCTGCATTCCTCTCTAGTAAGATATAACAGCACAGTGATAACACACAAACAATTTACTCGTACTAGAAGCTTAGAAAGTCAAAATAGTCCAAGAGAAAGCTTACCGTATCTGTGGAGTTGCTGCTGCTAAAATCCCAGTATCCTGATGAGTATGAAGAGACGCAGTTGCTATTTAGCAACAAAGTAAATATAAGCACGAACATGAGCAAGTGAAAAGACCGACGAACTGAACGTGCCGGAGTTGGGAAAAACACGTCGCCGCCCTTTTCAATCGCCGCGTAACAAGCCATGGGTACTAGATTTCCGGCAACCCTCTGTAGATAGTTAGAAAAGTAATCTCTGGATCGATGCCTTCCTTCCGATTGAAAGCATCGAATATTCGATCCTCCCTTTCTTGCCCTATGAACTGAAATCCCCAAATTTTTGTAATAACTAAAAGTATTGACTTGTTGAACTGCGAACTTGTTATGATCTCCATTAGCTTATAAAATGTTGCTGTCAAAATTCGAACTAAGAAAAAGAGTATAACTCATTAACAGTGAAGTTAAAAAATTAAAGGATCGGATTCATTTCATTTAAATAAAAATGAAGTGACGAGAACGTGTCACGTGGATATATGGTTATGATGCTCAATTCTCTCCCCGTGCCCTCTTCTTCCTCTCAAGTTCTTAACTTATCTAAACCTAATCTTCTCTTTTTTTCTTCTTCTTCGGCAAAGTATGTTTCGAATATGAAGTTCACTATAGATAGTTTCTTTTTCTACTTAGAATATAGAGCTTATTTTAGAACATCCGAGCACAAGGCAAGTCTATTTATGAGAAGGAGTACATCCGTTTGTTAAGTGTTGTGGATAAGTGAAGATACTATTTCTAGTTCAAGTATTTCGTGGTGCGGATGATCTATTGCTGAAAAATGAAATAGCGTTTGTGTCCAAAAGTGAACAAAGCCCTATTAGCTCCCCTAAAACAAACTTTAATATTTTGTGAGAGCTCTAGTAAGAAGATAAAAGAGACAAAATCATGCCATTAATTTCCACTTTAGAAATTGAATGAATCAATCCTCTCAAAAGGCCCAAATAAACTGCAAGGTAGTACAAATGTACTGGCTTCAATAAAACAGGACTGTCACCAATTTGGAGGGTGACTAGGTGGTGTACCAATGAAAATCATGAGTTAGCGGGACAGCCTTAATATTCCTTAATTTACTGGAAAATGTTTCATCCTGGAGAAAGAACTGGAAAAGAAATGAGGACAAGATCAGTCCTTTTGCAAAACACCATTATATAGCCGATGACTGTTACAATGTCAAGTAAGCAGAATCAGTCATATCATATTAGTTTGCTGAAAGTTAATACTTCATCATTNCTCCACTGATGTGATTAAATTTTCCTTGAGAAGCTGGCCAAGTTCAAGAATCTGAAATGACAGCATAGGTGTATGAGTAGACGAAAAATGCCATAAATTTGAGCACATAAATCCTGATACACAGATCTAAAGGGAATACACGGAGCACTTACACTCATGAATGCGATATCCTCATCACTTTTTGGTCTTTGTATACCAGCAGGTGATGGATAATTGAGCTTTTTGTTTGGTTCGTGTTCTACTTGTCGGGCCTTCCATGCAGAATTGAAGACTAAACAAGACGGTTTATGCAGACCTCCATCAGTAGAGGCAACTAATTTTCGGTTGGATCTGATTATGGGTATGTTAAAGTCATTTGCTCCCTTTTCTATTTCAAGCATCTGAAAGGAATTAACAGTACTTTAGCTAATGTAGTCTTGCTTTATATTCTAGTTCAGAGCAGGAAGAATAACCAAAGTAATCAAACTGTCACGACAGTACCTTGTTCTTATTCAAGAAGCAAGAGTCCAACATTTTGAATCCACATTCACAAACTGGAAGATGTTTGGCCTTTCCGGAACATACACCGGGATTTCCGGGACCCAACTTCCCTCTTTCCTGATTAATGGTCAGATAATTAGATAGAGAGCAGCACAGTCCATAAATCCTGAACTGCTCTACAAATGATAGTTCAGAAAACGGATATAAGCCACATCGGCCACTTCATTAGTGATAATATCTTTGGGCGTTTAAGCTTTTCAATAACAAGCTGGAGATGAAACTCTTCATTTACCATTTACCGAAGTTCATAATCTCCACTATGATAGTGATGAGTAATGGATTAGTAGGATTTTCTAATTTATGTTATGCACAAGCTACTTTATTGCATTGACTACACATTAGCCTCTACTCAAGCCAGCAAGGAAACGAAATGCGCTAACAAAAACTTCGCTGCATTCCTCTCTAGTAAGATATAACAGCACAGTGATAACACACAAACAATTTACTCGTACTAGAAGCTTAGAAAGTCAAAATAGTCCAAGAGAAAGCTTACCGTATCTGTGGAGTTGCTGCTGCTAAAATCCCAGTATCCTGATGAGTATGAAGAGACGCAGTTGCTATTTAGCAACAAAGTAAATATAAGCACGAACATGAGCAAGTGAAAAGACCGACGAACTGAACGTGCCGGAGTTGGGAAAAACACGTCGCCGCCCTTTTCAATCGCCGCGTAACAAGCCATGGGTACTAGATTTCCGGCAACCCTCTGTAGATAGTTAGAAAAGTAATCTCTGGATCGATGCCTTCCTTCCGATTGAAAGCATCGAATATTCGATCCTCCCTTTCTTGCCCTATGAACTGAAATCCCCAAATTTTTGTAATAACTAAAAGTATTGACTTGTTGAACTGCGAACTTGTTATGATCTCCATTAGCTTATAAAATGTTGCTGTCAAAATTCGAACTAAGAAAAAGAGTATAACTCATTAACAGTGAAGTTAAAAAATTAAAGGATCGGATTCATTTCATTTAAATAAAAATGAAGTGACGAGAACGTGTCACGTGGATATATGGTTATGATGCTCAATTCTCTCCCCGTGCCCTCTTCTTCCTCTCAAGTTCTTAACTTATCTAAACCTAATCTTCTCTTTTTTTCTTCTTCTTCGGCAAAGTATGTTTCGAATATGAAGTTCACTATAGATAGTTTCTTTTTCTACTTAGAATATAGAGCTTATTTTAGAACATCCGAGCACAAGGCAAGTCTATTTATGAGAAGGAGTACATCCGTTTGTTAAGTGTTGTGGATAAGTGAAGATACTATTTCTAGTTCAAGTATTTCGTGGTGCGGATGATCTATTGCTGAAAAATGAAATAGCGTTTGTGTCCAAAAGTGAACAAAGCCCTATTAGCTCCCCTAAAACAAACTTTAATATTTTGTGAGAGCTCTAGTAAGAAGATAAAAGAGACAAAATCATGCCATTAATTTCCACTTTAGAAATTGAATGAATCAATCCTCTCAAAAGGCCCAAATAAACTGCAAGGTAGTACAAATGTACTGGCTTCAATAAAACAGGACTGTCACCAATTTGGAGGGTGACTAGGTGGTGTACCAATGAAAATCATGAGTTAGCGGGACAGCCTTAATATTCCTTAATTTACTGGAAAATGTTTCATCCTGGAGAAAGAACTGGAAAAGAAATGAGGACAAGATCAGTCCTTTTGCAAAACACCATTATATAGCCGATGACTGTTACAATGTCAAGTAAGCAGAATCAGTCATATCATATTAGTTTGCTGAAAGTTAATACTTCATCATTCTAAGCTAGCGTTTGGCCATAGATATTCAAATATTTTTGGCAAATATTATTTGGATGAAAATTTGGGTGAAATTTTACCATGTGTTTGGCCATAGAATTTGAGAAACATATTTCATTTTTTTAAGAAATAGGATTTATACCCATAAGTTTTTAAAACTATCAAACTAACCATAATTTTGTATTACATAGCACAATAGAAATCTCACGTAACAAGATTTATGACTTCCGCAACAAATCAACAAGAATCATTACAGTAAATATTCGTATAGTGAAAAGGTCTTGGTACAAATCATGATAATGAAAATACAACTAATATAAATTCGGGAAAAAAAAGAGAAGAAAACAAAAGGAAATAAATATTGCAATCACTGAAGAACCTATGCTTTCTCATCTGAAAGAGTTCAACCTAATCTTTAATATAATCTTCCCACATTTTATGAACAATCTCTTCTCGATGAGCTTGCATTTCCGAATCAGATGATCGAGAAGATGAAGCGATGTTGTTATCCTGAGCCAATAGTTCGTCACTTTCATCAACAACCATATCATCATTTTCATATTCATTGAATATTCCATCACTACTTTGGTGTTCACGTAAAAAATTATGCAATACAGCACAAGCAATTACTATTTTCACTTGCATGTCACATTCATAGTTGTTCATGCTTTATCTTAGTATTCTGAATCTACTTTTCCACGCACCAAAAGTTCTTTCAAATACATTGCGCAGAGAAGCATGTCTATAGTTAAATAGCTCTTTTCCATTCTTAGGCTCTCTTTCACTTCCTCGGTAGTCCTGCAAATGATAGCGCATTCCTTTGAATGGAGCTAAAAATCCTCTTGTGTTCCGTAGACCAGCATCAACAACGTAATATTTATCTACCAAAATAAAATAAATGCAATTCATATTTTATTTAGTAGCTAGTTCATTAAGACTAACTGTAACAAAGGAATGTATGAAATCAAAAGAATGCATGTAGAAGGAAACGTTGTGCTAATTGAATTGGTTGGTGTCAATAAATATATTATTTTTGTAAAATAAAAAGTTAAGGGTAAAAATTGAATTTCTAAAACTTTCCAAATAATGAAATTTGGCCCAAATACTAGTTTTTTCTAGTATTTGGGAATTTGGAAAATTTGCCAAAAAAATTTGCCAAATAATAAAAAAGTGTATGGACAAACAAAATTTGCCAAGTTTTTTCCCAAGTTTTACTTGCAAAATTTATGGCCAAATGAGCCCTAATAAACGTTCTGTTTCATGTGTTAGACAACTCCAGTTAACAGAAAGGGCTTAACTGAGTAGCTGTAGCATTTACCTACTAATGAGCCGGAAATCACAAAACATAACATAACATATTATATAGAAGCTATGAACAGACAGAGGAAGAGAGGAGAACGAGATCGAGAGAGGGAGGAGAGAGGGCAGAGAGTGGGAGAGATGAATTGTATAGCAAGCTAGATTGGGAGAGGGAGGAGAGAGGCTAGCGAGAGAAGGCAGAAAGTAGGAGAGAGGTGAATCGTACGTGTATATAGATTAAATAATTGTATTAGCTTCTATATACATGTTAGGTTGCTATACATGTTATGTTTTAAACTAAATGATAAGCTAATACAAGTTAAGATTAGCAACCAAATTAAACATCATATACATATACAATAAGTTAATATTAGCAACCAAATTAAACATCGTAGCAAGGAAAAACATGATATACAAAAGCAACTTGATGATTTTTTTAAAAAAACACTTAGATTAAATTAAACTAAATGATAAGCTACAAGTAAATATTAGCAACCTAATAATTTCATATAATAAACGTCGCAATGAAAAACTTGAAATATAAATGAAAGTCGATAAGTTATATGATTCGTGGTCTATTTGTACTCATATTAGAGGGGGTAAAGGAGTGCATATTTCACTGAGAAACAATATAATAATTCATTTTTTAAAAGATAATATTATTTAACATATTCAAACAAACCACTATAATTTAAAATGCTTTAGGATGATATTTTAATATTCTATACATCGCACAGGATTACTACTTATCAAGAGAATCAACTGTAATTTGCAAAAGAATATTTAACGGAATTATGAAAGGATGGATCATAGGCCTTGGTAAAAGAAAGCAAACAAGAATAATCTCTTCTTTAAAAATCTTTGATATAGGAGAGGATAACATCCAGATAAAAATTGTCTCATATACAATACAGTGATACATGCTTGTTTTGAGGGGAAGCACATCGCTGGAAAAACTTGCTTGCCTTGATCATCAAGAATTTGAGAAAAGAGGAAAAAGATATCAAAACAACAGGAACAACTACTAGATCAAAAATCTAAAATAAGTCCGACTGCGGTCACTAGAACCTTCCCCATCCTAATTGTCGCGCCTGGTCCTTCGACGAGGAGCAGCACCAGCATCCTCACTCTGCTCTTCCTTCTCCTCAGCGGCTTGACTATTGGAAGTCGAGGTTTCAGCTCCGTCAGTATTCTCAGTCTCGGCACTAGCTCTAGCCTGGATATACACAAACAGCAGAGACATAAGATAAAACGAAAAAAACTGCCGGGTTCTTTTCTTGTTCTCTTTTAACTAGGATGGTAGGGATTAGTGCTTACAGGTTGCTGCTTCTTCCCACCGAAAATGAGCTTCAATAGAACTGAGAAGACAACCACTACAACTGAGACGACGACACCAACTGTGATATTGGGCTGCTTCTCAGCTTTCTCGAGAAGATCCTGGAGAATAAGTTAAGATGTATTAGACTCGCGCAAAAAAACCACACCATATAATGCCAACAACAGAGAATAGTTCCTCCACTTACCAATACTTTGGTCTTGTGTTCACCCAAGAATGGGACACCAGCTACCTTGTAGAGGAGGTCAAATACTAATTTCTGCAAAGTATTAGCACAAGTTTCAAAGTTGTGTGAAATGAGAACAAATCAGAAGCATAGAAATTATACGGTAAAGAAAGATTCAGTCCCTTACCTGGTATCCTTTGAGGCCACCAGATTCTGCTTCTTCCTCAGCTTTCTGTTTCTCCTTTTCTACATCAAACTTGGGTTTCCAGGCACTCTTCCTGTATGATTCTGCAACTTTTTCATCACTAGCGATCAAGATATTGTCAAACAATATGCCATCTTGCATTGTCCAGATCTCAATGCCAATGGCTGCGATAGGCTCAAAGTTGGGTTTGTCGAGTTCAAAATAGTCAGGATTTGGGATATCTCTTGGCTTCCAAATACCCTTGTAATTGGGGTTGTCAATAAGCGGAGCGTGCCATTTTCCCTTGTACGCTGGATTTCTGATCATTGGTCTTTTCCACTCCCCACAACCAGGAGCTTCTGCACATTTTGGGTTGTCAACCTTTGGAGCCTCCCATTCACCATCCTCCTCATCATCCCAATCTTCAGGCTTGGTGGCCTCAGGATCATCAACATCCTCAGGCTCATCATCCAACCATCCTTCGGGCTTTTCAGCTTCCTCATCTTCAATTTCCATTGGTGCATCCTCATCCCAATCATCAGGTTTCTTAGCATCTGGGTCTGGAATCTTGGCTCTCTCATCCCAGTCCTCAGGCTTCTTGTCTTCTGGGTCTGGAATGGTCTCAGCAGGAATAAGTGGTGGCTCAAAATCATCAGATGAGAGGAAGTTAGCCTTCTTCTTTTCTTCTCCATCAACCAAGATAAGAACATCATTGTCCGGTTTCAACACAGCAGTGTAAACATGAGTTAGCTTGTCAGCTGGTACAGAGGGAGGAAACTTGAGGTGGTGCTCAACGTATTCTCCACTCTTAGGGTTCTTGTGTTTCAAAATGAAGTGCACCTTGTTTGTGGCTCCGCATTTATCAGGTCCAAACATTATTGTGTAGGGGGACTCGTTATCAAAACCCTTTGCGGTCCAACCTGCTTCCTGGGGGCGGAGGTATTTTATGTAAGCACCACCACATTCAAGTCCATCCTGGAGGCGAACCTCATATTGAAGAACCACAGTTCCATCTTTGAGGTCAACAACATTGTCAAGCTCCTTGACAATAGCGTATTTCCTAGCCTTCTCACTAACAAGAAGTCCATAATCATCATGTCCCTCACTCTTGGCATGTTTCCACACACCTGATACACAACACAATGTCAATTCAGACTTGGTGCAACTTCATAGATCAAAGATTTGACTTCACATTATTGATGTAAACATGATGCGCAAACATATGACTTGAAACATTTAAGTGGATTCATGAACATTCAGTCTACATATCAATATTCAGCTTTAGCATGAATAATCAAAATATTTCAATGCTGAAGATTGCATAATAGTATGATAGAACTCGTGCAGCACATAACTTGCAACTTCACAAAAGTCCAACAGCTGAAAGCAAATTTTAAAACCAACTCAGACTTCCCATTTTCAATTATCAAGTTGGCGTACTTGCACTTTGTAACTACAACAGGATCACTTACCAGCACAACCAATACAACTGAAATAATTTTAAATAGTGAAAGAGACAGGATATACATCTATAAAAGCTAAGAAGATCACAAAATTTTTGCTCCCCTGTGTCCAAGGGATCATTTTAAACAGATTATGTTAAATCATTGTTAACCCTTCAGCCTTAATGTTGCATAATTACTTCCCAATCTTCAGATTATTCAAGTTTACTCAGTTAACAAGTTACAAATAAATCAGACGTAGTGACAACGACATTGTAGCAGCTAATCACTCCCACTGCTACCACACAAACATTAAAATGAGTTATATTCCATAATTATTGTCTCTTCCTTTAACCTTAATGCTGCATCATTACTTCCCAATCTTCTGATTATATTAGTCTACTCAGTTGACGAGTTGTACATGAATCAGTAGTAAGGATGACATTAGTCTACTCAGTTAAGAAGTTACAGATAAATCAGTAGTAAGGATGACTTTGTAGAAGCTAATCGCTCCACTTTTGTGCTCCTTCATCAATGTTTTTTCATTTAGCCTTAATTTGCATAATTACTTCTCAATTATATGATTCTTTTTCTAAACACTATCAACAAGTTACAAATGAATCTGAAGAAATAACAATGACAAAGTAGCAGTCAATAACATGAACAGTCCATGCAACAGAGTGAAATATGAACGTAACATAAAAAATCAAAACAAATAATTCAGAGATTCAGAAAAACAAACTCACCTGAATAGTCCTCTTTCTCAGATACGATCCATCGCCCATCAAATGCTTCGTCAAATGACTCGTAAAACTTCTACAGATCAGAAAAAAAACACTACATCTCAGAACAATACAATACAGTACAGTATATATCGATCCAGTAACCAAAAAAACAAAATCGCAAGTATAGATTATCAGTTACCGATATCAATCTTACCACATCTGAAGTAGCGTAGAGTTGAGAGAAAAAGCAACAAGCCAATAACAGGAACGCATATTGCGCCCAGATCTTCCTTCTAGTTTCTTCCATAACCCGTTGTGGACTATGCGAAGAAGATAATATTCGAAACTGTATCAGAGATCTGGATTTGGAAAAACCCTAACGGTGTTTCCACTAAGGGAGGAATGGATCAAGGAGAAAATAAAGAACACTCTAGAAACTAAAAAGTACGAAAATCGAGATATTCAAGAGTGCTTAAATAGATCTTGAGGAAAAATGGCATCGACTTGTTGTAGCCAATGGAACTTCACGACACGTGAATTGAACCAATGGGAGTTTGCCACGTTTGCATCCGCGACGAGGTTGAGTAGAAATTAAGATCGACGGTTGAGATTGGTTTCAGAAGCCCCACTTGGTCACCATTGACTCTTGTTTCAATTTAAAAAATTTATCTTATTTTATATTTTAATCTTCCATTTTCTCTTTTCCTATTAGCGTAAAGTGTTTATGGTTTGTTTTGGATCTACTATTTATTTTTTATTATTTTTTTTATTTACTCGGTTTTTGGTATATAAAATAAATGATTTTTATTTTAAAGGAAATTTATTTAATTGATTATATTACTTTTTTGAATTTGATTGTTTTAACTGTAATAATAAGTAATTTTTTGATTTGGGGAATGAAAAATTAATAGATGTTGTTGATAGTAATTTTTTCGCAAAATGTGCGCAGAATTATAGAAATGTATTGATTGGAAAATCATTTCGTAGCATTAATAATTTTGTAATCCAAAAGATTTGCTTTGAAGTGTTTGGTTTAGCTATAAACATGTTGCTTTCCACTAAAACCAAAATGTAAATAAGACTATAGTATATAGTACATGTTTATCATATGTTAACCAATTTTTAAAAAAATGTGTATATATTATCTCTAAAAATACTTTTGAAAAGTTAGTCAAATATAAATTATTATTGATCGATTATATAACAATTGCTCTATTTTATTGATTCAAATAATTACATAAATAAATTTACATGAACCAAAAATTATTTAGCTATATATTGTAAAAATAATCAAATAAAGTGAAATAATACATAATTAATTATCAAGTAGCTATATGTATGACAATCCGAAATGATTTCAGTAATCTATATCACACATGTATTTGCTATATTCTTTAATTAATATAACGCAACATGGAGTACAATCTTATTCTTTACTCTTATGGTGGATGATTGGAATGATTACTTTTAATTATGTAAAAGTTTAATTTAAGCTTCCTAAATGAAGACTTTTTGATGGTGATTGTTTTTTCTTATTAATAGATTTATCTAATGCAAATCTAATTTAATTATCTAATTTTAGCAAATATTTCTTTTTAACCACTATTTGAATTTTGTCTATATTTTTAAAAGTTGGGCAAATATAACTTTGAAAAATACAATTACACAATATTATAATTGTCAAACATTTATAGACTTTTGCATCTTTACCTAATACTTTTCATAAAATTTCAAGTCTACTTAAAAGAGATTTTTATATCGTAATCGATTTTATTACGTACAAGTGGGACAGCCAGTCCATCTGATAATTGATTTTGTATTCAAGGTAGGCTATTTGTAATTTAATTTTTTTTCTATATAATAAAAACGAATATGAAAAAATTGAATTTTTATCAATAAAATGATAATTCATATAATCAATTGTTTGAACTAGTAAAATTCTTGATAATTTAAATATTTCGTGAATTAAAATAAAAGAAAAGAACAGTTATTTACTAAACTTTTGTTTCAAATGGCTAAACCATAAAAGTCATACTTATAAGTTATAACTATGAATTAACATGCTGACGAAGTTACATATTTTTATGAAAATCTCATCATGAATAACAAATATTGAAGGTCTTCTTAATCACATAAATCAGACTCCCCGATCTCCACATAATTGATCGATTTCAACAATTCTCCGATGATTAATTTTCCATAACTGCAATAAAAAAAATGATCAATTAATAGCAGAATGGTGTAATATTTTAGGATGAAAAATATACATATAATAAAAATTAATTATTTTTCATTTTCTCATTATATATAAGTTTAAATTAATACGTTGATGAAGTGACATCCTTTTATGAAAATCTATGAATAACAGTATAGAAGGTCTTCTTGATCATACGCATCAAACTTCTCAATCTTCACATAATTGATTGGTTTTCAAGTATTTTCACCCTTCTCCAATAATTTGCCATAACTACAATCAAAAGATGATCAATTAATAGGAGAGTGGCGCAATAATTTAGGATGAAAATTAGACATAATAAAAAATAATTATCTTAATTTTCTTATGAAAAAATAATTCAAGTGTCTAATTCAACTTCAGAATCTAGTTAGCCACCAAATCTTGCCTCCATAGATAGCCGATGTGTGTCGCTTACATCGCACTAATAAATCATGAATAGTGATGAACCTGATTCTGATACATATAAAGAAACGATCTTAGACTTAACCCTAAAAGTTAAATAGAAATCGTAAAATCCACTTAAGGAGTCCAAATTCTCTTCATTCCCATCAGAACTTAACATTGCTTAACTAGGAAAGCAAGAGTTTTCTGGACTCAAAACCCCAAAGCTGTTATTTAATTAAGCTGCAAAGTAGCAGCATATATTATATGAACAGCCATTGAGGGAGAGAGTTCAGAAAACTCTGGATTTCCATTAATATCATCTCTTCCATAACAATAATGTGCAGGCTACTCGATATTTATAGGCAAAATTTCTGACCAATTTACTTAAAATAATTAAATAAATATATAATATATGTTTCTAAATCAAGTATACAGTCCTAGGCATTGTATTTTTGCTGCTTCTTTTTGTTCTTTAGTAGATAAAGTGTTATTGCTTATGAACTTCGAATTAATTTACCTCCATAAGTCTGATGCTAAAAGAAATTACTACTAATTAATTAAGAAATTTCATGTTAGGTTCCTCCGAAGAACGTATTGCGAAAATTCTACCAAATTAATTAGCTCCTAATTAATTAAGAAAATGTAATTCCAGGCTAACATTACGTGTCACTGATATGGATTACAATAGACCATACTTTCCCATTCTTCTTGTTTTTTTTCTGTTTTTACGTCTTGATAGTTTACAAAGACTACTATTTTACCTTCGTCCTTTTTTAAGTAACTTAGGGCCGTTTGACCATAAGATTTCCCAAATAATATTTGGAAAAAAATTGGTAAATAATATTTGTTCATACAATTTGTTATTATTTGGCAAATATTCCAAATTTTCAAGTACTAGTTTTTTTTTAGTATTTGGGTCAAATCTCATTATTTGGGATCTTTTGAAAATTAAATTTTTACCCCAAACTTTTATCTTTTACAAAAATACCCTCTATAGTAGTTGTTTGTGTTGTATTACATATTTTTTTACGTGAAACACCAAAATAGTGATGAAATATTTACTGAATATTAAGTAATGATTTGATTGTTGATGAAAATGATGAAAAATTGGCTTAAGGTAACAAAGTCATGCACTTTGTATACTTCACGATGTATGTAATGATGTTTGTTACACTCACTTCAAATTATCACATTGCTCTAGTATCATGGACACTATTTGTTATTGTCGTAACGAACATCCAAGTGACTTGTAATACAAACCTATAGTTAGTTTTGATAGTTCTAAAACTTATTGGTATAAATCATATTTTTATAAAGAGGTGAAATATATTTTCCAAATCATATGGCCAAACACATGGTGAAATTTCACTCAAATTTTCACTCAAATAATATTTGCCAAGAATATTTAGAAATCTATGGCCAAACGCTAGCTTAAATGGGTTTTTATGTAAATGTTATGGTATATTTATAAAAAAAATTCCTCAAACATTTCGCTAAATGAAATTATAATACACAAATTGAAAAAAAAACGAACAAAGAAAGCACTTAAAGCAATACTCCTCAGTCCTCTATCTCACTTTATATGACTTATATATTGTTTTAATCGATCGAAAAAGAATGATACGCTTCGATATTTAATAATAATGTAACTTTAAAATATTCATTTTATTCTAAATAAAATATTTTTTATCACAAAATATCTATAACTCATTTTAAACTATAAGTTTTAAAAATCTTTTTTTTCTTTCTTAAACTTCGTGTGAAGTCAAACTTCACTCGTATAAATTAGGACGGAAAGATATTGTTTGTGGCCAACGACTTTAGCACTTTGTTGGTGAAACTGGGCTGGGCTGGAATTTTGATGTTATGTGGGCTTTCAGTGGAAATTAAGTCAGCCCATTTAATGTCAATCTCAAATGGGAATTATTGTCGGCAGTCACTTTCTTTACCCACTGACCATCCTACGTTTCCATAAAAATCGAATATGTTATTGTTATGTTCAAATTCGTACAAGAAAAACAGTTGGTTAAAAGAGAATTTCAACTAATTGTTTTTCTAGTACGAATTTGAACACAAAATATTCTATTTATCAAAAATATTATACTAAAATATTCTACTTATCAACAAATTATTACTATAAAAAATTTCTAAGTCACTATTGTTGATAATTTACATCGATAAAAATCAAAGGCGAAACAGTTCAAAAAAGAAACTGTGGCAGCTACTGGGAGATGTTGGTCAATATAAGCACACTGGCGAATTCAGGATTTTCTTTAAGGGGGTTCGAGAAAAAAGAGAATAGTGCTTAAGATTTGAGATTTGAGATTTAAACCCTTCAACCACTAAGTCAATCTCTAATCTTAAATTCAGGAGGTTCATAATCAATATATAAACATAAAAAATTCTTTAAAATATCTTAAATATACAACAAATTTTTTTGCTTAGGAGATTCGGGTGAACCTCTCGGCAGACTCTAGATCCGCCCCTGAGTACAGGTAAGCAGAGTTAGCTGGACTCTTTTAATTAAAAAAGGAGTCATTAAATGATTTAAATGAAATATTTTGTATTTTTAAAATTTTAGTTTTGAACAAAAAAAATTATGTCAACAAACTTTATTTTAATAATTAATTAAATTTGTTGAGTGACTTGGAAGTAATATTATAGTTTGAGTGACTTTTATGAAAAGAATTCATATTTAAGTGATGAAGTGATATATTTGGAGAGCTGATATATATATATATATATATATATTGTTGGGGGCTAAA
Organism: Solanum pennellii; assembly: GCF_001406875.1. NCBI lineage: Eukaryota > Viridiplantae > Streptophyta > Magnoliopsida > Solanales > Solanaceae > Solanum > Solanum pennellii. The sequence continues at coordinate 71,569,347 of NC_028639.1, forward strand.
TATTTCAAGCATGCACCCTATATAGAAGATGGCTAGGATATGTAGGTTCTCCTTAAGTGTATTGTTGATTTGTTGGTCATGAATATGTTCACAATAGTTGTTAAAAAATGAATCTTAATAATTTAAGAGAAGTTGTGGTAAAAAAACAAAGAAGCATTATTTGATTCTTCTAATAATATTTAGAATGGAAAATTATATATAATAGCAAATTAATAATCTAAAATAAATGGAGTAGCTAGGGTTTGATTTAATTGTGCTCCATAGTAAACGTTTACAAAAAATTGTCGGGCGCCTCTCTTCCAAATATCTCGTTCGCCACTCTCCTCCAATCTCTCGCTCGCTTCCTCACTTTTTACACAAACACATGTGTCTAAAAATTGTTTCTAATTGTATAAAGCAGAGAAAATTGTATAAATACATATATTTTTGTTCCCCTCTCTCCCCTCTTCCAGATCTCGCTCGCCACTCTCCCAAATTTCGCTTGCCACCCTTGCCTTTCTCACTTATACAAACAAAAGCGAAATGTACAAATTGCGTTTCTGTTTGTATAAAGCGTGAGAAAATTGTATAAACACATGCAAGTACATATATTTTCGTCTTATACACTTATAATTATACAATAAAAATACTCCCCTGCCCAGTTTCTTTTGTCTTTCTCTCTTTCTCGTTTCATACAATTTTCAAATTGTATCTAATTTATCTCTTTCTCGTTTTATACAATTTGATTCAATTGTATATTCCTTGTCAAGTCTCTTTTGTCTTTCTCTCTTTCTCATTTTGTACAAATTCAAATTGTATATAATCGTTCTATACACTTATAATAATACAATTCGTTTTATACACTTCGTTTTTATACAATTCTCTGCCCAAGTGTCTTTCTCTTTCTTGTTTTATACACTTCGTTTTATACAATTTGCTTCAACTGTATATGTATAGCGAATTATACAGTTTCTATGTTTGTTATGGAGCACAATTAGCAAACTTTGCTATAGCATACAAATATGAATTTTTTATTTGATATATGTGAAAGTTGCCCTATTTAGAATATATAAATTGAAATAGAGAACGGTAATAACGATTTAATTAAAAAGAAAATAAGACGTAAAACATTCTCAAAGATAATAGTAGATTATGTACAAATATATAAAGTTCGCCTGTTAATTTTCAAGAGCATGGTTCTGAATTAGAAAATACCATCGAATAAGATAAAGTTAATTAACAAGAAAAATTCTTAGCTTCATATATTACCAAAAATTAGTATTTGTTTCATACTTTAATTATTTCATACACGACTGAAATTATGAAGAGATAATGAAAGCTTCAATTTACTAGGATATTTCATTTAAATACTAAAAATATGTCTTATTTCTATTGAACATGAACAGATTTTAATAAAATGTTTCAATTGAACACTTCTACTTTAAAATTTTGAGTTCTTTTTATGTGTTTTGGTTCGTTTGTATTTAAATTATTCAGTAATTAATCTAACCACCTAAAATATGTATTATCTATTTTTAATTATACGTATTTTTTGTTTTAATAAAAAAAGGAATGACATCCTTTTCATAAAGTCCAGGGCTCGTCCGTTAATTAATATTTTAACTGGTAGGGTTAATTAAACAACTACTAATTGGTTTATTTTTTAAAATAAATCTCTTTATATTGATCAGAAAATGACAAAAAGAAAGGAGGAGATCAGTTTGTTATTTAATTTCTTTAGGCTCTTGCAAGGATCACGTGCTCGCGATTATGTCAAATATAATTCACCAATAAGAATTAATTTAGGATTATCGAAGGAGTTTAATTAACTGGTTAACTGACTTATAAATAATTAGGAGATAAAAGTACAATAAAAAACCATCATAATGTTATTATGAATAAACCAAACTAGAAGAACCTTTGTGTTATGTGAAGAGAGGAAAACTCAAAAAAATTGAGAAATTTTGAATCAAAGTAAAAAAATAAGAAATCATAAAAATTCAAATAACTCCAATATAACAATAAAGATAATTATAAAATATTTCAAATCGATCGTAAAATAAGTCGAAAATACGAAATAATAATAGCAACAAGTATAGAAATAAATTCAGAGAAATCACTCAAAATAGCTAGAATTATTGTTCATGGCTCGAAATTGAATGCCGCTTTTTTTTTTTAGAACAATCAATAAAAAATATTCAGCCAAATCCAATATATTGAACTAATCGGCAAACTGATTTAGAAGTTTTTTTTTTTTCTTCTTGATGTGGAAGCTCTCTGATCAAAGCCACTTTAATTATATACTAAATAAATTTTAAAGATTAATACCAATAAACATAAATAATGAATAATGATGAGTGGTGTTTTTTCTTAAAGCCAAAATCAACTTGAAATTAAATTTCAAATATGATTGGAAATTTAAAAGGAGAAAAAGAAAAAAAAAAAGGAGTAGAACATTCGACCTTAGACTACCTTTTTTTTTTTTTCCCTTTGCGTTTAATTATCAGAAAGCTTTAGGGTTGCACTAATCACAATTCAAAATACAGATTTAAGCTTCAAAAAAGATTTCAGTTAGTATACTTGTCAGTAATTGTGTTGGACAAGTTCGATCAGAAATATTATGCTTACACTCAACATTATCTCTCTTTTTGAAAGCTTCGCGAAGACTACTTTGAGATTAGGCGCACGTAGTAGTCAAAAGTGTTAACATGAAAAACAAAAAAAAAGTATAAGGAACTGAGATCTTCAAAAAAGGACTAGGAAAGCCAGAGTTTTCTGAACTCAATCTCTCATGGCTGCTCTTTTTAATTAATTTAATTATATTGAAGAAGCCATTGAGGGAGAGAGTTCAGAAAACACTGGATTTCCATTAGTATCTGCAAGATATATATATATATATATATAGTCTCCATTTACTTTTGAATTCATTCAAAATCAATGTCAAAAAAGACACAATAATTAGTTACATAAACTATATAATATATATGTGTGTTTTGTTGAATATATTAGGAAGAACTGGACTGAGGAAGAATAAATTAGCTTGAAAGTTATTGGTTTAACTATTTATAAGGTTACAATTTGTTTACTAATACTACTCGATATATTTTATTATTGTTTCAAAATCAAGATAGAGCTTCATATATTTTAATATTAAAACGTACAGCTGTAAGTTGTAACCCTTGCTCTTTCCAACCCCTCCATTATTTTATTTTACAAAAATATGTAGTAATTGCTGATCAACTCCACAAGTCTGGTCCTATTATATTTACCAAGAAATTTCACATTAATTTAAATTCCGTTCTACTAAACTTATACCTAATTATGAAAACTTAATTCCAAAGAAGCATTACGTGTCATTGATATGGATTTCAATGGACCACACTTTTTTTCTCCTTATTTTTTTCTGTATCTACTTGCTTGCATATATGATGTTATATTTATTTAATTTTATCTGTTGTGATTTAACTAATTATTAAATTTATTGTGTTTAATTATTAAAACTTATAACATTAAATAATGTATATAATTTTAAATATAAAATATCATTTAATCTTATGAAAAAATATCTGGATGTCAATATAAAATTAAAGAGGGGGGGGGGGGCCTTCCAAGTTCAAAGGATCATAGTACAAGAAATTAAACATAATTATGAGAGGAGATGCTATCATAGGAAAAATCGCCAACTCTTTCAATTAATTAATTAATTTAATGTGAGTAATTCTTTGTGATAAGTGTGGTTAAGACGTGTGACAAATATTTCATCACATATGCCCTAGTCATAAGCTGACATATCTAACATCGAAACCTAATAGACGAGACTTCCCACATAATTTCTTTATAAAAATAATATCATTACTTTTAT
>NC_028639.1:71935515-72043821 GCF_001406875.1 Solanum pennellii
TGTTCCCCCCCCCCCCCCCCCCCATTTCTCACATAAAGATACTGAATGCAAGATGAAGAACTCCTCTAGTGGCCTTCAACTAGTTAATAGGCTGAGGACACACTAAAGAACTTCCATCTTCACTTCCTCATATTCTCTTTTATTGGTTGATTGCTTTATCATGATGTTCTAGCAAACTTGGTGTGCTAAACATTCTATTTTTTCCTCTCAATGATTTAATCTTTACTGACATAATAAGATCTGATGTATTTGTGGACAGATATTGAACTTCATCCTGATATAGGCAAACACTTTTGGGATCCTCAACACTGGCCAAAGCACGTGCTTGCTAGATATACATGGTAACTTTCTCTTAAATTAATCTTCTTAGCATAACTTTTCTTTTTGGCAACAAGTGTGAATAGCCTCTTGATAAGCTGGATGATTCTACCCTGTGATTGTTTGAGAAGTATTGGAGGAATTTCTTACATCCTATTATTACTCAACAATAAGTACTATAAATGTATAGTAGGTAAATTAACACCCAAAGAATCGTCATGTCTTGGAAGATAGGTTGTTGCAAGCTATACTTGGTATTTAGATGTCTACTTTAAAGAGGAGCACTAAGTAAGGTATTAAAATCCCTACTAAACTATAGCTTTTATATGTACTTATATACAATATCCAACTAGATACAATATTTGATAAAACTATCTCCTCAATTTTGGTGTATAGATGTTACTCGTGCCCAACTTGATATAAAGATATTCAACTCCATTCCCATTTAAGGCCTTAGTAAATATATCACTCAATTGTTCTCCTGTCTTATCTTAGCCAGTGGAGACCAGATTCTCTTGAATTTTCTCGCGGATTAAGTAACATACAACTTCAATATATTTAGTTCTTGCGTGATACACTAAATTATGTATAGAGCAGTCTTGTTATTACACCAATTTTTGTTCGTGATAAATGTTTCAAACTAACTTCATCTATAAGGTGATAGATCCACATTTTTCACATGTGGACTTAGCCATAGCTTTGTACTTGGATTTCACACTTGATTGAAGTACAACAGTTTGCTTCTTACTCCTCCATAATACCAATTTCCTTCCAACAAAGACACAATAGTCTGTAGTGGGTATTCTATCAATTCTGGCTCCAGCCTAATCGAAATCTGCAAAACAAACACGAGTATTGACTAACAACACTTGCTACAAAAGTAATATTAGCTCGATTCATAGTTGAGATTATCCACCCCATAAGGATAAGCAGATCTTTTAGCCATAGGTCTTCCCTTGCCACAAAACCATCCAGATTAACTTTGATTGCAAAAACCCACTTGTACATCCCATTGCGTTTCTCCTTTGGGTAAATGCACCAAATTCTATGTGGGATTTTCATCTAAAGCAATGTAGCCCAAGCATAGCATTATACCATCAAAAATGTTTCAAGGCTTCCTTCATTGTTTTGGACTTTAAGGTGTAAAGATAGAATCTAGAGAGGCATCACAGAACTAAATGTATAAGATAAATGGTCCTAAGAATACAATCAATAATAGAATTTGTGGATTTGCACTAACTTGTACTTTGCGAAGAGAAAGAGAGAGGTAAAAATTTTCTTAAGGAGGATTCAATGATGAACGGATTGATGTAGGACATGTATCAATAGTCGGTTCATGATCAATAGTCAATAGGAGATGTAAATACCACATAAGTTGACACCAAATATCTGTCAAGTGATAGAAAGTAACAATGGTGTCCCTTCTAAAGACAAGAATAGCCCAAGAAAACACACTTCAAGGCCTTCAGGTCCAACTTGGTAATAGATAGTCAGCCATCTCGAACATAACATGTGTTTTCTAACAGAACATTGTAAGAGATTCCAAAGCAATCATGCTAAATGGCATGCAATTATTTATAAAACAAATTGTAGAAACTACGTCAGCCCGAAAGTGTTTAGGTGCTTTCTTTTGGAACAATATTGCCTGCGTTGTCTCAAATAGATGACTATTTTTCCTCTCTATAACTCCATTTTCATAACACTCCATTTTGAGAGGCTATATCAACAACAGACGGTGGATAATCCCATTCTTAGTGGCTTGTAGCCTTGTACTCATTAGTGTTATCACTTCATAGTAGGCGTTTGGACATGCAATATCATTATATGATTTCAAATCATGAGATGAAATCCCGAATTTTCCTAAAAGCTTGATTTGAGAATTTCATATCCTGATTTCACATTTTTCAAATATAATAATTGACCCACAATTTTATATTTTGTTAAAAAAAAATCCACTATTTTATATCTACATAATTTCTTGCAAGAATACATAAAGAGTGATGAAATATTCACGAATATTAACATGAAGATCTAGTTATTAATGATATTGACCAATAAACAACTTATATTAAAGGGTAGTACATTACAATTCATGTCATTTTATTGTTTTATTTAATTAAATTTTAATCAATAAATGTTGTCAATGAAGTGCTCAATGGTGTGGCCTAGTGGTTAATGAAGTGGTTGAGAGCCATGAGGTCTTAGGTTCAATCTCTAACGGTGACAAAAAATGTCAATTGACCTGCGAAAGTTGACCCAGACACCACGGTCATCAAAAAAAGTTCAATTAATAAATGTTGTAATTTTCTTAAAATAGCTTAGTAATGGTGTATCATACTTTTGTTATGAACTTTTGCTTAGTCGGTAAGATTTTATGAATAAGTGGGGCAATTTCGATAGTTTTCACAACTTATGTGAAATTTATATTTATGAGCAAAAAATACATCTTAAAAAATTCAAATTGCATGTCCAAACAAAACTTTAACTTCATCTTGTATGATTTCATCTCACATGCTAAATGGGCCCTTAGTATGCACACAATAGTATTAAATTAGATTTTAACTTTGTATAAAAGCCACAAATGGAAAAATACTTCAGATTGGTTCCTTATAAAGTAAACCCACCTCATCCAAAAAAAGAATCATCCATAAAGGTAGCAAATATTCTACCTACCTTTGGACACAATAGGACATAGTTCCCAAACATCATAATCAACTAACTCGAAAATAAACTCATCTTGTTTGTAACCCTTGTGCTTAACGAGCTACTATGATGTTTGGCAAATTTACACAATCCACAATACAATGCAGAAACAACATGAAACTGTGGACGAAGTTTCTTCAACTAGGAGAGAAGGATGCTCTAACAGACAATGTGCTTCAAATGGAGATGTGACACTTGATCAAGTAACCAATCAAGGCACCCATTCAATAAGGATGTAGATACCGTCAGATACATCATACATGTCCTTGGCCAGTAATTTTCTTTGTCATATAAGATCTTAAAGAAAACAATAGTCGGAAAAAAAAATACAAAAGAATTTTGCAGACTCATCTACCTTAACGAGAACACCATCATTTTTTATTCTTCCTCCCTTTCTCTCAAATATTTTTCTGAATCTGAAAAAAAAGAACTTGCAACAGAATGAGAATATCAACAACTTCACCAAAGAGTACCCCTAACGCAGATAAAAGTATCAGCTGCAGGAGATAGACCCAGCAAAATTTCACATGGTATGACCAATCAGTAAATCAGAGAAGATTACCCAAAGGAAAAAAAAAGTCCACTCTAACGTGTCAGATAAGTAGTCAGACCCAAAGAACTTCCACTTGAGCACATCACTCAAACATCTGAGGAGCAGAAAGAAAAAATGAAGCAAAAGGAACGATCTAACCAGGTCTGATCGAGAAAAATTAGGGACAGCTGGGGTTGGTTGGTCAGAGAACCTCCACAGCTTGGGCAGAAACGAAGAGGCAAACTCAGGAGTGAATCAAGGACCGAAAAAATGCCAAGTCGCGTCGCCATGCACTGTCAGGCAGATTGCTGCCGCAAAAATTCTGCTGGTGCATGAGCCTCACACATATCTACTCCATTTACCGGAGTGTTGGTTGTTGTTAGTTGTTGGTTCTTCATCCTAGTTTTGTAACAGTCACCTTCCACATCTCAATCACCAAAGATGGAGCAGCGACCACTTCCAGCGAAGGCACATTTCCAACTCCATCGAGATATTACTCACTTTCGACAACTCCATCGAGATATTACTCACTTTCGACGACGCTCTGATGCCATTGTCTTATATACCATAACTCAACAATAATTGATATAAATACTTGTTGAGAGAATTGCAACTAATATAATAGAATCTTATTGATCTCTACAAAACCGCAACCTATAAATGTACCTTTAAGATATGACACCTGTGTCTAACTCAACCCCAAAAGCTAGCTCATGAGGAGAGATTTTTCCAAGTTTATATAAAGTGACCAAGTTCTCATCCCTCTACCGATATGGGACTCCTTAACACTCATTTGCATGCCTAGACCTCAATTGGAGTGTGAAAACTTCAAAATGGGGCCTCAACATCGATGAACAGTAAATTGGGATGGGTCTGGCTCTAATACCATGTTACGATGTGGCACCTGAACCTAACTCGACCCCAAAAGCTAGCTCATGAGGAGAGGTTTGTCCAAGTCCATATAAGGAGATCAAATTCCCATCCCTCTACCGATGTGGACCCCTTAACAATGCTTATATACATTATCTGATTAGATACAGTCTTCTGTAATACTCTGAATTACCCACAACACTGAAAGTAGGTTCTATTTAGGATTTTCTCCTTATAGGAGAATTACTGATCTGTTGGATGATCAGTTTGTCATTTCTGTGCCCCTAAGCATGTGATTTTTCATATGCTGCATTAAAAAAATTGATATTTTTTATCAGTCCATTATAGTTGTAGCTTGGATAGTTGGTGTGTAAAGCAGGAGGATGGAAACGGTGGTTAGTGGATGATTTAGAAACTAACAGCATGGTTGTAGTACACAGGTGGTGAAAGCGAGAGCCTACTGACATGGGGAAATTAACAGTGTCATATGTCGGAAATAATAAACTAGTCTCCATTCTTCTTCTTTCTGGACCTTATTGTCAAAGGTGTTCTGCAGTTTGGTGCAGTCAGACATTATCCAGGTTCTGTTGGAGGTTGTGGTCCTAACTAGAGGATTACAGTTCAGAATGCAATGAGCGCTACTTCGGAAGTTCGATTTGATGTTTGTTGCTCGGACTCTCCAAAAATGCCAATGGGTGCGTGTCAGATTCGCCAAAAGTAGTGTATTTTTGAAGAATCTGAGACGGGTGCGGTATCAAAAGTGAAGAGTCTGCAACTAAGGATTTGTTGGCTTCATTCAATGTATTGAACTAGATCTAAGAAGGTTCGACCTTACCATTTCTCAAAAAAAGGTTCAACAGAATCATCCATGGTTCTTTCTGCAACAAAGAGTCCTGGGCCAATAAAATGGCGGAGAATAATTAATTTTCATCAAAAACAATATACTGCTACTACTACTACTACCTCACAATGGGAATATAAATAAGAAACTTATAATTTACAGGGATTTTGATGCCGAATACACTGATTGAGTCTCCTAATCTGACGAGAATGTGCTAATTTTTACTTAGGGTGCTTCCTGTTCTTGTGTCGCTAACCTTTCTTTTGGTGGGTTGCGTCTGTAAAAGTGTGTTTTTAACAAATGCATAAACCACACGGAAATGCTCCGTCCTTTACAGCAGAGATCATACTGTGGTTGTCTTGCTTTTGCTGCTAAAGATTCCTTTTATCATGTTGTTTGAAAGATGATGATATGAACAACTGTGATAGGACATGTTTTGGCTTAATTAAGAGTTTCTTTTTATGCTAAGAAACTTTGGATTATTGGTGTTGATTGCTTCAATATCTGCATTATATAGTTAATATCCATTTGGCAACTTCTCTAGCTAATAAGGCAACTTATTTGATCTTTTAAATTTCTGCGAACCAGTGTTGTGAAAAGCGCAGAAAAGCGCGCTTCAAAGCGAGGCGACCCTTGTGCGCTTTTTTATCTTGAGGCGAGGCGATCTGAAAAAAGCTCTCGCTTCAGATGAAGAAGCGAGAAGCGACCCTAAGGCAAAAGCGCAATAAAGCGCGCTTTTTATAAAAAAAGCGACAATTAGTTTTTTTTTTTTAAAAATAGGTTTTTTTTTAAAAAAATAATCTGAAATATAACCTTCTCTCTCCTCATGACTCTTCTTTCACGACTCTTTCCCTTCTTTCACTCCTCCCGACTCTTCTTTCACAATACTTCTTTCCCTTCTTTCTCTCCTGACGATCTCGACTGAGGCTGCCTCTCTCTTCAACCTCGACCGCGACTGCAGGTAACTTTTTGTTCATCTCTTTTTTAGCTAATGTTTATTAGTTCATCTCTATGAGTTTCTTTTCTCCTGAAATATACAATCTTCACCTGTGCTTCATCTCTTCATCTCTTTGAGTTTCGACTTGTCTAGTTTTTTCTTCTTCTTCATCTCTGCTGCCTGCTCTGTTTCTAATTAGTGACTGTTGCCTCCTCTGTTTTTTTTTCCAATTATTTTGCTTTTTTTTTTTGTGATCAGTCTAGCAGCCTTGTTGAAGAATAGGAGTTTGAATCTTTGTGATTTAATTATGTTTTTGATTTTTTGCTTTATATGTTATGACTTATGAGTATTTTTGCCTATGTAATTTTTTCAATCTAAGACTATATTACCTCTATTTAGTTATTTAATATTTTTTTTATTTTTATACTAAATGTCGCTTTTTTTTAAAAAGCGCGCGCTTCGCTTCACGCTTCACGCTTCTGTGAAGCAAGCCCTCGTCGCTTTTTTTCGCTTCTCGCTTCCCAAAACACTGCTGCGAACAATTTATCTTTCAACTTTCGGTTTTACTTTTTCTTTATTCTGCTTATTATTTTTGCTGACAATAAGTTTTCATTAATTTAAGGGAAGAGCAGTCGGAGATAGATGTGGCGTCGGGATTTTATGTTCTCTTTGGATCAGGTAAATTCATGCTAAGCTGAGGGCTTCTCTCTCTTTTTTTTTTTTGATAAAATAAGCTAAAGGGCTTCTCTGAATTTTATAAGCTTCAATTTAATTTCTATTGAATGTAGCACAGTGTCAGAAGCTGAAGGGCATGTCTTTTTTTTTATAAAGTTTTTTTTTTTTTTTTATAGAGTAAGCTAAAGTGCTTCTTTGAATTTCAGAAGCTTCAATTTAATTCTATTGAATGTAGTACTGTCTCAATTCTTGGTTTGTTGCTAGCATTATGTTTCCTGACTTAATTGGTCAGACATCATTCTCTTTTGGGAACCAAGATTTGTATGTACTAGCTGTTAATCTTTAGTGAGGTATATAGAAGTTAATAGCACTTTTATTTATCAAAAACAAAAGAAGTTAATAACATCTTTTATATGTTCAATGTGCTATGGTCTTATGCATATGGGCTTGAAGTTAGATTCGTCATCACTTAATCCTTAGGATACTGTTATGGGTATGAGTGTTAATATGACAGTCAATTACGACGCCACCGAAGTATAGGTTTCTACAATTAATTGAAGTCACTAGATTAAAGCTATAGTAATTCCTTATTAAAAAAGCTAAAATAATTAATTATTTGTAAAACACTTGATATTTTATACATAACTAACTCGTATGATAGAAAAGTGTTCTAGGACTTCATGTGAATATGTATATATGTGGGGCATAAACTAAAAATCAAACCAAATACCCAATCAACAATATTTCTTGGCCATAGGTGTAGCAAAGCACTCAAGTTAGGTTGACTAGATCCAGTGCAGTTCCCATGTAGGTAGTCAAAGCATTCATTAATCTGGTTTCGCTTTTAATATTTTAGAAGTTCGATCTACGGTTCTGCTTATGGTTTTAGAGTCTCGGTATTTCGGTTAAACCGAAACACCAAACTATTTTATTATATAATTATATATTTTATTTCTTATGAGATATGAGCCCAAACCAGCAACCCTAATTCTAATCACAATTTTCCAGTTTGTGCTAGTCTTGTTAATTGTTACATTTGTTTGCCTTGGCTGAACATGTTGGCCTTTAGCTTCGTTTTTAGTCCATTCCGGTTGTAATGCAGGTTTCAGAAGTTAAATGATAATTAGTTTGCATAAGAGAAGTGGAGGCTAGACTTTAGCATAATGAAATCTTCTCAAAGAACTAGAGAAGAGCAATATGACTAATATGTTCCTTGAAAACAAAATTTTAAGAATTGAAGGACATATTACAAATAGAAATCTAGATATTACTCGTATGAACCTTTGCTCTTTAGGTATTTTATATGATTTTACTTATATACATAATTTAGTCACTTAAAAGTCAAATAGCCCATTGTTAAGTAGAAAATAGTGTAGCATACCAGGCCCATGCTGAGAATTGAAATGAAACAGAACGAGGAGAATCGACCGAACCGAACCGAACTTACTTCGGGATATGCCTTCGGGAAACTGAAAACTGAAATACTTAACCAAAGTACCGAGCACCCACTCCTACACCCACACCCATTTTCAGTGCACTCAAGCTAGGTTGACCCGTCAGATAAACACCAATGCGGCAATAATTTTGAAGGATATGAGCAACCAAGGTCTAATGAATATTTAGGGAATATTCAGTTGACACCTCAATACTTCATTATAACAGCAATTCTTCCAGTTTGGTTGTTATCCTATTTAATTAATCTATTGCTATGGATGCGCATGCAGGAGTAGTGCTTTCCTTCATCCTGGCTGTCTACACTTTGCAGTCATCTCGAGATAAGTTGGAAAAGTATGCTCTTCTTCCTCTTAATAGCTGCTGTCTTTCTGTATCCACAAGGTAGTAGTGTTAATAGTTGGAGGCAGGCTTGTTATAACTTGTGTGTTTTCCTTGCAGGTTTGTAAGGGAGACGGTTGCTGAGACCAGCATCCCTGGTGTAGTAGTGGCAAAAGTTGAATGACAGATGTTTTAGTTATAGATAACATTCCGATTTTAGTTAGATGATGGAACGATCAGGTGTACAAGTTAACGACATTTGTTAGGGGAAAAATTATATAGAAGATAGATTCTGGAAGTAATGCTTGAGTTTCCCTTAGCTGTATTTGTTTTGCCAGATTTTTGATATACACATTTCATCACCAAAAGGGTGGCAGAAAAGTATTAGTTATACTTTATTCTATTTTCTATTTTGTTTTTCTTCATTTTTTAATGAGTTGCCACCGTAGCACTCGCCGACGAAGCCATCTCTACCGGAACTCCGAGTAGCTCCACACTTGCATAGAAGCCCTCAATTCATTCATTTTTTAATTAGACAAATTAGGTTTTTAGTTGAATGGTTAACACGATGGTTGTTAAATTATTATCAATGGTTTAATAGTATAGGTGTTGGTTTCAATTTTATGTTTAATTCATTTGATTTATCTATTTTGATTTTGGAATACGTTCGATCAATATCTATACCAATAACATAATTTTTTTTTATTGATTTTCGGTTTTCTTTTTACTTTTGATTCATAACAATTTGGTTTTCGATTGAATTAAAAAAGAAAACACTTATAAAATAATGGTATTACTTCTCCAATAATTTAATGCGGCATGATAATAATGTATTTTCAAGTAATAATTAGAAAATAGAAACAATATTAACAAACATTAAAAGGACTATATGTACAACACCACAAATAAAAGAAGTAGAATAATAATGTAAATTGAAAGCTAATAATTAATAATTATACACTTCATAAGATATCAAACCATATACTAATTAATTACACATTTTGAAACCATCCAAACCATATAACATATTATTCCAACACCACCAATTCTTTTGGTACAGTATTAGTGCATACATTGAATATCAACTTAGCAATATAATCTACTACAAAAAAATTTTTGTCTAATCTGTTGGCATCTGAAAGCGGCAAAGCGGACAGTAATGACTATTCTGTAACCACTTGGTAATACAGTGAGCATGAAACGTATGAGAGCAAGGCAACCGCAGTGCTCATCTAGACATACCAAACACCCATCGTTGCTATTTCTTTCATCGGCTCTATCAACTCTATTGACGATTCACTAGCCGGTACCATTCCATCCATAGATGATGATTCTTCCAACGCTAACAATAGTGATCAATCTGTAAGTCCACATCCACACATACCTCGGACTTCTCAGGAGTCATGATACTTTGCAACTTACGAGTTGCTTGTTCAAATTATAACGTGTTGTTGATCTTCAAACTCGTCCATTAACAGTTGTGATATAGCGTGATGGAGTTTCTCATAGATCATGGTACCGGAAAGATGAATAATAATTTGGGTCAACTTGGTTGAACATTCCCGTATTTCACCCAGTATACGGATGTTTGATCATATACCAAAATTGTTGTACTATACTGAAATTGAAGTGAATGGTTAAAGAAGAAGAAACAATTGGTAACAAAAGAGTTCTTGAAGCAGTCATGGGATACAAACCCTGTTGAAAACATAATTGCAATTTTTGAGAGAAGAAATCAATATTTTTTGTTACTAATGAGAGATTTAATTAGAGATCGGAGCCTAAAGGGTACAAAATATTAACAAAAATTCTAAAACGGTATATAAAATTTTTGAAGGAATATTGATTGTATTGAAGTGTTAAGGGAATACATGGGAGATATATATAGGAGATATAGGAAGGAGTACTAATCCTAATAGGACTAGGATTGAGGAGTACTAATCCTAATAGGACTAGGATTAGTACACAGTAAATATTAATATTATTTTATACTATTTATTTAATACTATCTGTTATTATCCCCCCTCAAGCTGAGCTGAGCGGAAGCGAACGGAAGCTTGGAACTGAGGTAATCGTGCTGTCGGCTCGGGAGAGGCTTGGTGAGAATATCAGTCGGTTGTTCTTCAGTGGGTACATACTGCACAGTCATGGTGCCGGCCTGAACTTCACCGCGAACAAAGAGACAATCGGTATCAACATGCTTCATTCTGGTGTGTAGGACGGAATTCTTGGCCACACAGATGGTTGATTTGTTGTCACAATAGAGAGCAGGAACAGTGTGAGTGGCGCGGAGTTCGCGAAGAATATATGTGACCCACATGGTCTCAGCAGCAAGAAGAGCAAGGGCGCGGTATTCAGCTTCAGTCGAGGACCGAGAGACCTTGGGTTGTTTTTTTGTACACCAGGAGATCAGGTTCGGCCCCAAAAAAACGAGAAACCCCGATGTAGATTTTCTGTCATTTTTATCATTCGCCCAATCTGAATCTGAGAAACCCCGAAGCTCCAAGTCCCCGGGTCGAATGAGTAAACCACGACCAAGAGTGCCAAAAATGTACCTGAGAATGCGTTTTAGACAATGGTAATCATGTTCACTTGGTTGATGCATGCGCTGAGCAACTCGGTTGACAGCAAACTGGATGTCAGGACGGGTAATGGCCAGATACTGTAGAGCCCCAATGAGGCTGCGGAAGTGGGTGATATCGGCAAAGGGGGTGTCGGCTCCATTCGTAGACGAAGAGACTGCCATCGGTGTTGGTTGACTGGTGCATTTTTCCAGTCCAGCTTTCTGCAACAGATCTCGAGCATATTTTGACTGATGAAGAAACAAGCCGCTGCCTGTCCGAGAAACCTCCATTCCCAGAAAATAATGTAACGGGCCAAGGTCCTTCATTTTGAAGGTAGTATGCATAGCTCGAGTGACATCCTGAATGAGAGCTGCAGTAGAGCCTGTAATAATGATATCATCTACATAGACAAGAAGAATGACTGTACCGTGTGCTGAATGTCGAGTAAACAGACTCGTGTCGTGTACGCAACACGTGAAGCCGAGTCCCTGGAGGAACGTTTTCAGACGTGTGTACCAAGCACGGGGGGCTTGCTTGAGCCCATACAGAGACTTCTGGAGTTTGCAAACATGTTGAGGGAAGCGGGGATCAACATAGCCCGGTGGTTGCGTCATGTAGATAGTTTCATCAAGCATGCCATGAAGAAAAGCATTGGAAACATCCAACTGATTGATGAGCCAATTGTTGCGCACGGCGAGTGACAGTACCAGGCGAATGGTTTCCTGCCGAATAACAGGACTGAATGTCTCGGAGTAATCAAGCCCATACTCCTGATTGTAGCCTTTAGCAACCAAACGAGCCTTGTACCTGGAAATACTGCCATCCGCATTGTGTTTAATTTTGTACACCCATTTACAGCCCACTGGGTGCCGCCCATGGGGCTTAGGTACAAGAACCCAAGTTTTCTGATCAGTCAAAGCCTTAAACTCGTCATCCATAGCATGACGCCAATAAGCATTTTTTGAGGCAACAGAGTAGGTTGTTGGTTCACTATCGGGAAGGGGTGTATTTGGTAGTATGGTAGCCTGAAAGGTTTTGGGTTTAAAGATACCGGCTTTGCCACGGGTTAACATGGGATGAGTATTGGGGGGTGGCACGGGCGGTGGTGATTCGGGGGTGGCCGGGAAGGACCCAAAACGGATCGGGCTGGAGATGTTGTGGGTATGGGGTGGTTCGGGTTGGTTGTGAGTGTGGGTGGTGGTTGCGGGTGTATTGTGGGTGACGGTCGAAGGGGTGATGAGGGGTGGTTGGGTAGTGGGTGGAGGTGTGGGGGAAGGTGGTGAGGGACCCTGTGAGTATGTTGGAAAAAGGGGAAGGACGCCAATGAATGATGTATTTGTGGAGGAGGAAATAGACTCGTAGGGAAACTCAATTTCGACAAATTTGACATGACGAGATATGTAGACTTTATGAGTTTCTGGGTCAAGACAGCGATAACCCTTGGAATATTGATTGTATTGAAGTGTTAAGGGAATACATGGGAGATATATATAGGAGATATAGGAAGGAGTACTAATCCTAATAGGACTAGGATTAAGGAGTACTAATCCTAATAGGACTAGAATTAGTACACAGTAAATACTAATATTATTTTATACTATTTATTTAATACTATCTGTTATTAATTTTATATTAACCAAAACAGTAAAATCGCTGCACCAACAACGACTTACCCCACCGGAAAAAGCAAAATCGCTGCCTCTGCAGCGATTTTGCAAAATCTGACTTTTTCTTTTTAAAAAAATGAAATCGCTGCCTAAGCAGCGATTTATAGAAAAAAAAAAGCGATTTCAAAAAAAAAATTTAAAAAAAAATAAAGAAATCGCTGCTGGGAGCAGCGATTTCATAAAAAAAAATTAAGGAAATCGCTGCAGGGGCAACGATTTCATTTTTTTAAAAGAAAAAATCAGATTTTGCAAAATCGCTGCCTCTGCAGCGATTTTGCTTTTTCCGGTGGGGTAAGTCGCTGTTGGTGCAGCGATTTTACCGTTTTGGTTAATATAAAATTTCATATACCGTTTTAGAATTTTTGTTAATATTGTGTACTCTTTAGGCTTCGGACTCGATTTAATTACGCCCTAAATTCAAGTGTATTTATAATATTTACCAGCAAACGTAAAAAATTTCATTTATTTATGGAAAAAAACCCGTTTTGGTAAATACTCTTCAAATATTATTTGTATTTCTAGCTATTTATGAAAAATATATAGTAGAATATCTCTCTAGAGTAGTAAAGAATCTCTACATGGGATAAGGAGGTATTTGGGAAGTTGGAAGAACAAAGAAGCCAGTGTTTGAATGATAACATTTACAACAGTTGTTAAGTAAGAGATCCTCAAAGCTTTGAAACACTATATATCATCAACATTGTTGCATAGTCAAATTTGTCAATGTGACTTTCACATCCAATAAACATTATTAACAGCATTTACAAGATAGAATCAAAGCTTTTAGCAAACAAGCTCCAAACAGTGATTGAGAAATTGGTGACGGGAAGTCAAAATGCATTTGTAAGAGAAAAATAAATATCACACGCAACCAACATTGCTAATGAGGCTCTAAATTGTAAATGAAGAGTAGAAAATCAGGATTGCTAATGAAGCTAGAAATTGAGAAGACTTTCAAACAAATAAGTTTGTCATACTCTTATTGTAAGGGGTTCCATCTTTGAAAACTAATTAGTTTCCCACTTCGACTGCCAACAACCTTGTCAACGTCAGTCATTTAACACTTGGTCAAATTTAGGCCTTCTTCAATTAACAACACAGAATTCTAATGGAAAAAAGGTACATGTAACTATAATTCCACAAACCGCGACTAGGTGGCCGGATGATCATATAACTAGTAAATTATGGAAATCTACAAGATATTCTAGGGAGATGAAAAATCAACACTGGACGACATTTATTGTTACCTCCTTCACTTCAACCTTCTTTATAGTTCTCCTAACATCATCTAGCTCGCCCTCTAACCTAAACCTGACAATTCTAGCTATTGACTTTGACTTATTGAAAATTAAGTAACTACCTCCCCCACCACTACATCTACTAGCTTCTCAATTCTACACCACCTTTGGGTACATCTCTCGAATTAATAATTGAATAATCTTGATTAGGTACTACCTTTACTGGTTGCTCCGTGATACGCTCAAACTTACTTCTCAAATAAGAAGTAAAGCGGTCGTGTCAAGTAAATAACCCAATTAGTGAGGTTGGGATCGTTCCTACGAGGAAAACAGTCTAGACTTAACTTCAACCTGTTATTACTATTGTTTGGTC
This sequence comes from Solanum pennellii, assembly GCF_001406875.1. Lineage (NCBI taxonomy): Eukaryota > Viridiplantae > Streptophyta > Magnoliopsida > Solanales > Solanaceae > Solanum > Solanum pennellii. The sequence goes on from NC_028639.1 coordinate 71,950,007, forward strand.
AATGACTTCCTTGGAAAGTAAAAACAATAAAAGGGGGTTTCTATTTCTAAATGGATGAAAATAACTAACGCAATTGAAAGAGACACATAACAGCTTTGAATGTTGGATTTTAATCAATTAATCAAAGTAACTAGGGTTTACGTGTTCCCCACAGGTTCATAACTTGATAATTCTAACTATAACAATTCTTTCCTAGTATCTTGCATTCAAAGTGATAAGTTATGTATCTCTAAATCCTTCGTCCGGCATCTAGAAAATCACACTCCGCACCTTGGTCCGGCTACGTGTGTTGCTATCCTAACCCTTATCTTTACCTCATATTAAGCATCGTATTCGATTTTTGACTAAGTTATTACCTCGTACCAATCAATACTAGCCTATTAGATAGTATACACTAAATCTATGTTGATAATTCTTTTCCTATTATCTACCTCCTTGGTCCGGCAAGTAGCATTAAGGCGAGTTCTAACGTTGGCCATCCGTTAAAAAGACTTCTAAGCAAAAGAATTATTAGTACATGCAAGACACCATTCTAGAATTGTTATTTTAGTTAGATTTTTATCTCATTATTTGCCTATGGTTCCCACAACCCTAGTTATGGAATTTAGTTACTCATAGTCATAATCACAATATTCAAATATATTAAATAAGAATTCATGTACTTACTTCAATGAGAAAGAGTAAAATCCGAAAGTTTGCTTGATTAATCACCAAAAATCACTTGCAAGAATCTCAAAGTAATCAATAATCTCACAAAAAGTCTAATGATAATCAAGAATTTAACAATACAGTATCTACTAATATGATGTCTAACAATACGGAGTCTAACAATGATCCCGAGTCTAACCCCAAAAACGAGGTTTTTCGAACTATTTATAGAAAATAAAAACCTAATTAAACAAGGACTCTATTTGCTGGAAATCTGCCAAAACGCGGCTGGGTCGACGGACCTCGCGACGGATCGTCATGGTCACGACGGACCGTCATGGACTCCGTCGTCCCATACTTATGCAATTTCTTCTGCTGCTCTCTTCATTACCCTCGACGGCAAGTATGACGGACCGTCATAGGCACAACGGTCCGTCGAGGGTCTTCGTTCCAAAACACTTCAACTCTTGGAATATGGGTACTGGGATTACTTCTCTGAACTTCATGACGAACCTGCAGGACGGACCGTCATAGACACGACGGACCGTCACAAGCTTCGTAACCCCACACTTGGTCAGACTTCCCCATCTTCCTTCAGCAGCTGCACTACGCTGCCACCTACGGACCGTCACAAGCACGACGGACCGTCACAAGCTCCGTAGGTGGTCTCTTCTGCATTTCTTCGCTCAAAATCTCCACATTCATCTTTGGACACATTTCCTGCAAAATAAAAGAGAAACTTATATAAACATTAGCACAAAAAGGCTTTTGGACACACTAAACTTAAGGAAAAAGTATTAATAATACCGTGAAACCACGGTATATCACTCCACATCTAGGATTTCTAAATACTTGGTAGCATTGGTGACGATGGGTGTAGAAGCGTCTTTCTTAAGGGTTTTACGATTTCTCCAAGTGTAAAATTTCCCATGGAATCTCTGTGTTTCTTCTGAATCCATCCGAAATTAAAGTTGAAAAAACAACTCTAATTTGGGAACTTAGGGTTTCCAAAAAAAGAAATCGAAAAAAATTTAGCGATGCAGAATGAAATCATACAAAAAAAACCAACGAAGATGATCGCCGATGGATCAGAGAAGATGATGGGGAATGAAACTTACAAACAGAAAGAAAAGAAGAAGTAGACGATATCGCATATGATCAACGGCGGTTTTGAAAAGATGATCGGAGAATAAATGAAAGTGATCGGAGATGATCGACGACTACTTCAGAGAAGAAACCTCTGCTTGTAAGTTTCTTCTACGAACAAGCCACTGATCATCTGCGATTACTTCCATTTATTCTTCGATCATCTTTTCAAAACCGACGCATATCATCTACGACAACTTGTACTTTTTCTCTTATTTTTGTTTGTAAGTTTTATTTCCGATCATCATCTCTAATCCTTCGACGGTCATCTTCATTATTTTCTTCTATTTTTGTAAGTTTTCAATTTTCATTTTTATTTGCTAAATTGTTTTTATTTCTTTTTTGGAAATCCTAAGTTCCTAAATTGGGGTTTTTGTTTTTTTCAGGTGACATTTCAGATGGATTCATAAGAAATACAAAGATTCTATGGAAAAATTTTCATCCAGAGAAAGCGTAAAACCTTGAAGAAAGACACTTCTATAATCATTTCATCAATATCACAAAGGATTTAGAAACCCTAGATGCAAAGATACCAACAAAGTCAGTACCTAATAAGAATCATTTGATTACTAATTTGAGAGATGTGCCCGAAGGTGGTGTAGAATTGAGGGAAGTTGGTAGATGTAGTGGTGCATAGATAGTTATGATAATTTTCAATGAGTTGAAGTCAATAACTGAGATTAGAAATGTTAGGAGTAGGTTAGAGGGTGAGCTATATAATGTTAGGAGAATGGTAAAGAAGATTGAAATTAAGGAGACTTCTCACTACAATGGTAACAACAAACGTCGTCTAATTTTAATTCATCATCATCCTAGAATATCTTGTAGATATTCATAATTTACTAGCTATCTGATCAATCATCCACCTAGTCCTAATTACCACCCCGTGATTTCTGGAATTATTGAGACGGAGAGAAGTTCCCTAAAAGGTGAATCAACATTACAACCCCGCGGTTTGTGGAATCGTAGAGATAGAGAAGAGGATCTGTAAGGTGAATCAATATCACATAGCTCTGATTACCTTCTTGAAAAAGATAATGCACTGTCTAGAATCAATAAAAAATTAAAAAATAACAAAAATGACAGGATGAACAAAGGATTTGCCCTTAATAAGAATAGAAAAGACTTGCTCATACTGACCACTAGTAGAAATACTCGTCATTTTATTTCCTTTCTCGATGAGTATCAAACACTTAGACATGTCCCTCAAGGAAGAATTTTAGAAAGGTGTAAGTTAATTACTGGGGCAACTGATCATCTGAGGAAAAAGAAATCTAGAAACTTAATAGAGGTCTTGAGAATTTACCTAAAAAAGAGTTTGGTGCAGTTTCTGAGATCATTAAAAAAAGGTGTGTACCATATAAGCAGAATAACAAGAAGCTTCAACTATACATAGACAATGTTAAAAAGACCAAAATAGGTTTTCCTGAACAAGTCGTGTTGTTTTTATAAAGTTGAATTAAAAATGTATTACTGCATACTAAAGTTGAATTGAAGATGTATTACACATACTACGTAATAAAGCAAGGCAGTAATCGGTGTACAATCATTCCTAAACAACAACTAATTAAGAAAAACACATAGAAATAAATTTAAAATACTTTTAAATATTGGATCTCTACTTTCCGATAGAATGACATTTTTGGCAATTGTTTCGATTTTGATGCATCTTTCAATGACTTCTTCATGTAACACCCGAAAAACAAGTCGCTTAAACTAGAGTCTTTCTTACAAAAGAGTTTTAAAGTTTGATGTGTGGGTTAGAATCATAAAATGGATTTCCGCACTTAGAATGAAGAATTTAGGGGTTAAACGTCAAAGTACGGCTCCCCAAAGACCAACCAAGGGTCCTTGAGGAGGGCCTTAAGAGTTTACCCCAAAACTACCCAAAAATGGCCACCTACGATCCATAGTTGGACCCACACCTTGTGGTTGGGTTTCGTGGGTCAAGGGCCAAGATAGAAGCTACAGGCCATGAACCACAGACCTGCAGCAGGCCCCATAGACCCACCCATGTTCTGTGGGTCTTGGTCGTGGGTCATGCCTGTAGGATGCCTGAATACGACCGTCGACCAAGGTAAGGGACTTTTAGATAATTTTCCTTTTAGTTAATTTGATGTAGGGTCGTTTTGTATTATTTTAATTTACTTAAATAAGTGTTTTTAAGTCATTAACTAACCATTACACCTCATAAATTCCAAGACCCAAAAATTCATAACCAACTTTCTCCCAAAATTTTCTTCTTCCTTGAAGTTCTAGAGAGAAAACTATCATACCTTATATAAGTGTTTTCATCTATGGGTAGCCCTCACCCATAGAGCCCTTCCAAAACCCGTAATTTCAAACACCAAAATGCTTATGAGCATCACCAACTTAAGAAGACATTTTGATGAAAGGAAAAAAATGCATAAAAACCATTCAGCCATCAATTTATATTGTAAGCATCTTTCTTTAGTTCAAAATTTTATGATTTTAGTCATAATATTTTAGGTAAACTCCATATTTTTCTTTCCAATCATAATCCTTAATTTATCTTTATTTCATATGCATCTTTCTCCCTACTATTCATTTGTCATACTTTAAAACTCATTTTGTAACTTTGTTGGGGACATTTCAACCATTAAACAGAAAAATTATGTTCATATTCAAAAGGTCATTGAGTGACGATAATAAATGCGCTCTTCGGATTATAGGACCCTTATTTAAAGTCATAAGTGAAGGTCTTTTATTTAATAATTACCATATTAAATATACTGTTTTTTTAACCATTTTTGTCAACTTTTAGCAATACTTAAACAATTTTGTCTAATAAATTTCTGGATTTCTTTATTCGTCATGTCCCTATTATTTGAGGGTTTCTTCTTCCGTGGATGATCAGATGTCGTGGTAATTGACTTACACCTTTCTAAATTTTTTCCTTGAAGGACATTTCTAAGTGTTTGATACCTCACCGAGAAAGAGAATAAGATGAGGAGTATTTATACTAGTGGATGGTGTGGGCAAGTCTTTTCTATTCCTATTAAAAGCAAACCCTTTGTAATTCCTCTCATTTTTGTTGTTCTTTGAATTTTTTTTATTGATTTCAGGCGGTAGCTTACCTTTCCCAAGAAGGTAATCAGATCTATTGTAATATTGATTCACCGTACGGATCCACTTTTCCCTCACTATAATTCCATAAACTGTGGGGATGGTCATTAGGACTAGGAGGTTGATTGATCATATAACTAGTTAATTGTGGATATCTACAAGATATTCTAGGAGGAAGATGAATCAAAGTTAGACGACGTTTGTTGTTACCATTGTAAAGGAAATTCTCCTAAAATGGTAACAACAAATGTCGTCTAGTTTTGATTCCTCATCGACCTAAAATATCTTGGCAGATATCTACAATTTACTAGTTATATGATAAATAGGTCACCTAGACCTAATTACCACCCCATGGATTATGGAATTGTAGAGAGGGAGAAGAGGATATGTAAGGTGAATCAATTTTACAATAGCTTGGGAAGGATAAACTATCGACTGGAATCAATAAAATATAAATGAATAACAAAAACGAGACGAAGAACAAAGGGTTTACCTTTATAGGAATAGAAAAGATGTGCCTACACTGGCCACTAGTAGAAATACTCATCATCCTATTCACTTTCTCGATGAGTATTAAATACTTAAACATATCCATCAAGGAAGAATTTTAAAAAGGTGTATGTCAATTACCGAGGCAACTAATGATCTGAGAAAGAAAAATCCCTCGAATAAGAAGGACATGGAGACTGAAGAAATTCAGAAACTTAATAGAGGTCTTGAGAATTTACCTCAAAAGGAGCTTTATGTAGTTGCTAAGATCATTCAGAAAATAGGCATACCACATAAGCAGAATAACGAGAAGCTTCAACTAGACATAAACAACATTGAAGTGATTAAAACAGGTAATCCTGAACAAAAGTTGATTTTTTCATCCTCCAATGGCTTATTCATGCAATACCCAAAAAACTAGTAGGCGAAACTTAAGCCTATGTGAGAGTTTTAGAGTTTGGTCTGTCAGTTAGAATCGTAAAATCGATTCATGTACTTAGAATTAGGGTTTTAGGGGTTAAACGTTAAGGTATTACTCCCCAAGGACTAAACAAGGATCCTTGAGGAGGACCCTAAAACTTCACCCCAAATTCCCCAAAAATGGCCACCTATGAATGACACTTACGGCCTGTAGGTGAGAAGCTGCAGGCCATGAACCACAGACCTGCATCATGCCCTATAGACCCACCCACGGTCCGTGGGGCTTGGTCGTGGGTCATGCATGTAGGCTGCCTCAATTCGGCCTAGGTTAGGGACTTTTAGGTTCCTTTTTAGTTAATTTGATGTGGGGTAGTTTTGCATTGTTTTAATATACTTATATAAGTGTTTTCAAGTCATCAACTAACCTTACACCTCATATATACCAAGACCGAAATCCATTACCAACTTTTCCCCAAAACATCTCTCTAGAACTTCAAGGAAGAAAAATAAGAAAGGAGAATCTATGGTTGAAGAATCAAGATTTTCTCCAATTCATGGTAAATCTTCATTAAGGTATGGTAGATTTTCATCTATGGATAGCCTTCACCCATAAAGCCATTCTGAAACCCTTAATTTCAAAACTAGAAAACCAAAAGTTATAGTTTGACTTCAATCTCATCTATTCCTTTCAAATTTGTTTTAATTGATTGAATTGTGTTTTTTATGGATATATTTATGATTTTATACTATTTCAAGTTGAATTCCTCAATAATCCATGAATTTTCCCTAATTTCCCGGATTGGATGTTAAAGTGTGAATATTTATCAATGCAAGTTAAATGTTACAAAATTATGAATATAATGAATTGATTTACTTGAATTATGTATTAATTTTGGAGTTTATATGGTTTTGATATTGAATTTCCTCCAAAAAAACATGAACCCCCATGTCCCCATTTTTGACTTTGTGACGTGGGTGAATTGTGGTGAGATGAATATTAGGAGATTGTATTGTAGTAGTTTAGTTATTTAAATCATTTTACCATCCATCTCTAATGTATTAATTCTAGATAAGTTGGTTGAATGTGATCTATAGTCCTTGAATGACAAAATATGAGAATTTGTTATGTGTGTGAGACTTGTTTGTTTGCAATTAGATTGCTTTGAGAGTAAAGTGAATTAGATTGCTTCGAGAGTAAAGTGAATACACTATGATCTAATTGTTGTGTTGATTGAATGATTATCTTCATGTACACACTAAGGTTATCATATAATGTGAAAGGTTAGTTACATGTAGTGATTCTAAAGTTAGAAGACTAGTCTCACCAATTGAATCTTGGAGGTTTTGTATGAGTTTGTTGGATGAAGTGTCAAGACACTCTTCCGTAATTATCAATTTAATTCAAGACTTAATATGAAATCAATGAAAATGATGCTTAGCACCGACTGGATAGTGATATGAGATGGAAGCCCTCACGATAGTAGAGGCGGGTTTCTAGGAATAATCTGTTAGGACAGAAGCCCTCACGTTAGTAAAAGCCAGGTTTTCTAACTATGTGTCATCACAGGTCTTTAGCTAGTGGATCCATCTAAGCTAATATTCTGGTCCTACCTTAGGTATAGGACAACCCTTTTTCGGTATGAGGTAGACACCAAATTTCATGATTAAGCTCTCATAGTCTATGTCAGATAAACCTAATTTCCACAAGGTGAATTTTGGGATGAACTACAGCTATTCAAGAAGCACTACTTAGTGTATGTGGGGGTATGGGACTTCATCGATACATTGCACAAGTAGATTTTGATAGTAGTTATGGTATGTTTCTCTTTTGTCATGATGACTGATGTAAAGGATGTGTTTGTGACTGAATGACAATTGCATTTGATATTAATACTACTTGTAATGTTGTTTGCTATTTGGATTGTTGCCATGGGTTGTTTTCCTTGATATGGTTGATGAAAAGTGAATGTTTCCTTGTCTATGAGAAATAGGCTAAGGATGAGACCAGAAAAGGGTAAACATGAATGGGGTGGCTCATGAAGTGTTTCTCTCGTGCGTGCTAAAATTAGATTGTATTGAATATGTATATTTTCCTAATGGTATTTCTTATACTCATTAGTTATGAGTGTTATCTACCATGTTATAGTTTATGCCTTATCATGATGTCTCTTATGTTAATTACCTGTGTTTTAACACTATCTTCAAAATGATGGTTTAAACTAGTAAAGGGTATGCATTCAACTAGATTGTCCTTTGTTGCTTGTTTTCAAAGGTTTTTATGAATGAATATCATACTTAGTGCATTTTTTGTATTAATCCGTATTTACTCTACTTTTTCCACAAAGTATATGATTTGGCGATATCGACTTCCATCCTCGTGGCTATGAAAGTAGTAGGTCAAGAAGAAGAAGTTTGTGAGTTCTCATAGCGTTCGAGGGCTTGACCATTATGTCCTTTAAGTGTTTCTTTTATATAATAGACTTTTGGTATGGGCTACATCCCAAAAATTTATTTAGAAGTGTTATAGAAGGGTTGAGACTTTGATTGTATGGATAAAGTTTTAGATTTCGGTACATTTCTTATTTTCTTATGTTATGATATGCTAATAGGCTTATATAAGGCTCTTCGGAGTCTTGTACGCTGTGTTACGTCTAAGAGGTACTCCTGGGTCGTGAAACTTCATCTCCGGGACATCTTTATTTTTCAAATTTTTTTGGACTTAAATTGAGGAGGTAAATCCTCAAAATCATCATCGGTGTCCATGATTTCTTTGACATAGATGCAAAATCAACGCATCTTCTTTTAATTTTTTCACATTGTTAATCTCTTTAACACACTTTTACCTTGCGATAAACATGCATTCTCTCTTTCTTGTTCTGCTAACCCGATACTTGTGAAATTCTAAATTAAAATTGAGAATGTCATTAACTTTGTCAGTAAAGACGTAAGGAATGACTAAGGAAAGTCAGCACCTTAGGTGGAAAGCGCACTTCCCTATTGAATTGTGTTTGCAGGACTTCTTGCCGCGTCATTTGGTAGTGTCTTTAACAAAAGGGTAAAGGGAGAGGGAATGCTACAACTTAGGTCTTTCCTAAAACTATAAACAGCCCACACGATAACAAAGAACAAGCAAAAAACAATATAGCCTACACAGATTCAGCATGCAAAAAGGAGTCACATAAAAAAAGCAGAGTCAATGAGTCAGATTGGCACCTGGGAACTAAGACATTCACTGAAAGGGTTTGGTGGGTCCGAGCGTCCCATTATCTTCATACCACCTACACCTGAAAGATGAACAAGTATGAGGAATATATAGAAGAAAAGAAGAAAGTCAACAATGATGTTAAGAGTCTACTCAAAGGACTTAAGCAGACCTAAAAAAGAAAGATCTCATATGATCACCTGAAAAGGAGATAATCCTAATCCACTTGAGAACAGATCTGAAAATGGAAGAATAGTTGGTGAGGACACAACTATAAGAACAACATAGATCGGAGGTATGTACTTACTTCAATAGCTTATTGAAGGGATGAAGACCCAGAAAGGTGAATGTTCATCACCCAAAAAAGGAGGAAATGAATTTGGGAGGACCAGTAAGTGAACATTCTTCAGGAGAAGAACGGCGGAAAGACAAAATGGGAAGAAGAGTTTTGATTAGAAAACCCTACTCTGTTGATATATATATATATAGTCTCAGTTGATTATTGGGTTGGGCTTTATTTTGTTTTATTTATTTTAGTGTTGTGAGGCGTTCCCTTGAGTTGGGCTATGCCCATATAGGTGCAAGGTAGTGTAATGTTGACTATCATAAAATCCCAAAAGTTTGATTGTTGGGCTGGACTTTATTTTGTACGACCCTTTTTGCTAAATAGAAAGTTCTTTAAACTAAATTGTTTAAGTGAGTATTGCTAAAATTGACAAAAATGATAATAAAATAAAGGAAAAATATACTTAAGAGTGGTAACTATTAAATAAAAGACCTTCACTTATGCAATTTTTTCTATTTAAAACATAACCCAAGTCATTTCAAAATCGTCTTCAAGCTGAGATTTTAATAATTAAAACTTCAAACATATAGATGTGGAATAGGATTTGCTAAAGTCTTAACTTTAGACAAGCCAAATCAACCAATAAGAGAATCCTGGATTCCGCGAATAGCCGGAACTTGGAGCACGAACAAGAAGGTAGGCAAATTCTTGCGGAACCAATAAAAAAGAATGAGAAGCCCACTGACATTAAGAGAAAGAGAAACCAACCCAAAAATTGAGATGAGCAATCAATGTCACCTTTGCTGTTTTTTTCTAGCTGTTGAGGATAACTTTTACAAGTACAATCAGAGGCCTTGATGCCAATGAAAATGAAAACTAAATGAAACTTCACAGCATTAAACTTGTATGTATGATAAGAAAAAAAACATCTTGCGGTAGTCAGTCACAAGTCTTTAAGCTACTTGTATATATCTGCAACAGGGACAACAAAAGGTTTCAACTATCTTCAGAAGCATAATACTAGTGCTACAGGATAGAACACCATTAGACAAGGACATACTTTTACAGCACATACATTTACAAGGTATACAGACATGAGATGAGGCTGGCCATTCTTTTCATTACGTCAGCACCGACAGGAAAAATCTAATCTAATATTATGGCATGCAAGTGCCCTTTGGCTATGCATTAGGATCTGTCGGTTGATCATCTTTCCAATCTTTTGAAAGCAAATCGTAATTGATTGACGCAAGCTGGGATAGATTCTGCAGGAAGAGAAGTCAACATAATTAGACCAGTTGTTGGAAGTTTGGAATGGCTCCTAGGCGGCAAAAGAGAACATCACATGTAACAAAAAATGGTAATTGGTTGATCAGGAGCTAAGAGATTTATTAGGTGACACATAGTATGACTCAGGTTCAATACCACAATGATTATGAACTGGAATACAGAAACTCTTTACTCGTTTAGCATCTTTCCACTCCTTGTTATAACATTGAATAACTTAGTATGCCAAAATGATACCAAGTGCTACTAATGAAAAGCAAACAATCATGAATCAAGTGTGATCGAACAAGAAACTACCTTAAATGAGAAGTTACTAAAAGAGTAGTTGATGGAAGAGCCTGACTCAAATTCTGCAAGACCACCACATTCATCAACCTGTTCAGCAATGCATTGAGAAACCCGCTCAACAAAAAAATCCAGATTCACAAATAAACCTTGAGTACATTGATCGTAATCATACCAGTTCATCATGGCGATTACTTAAACAACTGCTACTATCACTAACACTATCATTATCGGTAGAATCCTCAAATTCACTGGCTGCGTATACACGTTCATCTGAAGGATTCCAAGAGAAGCGACTCGTGAAGTAACTTGTATCCAGTGCATTTTCTGAAGCAGGCACAAATGCAGCCTGAGAGACATACAAGCATTTGGTTCAACATTGATTAGCTTACGAGATACCTCATTTACCAATCAGCTACTACAGATAAGAGTAAAAATGAAACAGAGATTGCAGTCAAACCTTCTGTCTAGCAAGTGTGTCCCAGTTAATATCCCTAAAGAAAGGGTGCTGTTTCACCTGCATAAGAATTACATTGAATACTCGGATGAATTCCAAAGATTTCCACTTAAAAGAATGAATAGTACTATGTTCATATCTATGATACAATGGAAAAATGACTGTTACCTCTGAGGCTCCTCCGGCTCCAAGCCTCTGGTTGGGATCTTCTCTAAGTAACCTGAAATTTACAATGACAGCAGCCCGAAATTTGAGAAACAGATAGCAGATAGTTCAATGATACATCTATTGGACAGAAAAAGTCATCTTCTGTTTTATTTTTTGATTCAGTGATTTCATTTAATTTGAGAATCGTGTTGTATTTATATATTTTTAGTAAGTAGTAGTTTTCACTGTTTTTAAAAGCTTGTTCATCCAAATACAATGCACCAAGACAGACAGTTCTAGTAAAATCTGAGTAACTGCACTCGAACATTATGTTTTTTGGGGGGTCAAGTAAAATAAAACTAGATAATAGCATTGGGATGTGAAATGGGCCCAAATAGAACAGAACGGATACACCCTTCGGGGTGGCCCAGTGGTTTGGGCTTGGGACTTCCATGTTGGATGACTCAAGTTCGAAACCCCCTGCCAGCGAAAGCAATGGGTTTGCCTTTTGGGCCGAGCAAGCCTAGTGTGAGTTACCTCTCCTATGTTTGCGAGCTATTGCATAGGAACGGGGGTGTTACCCTATGAGTACCCTCAAAGGGTAGTGGCTGCTGGTTTCCCTTGTCATAAAAAAAATAAAAATAGAATCGACTGGATACAGTGGATTCATGTAGCGAACCAAAACTTGTTTTGGATTGGCATAGTGATTCATTGCACATGCCAAATGGTAGATTCAAGACTCTAACTCATCTCATTTGTTAGAACAGATTTACTTGGCGGTTACTTGGTTTGGGTGAAAGTTATGCAGGTTTAACACCTAGGATTAATAATTCCTGGATTATTTAGTACTAGTGCTTTGCTTGGTTCATGAAATTAAAAATGTGAGATATATGGTGTATAATCCAAAACATGTGATTGGTTTGAAGGTGGGTATATGTAAATTATAAAAGGTCTAAGAGGTAATATTCTTCCCCCAACGTCGGATAAATGAAACCAGGATTACGGAATAAGATCTATATCGGTATTAGGCATTAGCTAATACCAGTAATCAAACACTGTCCAAATACAACAAAATACCGGGTGTAATCCCACAACTGGGGGTTTAGGGGTAGGATGTACACAAACTTTACCCTACCTTTATGGATTGCAGAGGAATATTATCCTAAAATTTATACCCCGAGATTAGAATCCTGATCCCGGTAACCAAACAGACCCTTTAGTGATTCAAGTGATCACATTTATCCTTTCTGTAGTGAAATTCTTTTCCCGTCCTGAGTTAAGGAATTGTGTTTGAACACTCCGCAGAGGAAGTGTCTCCAAAAGTGAATGCACATAAAAACTTCAAGATGGAAAAGCAATTAGCTAAAACGATTTGAAATTTGCTATAGTACCACAACCATTGACTAGCTTAAGACAATTAACGGAAATCTTTTAATATAGAACACCAGTGTTTGTCGTCAAAACCAATTTAAACATCCGCAGCTCTCTGAAGTCCAGATAACTGATTACTTACTTGGAAAAAAAATTACATTTCATAATTCAAACATGCCTCGGGCCAAAAACAAGAGAAAATAGACTAAATACTCACAGTTAAGAGGGAAAATAATGTTGGGATTCATAAGAACAGCCAGAGATTCTCTTACCGGTCAATCAGATCAAATGCCTCGGGACTCATTTCCTCAGGAACTCCGGGCCAAGGTATATTACGATTGAGAATATTGTCAAATATTTTCTGAATTCAAGAAAAGGTTAATACAAAATTTAGAAGTACTTATGCAAGAACATCAGCATATATATCCAAAAAACAGAAACCCCTCAAAGAGTGCTAAGGCCAGCAATTAACTGTTTAGATCAAGTTTGATATATTTAAGCTATATTTACATTTTTATTCTATAATAAATGCCTAAATTGTTAACTGTAAATAAACAAAAATTAAAAACGTATGATTCATTAAAAGAAACAATAATCCCAATTGATGTGGCGGTGTTTCATTTGCCGCCCAAAGTTAAAGAAAGAAAGACTTTCAATCCCAACTAACATGGTGGTGTTTCATTTGTTGCACAAAGTTAAAAAAAGAAGAAATTTGAAAACTTGTGATCCAAACCAAGTCATAGACATTTGTGTGGCTACAAATTATTTCATTAAGGGTAAAAATGAGAAGTTTTAAGATTTTAAAAGGAATGACATATCATTGAGACAGAGCGAGCAAACAATAGGTAACAAATTAACGGTATTTATTTGTGAGCCAATCGTTTATTGATTTAAGAAAGAAAACTATGAAAAGGTCAAATCTGGTAAGTAAGAATATAACTTGAAGACAAACTCATAAAATCGCCGTGAGTATACCAAGGATCTATTTAGCTGACCCGACTAGTTTAAGATTGAGGCATAGTTCGTTAATTGGCAACTCACAACATGATATGGCATTTCACAATACCTACTAGGGATGTTATTAGTAATACATCCAAAAACATTTAGTAACAAAGTCCACAATATTTACAGGGACTTCCTTTTTTATCTTTTCTTTTATTTAATTAAACTTATTTAATAGAAAAAGAAAAAGAAACTCTAACACTAAACAATTGTTTTCTTTTCTACCTACTCTACCCTTCCAAACCCAGCAACCCCTATTCTTTTTCCTCCCTGGGAAACTCAATGTCCCAACCAAATGACTGGAAATAGGCTCTGCTACTAGAGCAGCCCTCTGAACTCTAAGCGATACTAAGTTAATCAGTTCTCATCATATGAAACATATTTACTCTAAAAAGCAACTTAAAGTCTGGGTGACACTCAAGACCTAGAAATCAAATCAGAAAATATGAGTCACTGTGAGCGGAAAGAATGTCCCTAGTGTCACAATTGTAAAAGAAAGTGACAATCTCAGAAACATGACATTCTCTTTATAAGTGAAGATTAAGTTGTTTCACACAAATGCACTTAGGTCCAGTTTGACTTATTCTTTTTCACCTGATTTTATTACTAACTCAGTTCTATTTAGTATAAAATTGGTTTTCACGGAGTCATTTTCTTTTTAACTATATCCACATATTTCTCTAATACAAATGGTTAGAATGAAATCAGTTATTTAAGGTACGTTAAATTTTCCAAATGAAACAAGCTGTTAATTGAGTATATTTTCCATATAAAAACAAGCATTATTTCAACCTTACAGTTCCAATTTTATCGGATGTCCCTAAAGAGACATTTTAAGTAGTCCTAATCATGCCATATTTTTTCCATAATTGACTGCTTAGGCAACATAGAAGAAAAACTCTGAACCTAATTTAACACATAAAAGAACAATAGCTAGTCATCCTGATATATAAAAATATAAAACTCATAAATGGAATATATTCATAATGTCACAAGGGAAAATAAAGAACAAAGAAAGTATTACAAAATATTAACCTGAGGATGCTCCGCATTGAAAGGTGGCATGCCAACAATCAACTCAAAGAGGATAACACCCACAGACCACCAATCAGCAGTGAAACCTGAAAAAAATCAAGCTGCGGTAACCGCTTAACAAGAAATAGAACGGCACAAAAAGAGAATGTTAAAAAGTCCAAATTGTTTTCTAACAGGTTCTATATAAATAATGCAACTTAAACAAAAAAATCAATACAAAGATTTGTAGATATCTAAAAAAAGCAACTATCCCCCCCCCCAACACCTTTTTTGGTTCTACATGAGTGTGCTAACCGGCAGAACATGCATATCAATTTTTTTATCATACAGAAGTAATTCCCCTTAACCATCAAGAAGAGACTATGTAATTACACCATAAGGGTAAGTAAGAAGGGGAAAGGTAATTTAGACTGCAACAGGTTGATTGCTTCATCTGACACTTCTCGAAAGATAAATCAGCAATTCATTGTCGTTGAAGGTAGAGAACAACAAATAACAGATATACACACCATGTCCTGTTCCTAGAAGGATTTCAGGTGCCAAATAGTCTGGTGTGCCAACAGCAGAGCGTTTTTCGCGCCTCTCCTGCTGATGTTCAGGTGCCAGCAACTGAGATTCATCATCATCCATCATGGATGTTCCACTGACTGCCGGACCAGACAGGTCATCGGTGCTATTGATTAGACCGACTTTAGAAAGCCCAAAGTCCGTCAACTGTAGACAATACCACCATTAAAGCTGACTCATCAGCACAAAAAAAAACTACATACTTGAACATAATAAACTTCAAACCAGGAAACACAAGAGAAACAGTTCTATCAACAAGCTTTGCATTTGAGCTAGCCTATTATCAAGATATACATGCAAAAGAACAGAATAATTGAACTTCAACCTCAATAAGAAAAATAACTTGCAGTTCAAGCAATTTTATCAAAAGGTGAACTGCTTTTCGAAAATGGCAAACATCTGGATATCAATTGACAATACCTGCTTACATCAGCAAACTATGAAATTACACTTCAGTGATTTGCGCTTGAGATGGGATATGTTAACATAAGCATACTCACCCCAAGCCCCAAGCTCAAAAAGGAAACAAATGATATAGAATAATACGAGTACGGAAATACTTGATGTAACACTAATGAACTAAAGGGTATATTAATTCATTAAGACCCTCAACCACTTGTATAGTATTTATCATGTTATAATCCACTGAAGAACCTAAGGGTGTTTGGCTAAGCTGAAAGATATGTCGTTACGTAGCATTCCAGGGTAAGCTGTTACACTCACTTTGCAAATAGTCATGTTCATGGTGACCAACTATTGACAACCTATATATGCTTATCATGTTTTTTTATTGAATGACATGTTCCCCAATTTTATATTGAGAGTTGCCTTAATTTTTTTAATATTCCAAATCTGGGCATCTATTTGGTCAAGATTGAAATGCAAAATACCAAATTGATGTGACAAGCCAGGCCCAAGTTCGCTCATGAGATTCCCAATTCAACGGTAGGACTATGAATTACAGATCGACATTCACATACATCCATAACATGCTAGCAAGCTACATAGTTATGACTTATGACCGAGAAATCCTTAAAGGCAAGTTGGTACACAGTTCGGAACTTGGTAGATAATGGCTCCGCACCTTTATCCCTCTGCATATAATACCAGGCTTTGTCCACACTTATGTTCAAACTCCTGACATACTCCTAACCCAGACATTGTGTGTTGTACCCTTACCACTGAACCAAAGCCCTTGAGAACAACATGGATATCAAACATGCAGTTGCTAAAAGTAAAAGCAAGCAGTAGGATATAATAGAAATTTCTTAATACCAATAAAGTGGGCAGAGAACCACAAAAGCACAAGTATTATGCCACCCCATTCCCCAAAAGTTGAAATCTGGAACTAACATATCTGGAACATAAGTCCAGCAAAACAGTCATATAACAACACTTTACTCAATCAATCAATTACACCTCAATCCCAAATTAGTTGTGTCCATTATATGGACTTCTATGACTATTCTGCTTCAGCATAGCCCATTCCATTAAAATACTATATAAGTAGTTTTTTAGGGTAATTCAGGGGGTTCTCAACAACTAGAAATTCTTTAACTCTCACATTTATACCTACACCAACATACAAGTCTCAACCAGCCTAGGAAACACGCCAAACTGATTTGCCTATACAGATTCTCTGTTTCCACGTGCTCTGGTCTTAGTTAAGTCCGTATTGATAGAACTTAATGAAGTAAAAAATAAGAGACTACTACCTTGATGTGACCATCATGAGCAATTAACAAATTGTCTGGCTTTAAATCACGATGAACCACTCGCAAAGAGTGCAGATATTCCAGAGCAAGCACCTGAACAGCTCAGAATCTCAAATTTATGTTTCACCATATTGTAAGCAATGTTTTTGTAAAGGAGATATAAATACTCACTACTTCAGCGACATAAACACGAGCAACATCTTCATCCAAGCAGCCAAGATTTCTCAACAATGAATACAGGTCCCCACCATTCAAGTATTCCATCACAAGGTACAAGTTCTCGCGGCAAGTAAATGAGTAAAAGAAGCGAACCTAAACATAATAAAACTAGTAAAACAGTTTATCATATCTAGAAATAAAACTTTTCTCGGTTCACATGCTCACCACAAAGGGATTGCGAACTGATATTAAAATATCCCGTTCCGCCAATATACTCTCAACGGCATTTTTGCGTATCATATCTGCCTTCTTCAAAACCTGTAGACTAAACAAGTAAGTGGGAATGCCACAAAAAAACATCGTTTAATATACACACAATTACACCTGTTCAATTAAGATATTGACTGTTAGGCAAAGAAGAAGTGGGATCGCAAAAGCAGCATACTCTATACACCAGAACCGATGGAAGGATAAGATCTTCCTCACTTTGAGTGAACAAAAATTTCATGTCTTACTAAATAAAGTATAAAGCACAAGAATGCCATTAATCAGAAAACCAAATTCCACTGAATGAGACAGTAACTGATGCAAGATAGCAGAATGGTTCTTATCCTAAATCTAGGTTCCACAGATCAGAGCTTCTGAGAAGTATAAGTCATATCATCAGAGAAACAACAGACATGCAGACAACATATATCCAGCAAAATACAAATGGGAAATCTCAGTTAAAAAAATTAAGAAATCACACCTCCCTGCTCTCAACATTGAAAAGATATACAGGTGCAGACAATTTTTTGATAAATAAAGAAGCACATGTATACATCATAAAGTTAATTAAGCAACTCTCCTTGCAAAGGTTACAGGTTCAAGACCTGCATGGGCCACGCAGTGCAACTGCTTACTATATCTTTTCAAATAAAAAATAAATGACTTAAGCAACTCCCCTTGAATAGCCAAAAGGAAAAAGGAAAAGAGAGGTTTTTAAATATTTTCTTAATACACTCAAATATGTATTCGTTTTATTCTAAAAGTTCTGTCGTGAATCTCTTTTCTTTCATCTTCCTGAGGTCATTATGTTCCCCTAGTGATGAAGAACATCTTGCCAGTGTAACATAATCCTTCCAGAAAAATCCCCAAATTCAACATAGATTCTTCTTCTAGAGATGAACAAATACATATCAAAATAAAGTGATGATGTGGAGTTCTTGTCCAGTTTTCTTTTGGCTGGGGTTCAGGGAGACAAAGTTCTACAGGTGCTTGCTCACATGCCACATGAAAATAATCTTAAGAGCAAGGGAAAAATAATGTCCCTAAGTTGATCAACAACAAAAAGAAAAATTAAAAAGAAGAACTCCTATAGAATTTACCAGGAGGAGAGTTTATCAACAAAAGAAAAGAACTCCTACAGCAAACTGTCTGTGTACCTTAATGGCAAAGAAATCTCCGGTGGTTTTCTTTTTCGCCAAGAAAACACGGCCAAATGCCCCACGACTAATTGGCTTTATTATCTCGAAGTCATCTATAGAGGTACGGTCTTTCGAATGAATAGGGCTGGTTCTCAAGCTACGTACAACATCATCTTCCAAGGGAGCATCTTCATCAATGACGGAGCTACTGATATCAACCTTGTCATCATCAACTAGTTCGCATAGTTGCAAATACTTCTCCCTGGATGACAAAAGAAAAGGTATTAATCCTTCTGTTGCAAATAGTTCCACAATTCTTATAATTTCGTCTTCTATTTTCCTCGGAAAGCACAGCAAGGAATAAATCACAAGTACGAAACTAACTTACCTTATCAGCTTTTCTATGCGGGTTGCAAATGTTTCAACCGTAAGTGCATCCCGCTTTCTGCGCTCTGTCACAACTTTCAGATCTTCAAGGCAAGAGATCAAATAAGATGTAGACCGATCATCATTTAAAGGTGTGTTCGCCACACATCGAGCAATATCTGCCAGTTCATTCATCTGCACCATCAAGACGTAGAACAACAAAATGTTCAATTCAGAACTCCTAAATGAAGTTAATACCAAATATACTACACTAACACGAGCAACTGTAGGACATAACATAAATATTACTACACTGAACCTTTACACTAAAAATAGGAAATATCATTAAAACTTCCATTCAAATGAAATATGTTGCAACAAACACAAGCTTCTTAAACATCCAGGGGAGCAAATCCCAGGAATAAGCCAGAAAATACCTATGTTGCTCGGACTCTTCACAAACGCCAACGGGTGCGTGTCGGATTCGCCAAAAGCAATGTATTTTTGGAAAATCTGAGACGGGTGCGTCATCAAAAGTGGAGAGTCCGCACAACTAAGGAAAATACAGCTCAAATTGAAAATGAATATCATATGTCCACCTCAAATAACATTTGCTAAGTGATTACATATATCAATAGACATACACACACATATACATATACATACAATTACAGGCAACCCCTGCGAGCTACAAAACAAATCCTTATACCAGTATCACCAAAAACAATGAAACTAAAAAGTATGCCGCAGATATGTACTGGCAACTACCTGAGGAAGATCATCATGCTCCGAGAAACCACCTTTACCTGCCAATAGCAGGTCTATCTGGCTAGTCCGTGGTGTCTGCAACGGGGACCTAGGAGTCATGCTGCCTGCAGATGATGTTGTCATTCCTTGATCTGACTTTGGTCCAAAGCGAGTTTTACATGACATAGTAGGTAAACCTTTAAATTCATCCATGAACACAGAGTTATCTGCTTCAGGAAAACAATCCAGCATGTCTTCTGACCCTCGGCGTGACCAATCACTAAGTTTTGGAGAGAGGGGTTCAGATTCCTCAGTCACGCTAGAGTTTGATACTTTTGTGACATCTGGGCTTCCAACAATGGGCTGGAAGTCTTTCTGTGAGAATGACTCCATGAGCTTCTCAAGAGTATCTGTAATTCTAAGCAAGCGCTCATTAACACTAAGACCCTTTTGATCACAACGATCGGCAATAGCACATATTCTGGAGTGATCTTCTACATGCAAAGTGGGAACCTCATCCTCACAAATGCGGCAAATTATTGAATTTTCGTCCAAAACACTTGGTTGATCACCCCAGTATCCCCAGGAAACTTTATGCTGGTGCTTGGAAGGAATTGAAGAATGTGCATGAGAATCTTTAGCAGAAAGAAGCTCAGGATGCTTGTCAGCAGCTAGATTTACATCAGGTATTCCTCTTTTGTCCACTAATAGCTTTGAAGGTTTAATATTGCCATCAATTGTGTGCTCCTTGAGTGGAGAAGCTTCTTTGGGACTTTTTACTGCTGGAGTCGGAAATTTCTTCATCCGATCCCCTCCTCCAGGAGTCTCCAATTTTTTTGGATTTTCAGCTTGCACAACCTGAGAGTCCTTTTGATTTACAGCCTGAACTCTCTTCCACTCTAACCCATGTTGTTCCTGACTATAAGATTTTCTGGGGGCCGGCACCTTTGGGAATTGCATAGGACCAGACATCATAACATTTCTTCTAATGCCAGGAGGAATGCGTTTTTCCACAGGCTGCAACGACTGACGAAGTTGAAATACGGGTTCATCCTCAGCAAACGCACTTTCCTTATGGAATTGAAGCAATCGTGTACACCTTGTAAGTATAAAGAGCATCCTAGTATGCAGCTGCTTTAGCGTACCCATTGGAAGTTCCTGACGTCTATCATCCAACTCCTGAACAATCCCCTCACACTGAAGCCAAAATTCCCCCGGTGATGTCATTGCACATCTCCGAGCCAAAACCAACAAATCTTCAATAGTTTCTTGCCATCCTGGATGAGTTTCTGCATTTTTTTCAAGAACTCCAACCAGATCTGCAGCAAAAATGCGCAGATCAGAGTCCACTTCCTCCTTTGCTTTGTCGAACTTTGTTCTAATCATCATTAAGACTTCCTGTTAAAATTGCAAAAGAACTGGTTATAATTGAAAGCAATATGCTGATCATTTACTAAATTAAAGAAACTAGCAAAAAAGATAAAATTACCTCCAAATTATTTAAACCTCGAGGCTTCCAGAATGGATAAGGCCGTACACCTTTGGAATTAAGTTCATGGGAAAAACTTTTTATATCTGACGGGGACCTTTTCCTAGGTGCACTCGTTACCCGCAGTATAGCTTGTACGCGAGGAGATTCGGACTCCTTTGGGTTTTCCCATTCATAAGATGTCTAGAAAGCACATCTTTGTTAGACTAAGGATAACGTTACAGCAACAAAAGGAATCAACTAATACAACAGGTACTCTGAGAACCCTTCTTACCTTCAATTCAGGAGTATATACATCCATGCCCCTGAGACCTCCAGAATGGCTCCAAGATGGATTGAATTGCCCTATCACAAAAATGCAATAGACAAAATAAAATACTAGTCATGAACCATGAAACTCTATGGCCAATGTTATACATGTATTGCTTAATGTGAATAAAGTATAAGATATTTTGGATCATGTAAAAGTTTCTGAACTCTAGATGATGTTCACCAGTACCCAGAGGTCTAATAACAAATTAGCTACAAATCTTTTCTTAAGTTTATTAGGTGTATTTACAACAAAATAAGTATGCCAGGGAATATTCAGCAAAAGAAAAAAGACCTTTCCCAAGTAGGAGAAAATGAAGGGAAAGAAAAAGAACATGTTGACTAGAATTTAACATATAAGGTTGTGAGGAATCTAAGAACATGCTAACAATTACTGTCATCCAAATGCATTACTGCCAATTTGCATCTTTTTTCCAGAGTTAATTTGTAACAGGATAAAGGGACACCAACGCTAATGCACCCAAAAAAAAGGAGCAGGGTAACATAAGGTTTAATTACCGCATGTAGTGAAAAAGAGGTAGTTGCAAAATATGTAATGGACTTGGAAACTTGGAAGAACCAACTGCATTTCCTTTGTCATATTAATAGTTCTTATTTCTTTCCTCAAAGTGTATCTCCACTAGTACATAATGTTATTGGTAATCCACATGACTAGAACAGTTTATTGTTGAAGCTTGATAGTATAGGATTGGCAAGCCAGCTAATGTCATGAACCTTCATTTGATTTGATCCCTGGAAGGAGTTGTCTTTGGTAGAGAGCACTTTATCTAGTTAATGCACATAGTAGACTTAGTATCCCAACTACCACATTGGAAACGGTGTATTACATACTATGTAGAATTCCGGATTCTTACAAAGCTCCTTGAATGTTCCATTTTGTATTTACCTATATTCAAATGACTTCAAATTGACAGAGGTAATATGGTAAAATTACTCTTTTATTTATTGTTACTTAAGGGGTGTACCAAGTCTAACATTGACAAGTAAAGATGACGGAAGGAGTAGACTATTTGGGCAAACTTTTATAATAGGTTTATTTATTTCATAAAAGAGAAATCCGTCCGTGACCCACCCTTTGGACCAATCAAAACATTCTGAACTCGGTGGATAATGGGCCCGCCCCTCTACCCTTCTCCACTTAAATACCGGGCTTCGCTTTGCATGGTGTGGGCAGGGGCGGACCCACCCTTTACCGTGGGGGTGCACGTATCTATCTTGAAAAACTGGTAGAAATTAAGATATAGCTAACAGTGCACCCATAAAAAACATAAAAGTGCTCTTGTGCAATTGATAGAATGTAGAAATGTCATCCTCTAGACCAGGGTTCGAATCCCACTTAGGCCTATTTTTATTTTATTTTAAGCTTAGACCTTATATTTGAGTTATGTTTATGTTTAACTTAGACCTTATATTTGAGCTATGTTTATATTGGTGCACCCAAAACCTTTAAATCCTAGGTTCGCCTTTGGGTGTGGGGCTTGAACCTGCAACCTAAGCTACAAATCCTCCACCTTTTACCACTCGAGCTAGGCCTTGGGGGCCTTCATCATAGATTATTACTAATTAATTATTCTCATAAATTCCTTTCCCAGTGATATAATACAAAGTTACCAAGTTCAATAAAAAAATTATCTCTTCATTCTAAGAATCCATTTCAGCCAGTGCTTAAAAAAATTCAGAATCGCCTTCGTTTCCTCTTCTCACTCATTTCCCGCTATCTTATCAAATTAATTTTACATAATTACCTTATTTATTTATTCCCTCATTATTACTATTTACTAACTAATTTTTCTTTTAAAATTCCTCTCTATTTGTTTTCTCTTATTGCTAATTAATTATTCTCCTAAAATTCATCTCATCCATCTTAATATTTGAGCGCTTTTCTCACTCCTTTCACGTGCTTAAGATGTTTTTCCTTCTTCTTTCCTATTTTCTTCATTGTCATTGGATTTTGAGTTTTTAATGTGTGCTTGAGACTTTTTTTTAGTTGAAAAAGGGGGCAGGTTTAATAGGAATTGTTATTATTCATTTCTTCATTTTCTTTCTATTTTCATTGATCTTAGTAGGGAATATTGTGCTTTTGAATTCAAAGCCTTTATTTTGCTTTGCTTACAAGAAATTCAAATATCAATTATGCTTACCACTTAGCATGTTAGTTTCTGATTATTATTTTTTTACAAGGGAAACCACAATTGCTACCCTTTGGATACACACAGGGTAAAACCCTCGCTCTAACGCAATAGTGGCAAACCACACAAAAGAGGTAACCCGCGTAGCAAGCCTGGTGCGACAAGCTCGACCTAGAAGGCAAACCCCTTGCTTTCGGTGGCGAGGAGTTTTGAACTTGAGACCTCCAACATGGAAGTCTCAATCCTAAAACACTAGGCCACCCCGAAGGATATGTTAGTTTCTGATTTTTTTTCTCTTTCTTTTGGTTTCATTGATTTCGACTTTGTCTTTTCCTACAAATTGATTGATCTGTGTAGTTGCAGTATTTGGATTCTTATATTTTCGAAGGATATTGTTAATTGTCTTTGAATTGGCATTTTCCGGAGTAGTTGTTATTAAGATGATGTTTAACATCAGTGAAAATGGTATGCTCATGTAGTTTCTTGTGGCGATATATTGATTCCAAATTGATGTTGTCTTTGTTTTGTCCATTCAAGACATGTACTTCAATTTTGGAAAAGGCTCACACTTGATACACAAATGAGTAATGACATATCTTGAATTTAAAATTAAATATCTCGAATGACAAACATAAAGAACCAGGATTGGATGTGTACTTAGAACAGGGACATGCAATCATGAAAACATTTGAGAAGTAACTGTCAAGTATTAAAAAAAACAACGAGAACGACAGAAGTTGTCTACACCTATTAGACTTCCTAATGATCTTGATTGGGTTCATGACCAGAATTTGGCTAATTACTAATGTTCCTTTTGTTAATGAACTATTCCTCGCACTGCTTCACATTGCTAGATCACCCAGTCACACGGTGATCTCATCATCAACCATAAAAATATAGGGCATTGCAAACTACGGAGAATCTACGAGGAAAAGGTCGTTTAGTATCGACCCAAGTGTAGTTGTATAGCTTGGACACACTCATGAAGTATGTTATCTTTTGCATGGTCTACCCCCTCAAAAATGCTCATGTTGCTCAAAAGTCAAACCGATATGAATTCTTTCAGGATCAAGCCAATAAGCATGTATCTCCACAAGTAGTCTTTGTTGGTCAAACTAGTACATTTGTTGCTTGTGGTGAAAAATTACTTTTGTCTAATAGATTCCAGTCTCTTTTCATCGTCACTTTTTTTTGCAAATGGTAATTGTTTCTATTTATGTAGAACATTAAATATCCAAGACATCAATGATCGAGACAATATCATTAGAATAAATCTGATTACACCAAAAACACAGTGTCAAAATGCAATTCGGTTTGACTTGTTACATACTACTCAACCTATTCTCAAAAACTCTAAGGATCATCTCTTACCATATTGTCCATCAAATAGTGCCGGGACAGTTCTCCAGTTACTTGTGTCTCTACTTCTTCCCAGCTATATAAAGCCTCTGGAATCTCCCCATGCATGGCCAGGAGATGTTTTTAAGTCTCACGAACAAATACCACAATTGGTCAGTGACTTCGCATTGGATGATAAATGATTGACTGTTTCTGCATTTTTCCCACAGAAAAACATCCAGAGCAAAGTGTAATTCCCCTTTTCATTAAATTCTTCTGGGTCAATATTGCTTCTTTAGCCTGTAACCACACAAAGCAAGACACCTTGTAGGGGATCTTGGCTTTCCATAGATGTCTCCAGGTCCATTTGAGTAACTGCAGAGTTTGATGGTTCAGCTTTTTGTATGTTGTACGTACTTTAAAAATCCCTCTACTTTGTCTCAAGCACTGAAATTTTTTCACCGTCACTTTAGCCCATAGATTCCGAACATGTGCAAAAAGAGTAGGACAAGTTATTCCCCTATCCTCTATCACCCTAAACTATGTTCACTATGTTTCTAGCCATCCTTTTATTAGTTTTGCATCTAGTAGTGGGAGTTTGGAATGGCTTGTTTTTAGTGGATTTTGGCTTAAGTTCTTTTTAGGTGTTAGAAGCATTTGGGTAACTTAAAAAGTGTTTAGGCTGAAAAAGCACCCAAAAAGGCCAAAAGCCAAAAGTTGGATGTTCCTAACTTGTGGCTTTTACATTCTAACTTATAAGCCACTTTAAAAAAAAAAAAAGTCAATCCAAACACCCCCTTAGTTGTTTGACTCGTGCCCTCAATTGTGTCATAATATTCCTTGTTGATATGATTCTTTTGTCATGCAGTACTGCGGTATGGGGAAGGTGTAGGGCGTGAATGACAAGGTCTTTACTTCCTTAACTCTATGAATTCCTCCATAACATACCCAATAACGTATCCTCCAATCTTAATTCACGAACTTTATGGACATTCAAGTTTACCCAAGCTTAAGAAGCTGGTGCCCAATTTTTATACGTTAGATTGTGAGTCATATCAGCTTAGGAATCATATCCAAATCACATTTCCACGTATTGCTGAGAGTTATGAAGAAACTGTTTTTTCTTTCATTCACTGGGATCTTAGTAGAGCCAGCTCGACCTTAGGATTTCTCTATTCAATTAGTTTCATAACTACAATTGAAGTATATATCACTATAACTGAAATCTTGAAATTGTCAAATTTATAAAATAGATTATCATAACTACATTCTACATTTAAGCCATATTTAAAAGATAAAATTGCTACTAAATGGTAAAATAAAACGCGATTATTTCTAAATTTAGTTTCCAAATTCTTTGTTGTATCACTTGGTAATATAGATTTTATCATTTTAAAGGTATCATTTCCTTCTTTTAACAACTAGCATTGAACATTTAATCATGAGACACAACTAAAATTCCTACAAGTACAAATCTTATTCCTACTAAAATCCTTGCAAGATTACATAGTGCCTCGTTATACTTCTAAGATTTAGCAACACGGTTGGCCAATAAACATAATGATTCCCCGGCTTTGTAATGTGATTCATTATCGTAATGTAAACATGTCAATGAATCCATAGTTCAGCTAATGATCGTCTCTCTTAGTGTTCTCCACACAATTTAACTGATAGATGTCAGTATCATCAACGATATTAAACATACACAACAAACATTGTACGTGATTTCTGCTCTAACCTGCTCCAGAAGATGAGTCTCCGGCCTGCAGCCTAGATGTTCCAGGTATATGTTTGCTTCGGTCCTTCAATGCAGCACTCCCAGCAGACATACCATCTGAATTGCTAGCATTATCTATCCGACCAGCATTCTCAGCAGACCCCAATACTGACTTCATCTCATCGTTCTTCCCTAAACTCTTCTTTCCCCAGCCAGAGCTCACCTGCCCATCGCCACCTGTCTTAGACAAATTGCTAGCACCCAAAGCATTCCCTTTATCTCTACTCCCATACCCAAAAAAACTCTCCTGCGGTAACGGCCCTGATCGAGTCTTAATTTTATTCAATCCCAATGACGATGCCATTATCGGTGACAACGGAAACGAAGTAGCCCCAGCTTCCTTAGTTTCCGTCACCCCTTTTTTTTCCTTAACTTCCCCTGTACTGGGTTTCTCTGAATTCTTAATCGGAGTCGAATTCTGACTTTCTTTTCCTTTAGCATCCTTTTTCTTATCCCTAAAACTAATAAAACTTGACAATGAAGTGGGGGTACTAGGTGAATTGTCCTTTGAATTAGATTTACCTTTCTTCTTACCATCAGATCGAATTGGGGAGTTTGAACCACTGGATCTTGGACTGTTATACGATCCATCTGGGCTAGAAGTATCCGATTTCTTCGATGAGAAAAAACGTCCTTTGAACACCATCTTTAGGGTTAAAATCACTACTTTTTCTTGTTGTTGAAGGTAGAAATCACAGCTCCAGCACCCAAAAATGCATGCCGGAAGCTGCAAGTGTTGCACTAAAGCATGAATGAATGGGAAAAAAAAAGGAATTTAGTGAAAGAGACTGAACAGTTTTTGGTGTTTTACTGAGTGGGGCTGAATTGAAAGAAACAAGAAGAAAGGCAAAAGACACTTGTTGAGAAGTTGGGGAAAACTCCTATTTTTGTATTTGAGTTTTTTGAATTGGAATTTTCTTACAATTAAAAATAGAAAGATTCACACAAGAAAAAAAATAATAATGGATATGATTTAGTGTGGATAAGGTCTAAAGTAGTCAAGTGGTTAGTTACTATGAAATATGTTTATTTATTATGATCATGACTTTTAGTACTTAGTGTTTAATTTTAATATTTATTGTTTTGGAATATGGTTGAAAATGATATTTATTTAGAAACAAAAGAATAATTTTTTAATCTTTTCAAAACAGTTTAATTATTATCTAGGAAAAAATTAGCCCTTTGATTCATTTTCTTTCACTAATATCCTCCATTTCTCTGTCTTTTGTCTCCGGCTTCATCTCCATATCTCATTGATAATTTTTAAATTTGTCTCGCTTTTTAAATTTAATTTTATATATCGTATTTTCTTACCTTAAAATTTAGAATGTACCTCGTTCTTCATAAATAGGTATAAAATGTCACTCAATTACTCGTAGAATCATGAAAATTCTAATCGTTCACCTAAATTTCATTGAATTGATTTATCCATTAACTCGTCTTACAAGAAGTCGTCATCTAAGTTTACACCACAATTCTCTCAGTTTGATTTCAAATTTTATTTTTTGGTCTAATCTCAAACACGCTTACCTCTCTCACAACAAATTCTATGTAAATCTTGTCAGTAATTTATTCCTCCACTATGTATTTGTGCAGCTACATCAACCACCATAAACTACACTAGCATCACATCTAATCACTGAAATATCATAGGAAGCCAACTGAAATCACTAAAATTAAAAGAATATCTTGAAATTCACCATTGTTGAGTTGAAGCTTTGAGATCCAAAAATTGAAATCCCAAAAAGTGTTATATATATATATATATATATATATATATATACCCAGTATATATTCTGTATATCATGTATATTATCAAACTTTTCCAGTTGGGAAGAGAAGATTCGGGCCATTTTAGTTACGGGCTTCATTTTACTAAAAAGGCCCAATACGATCGAAACTAAGAAAGATATACATAAAATGCATTGTCCAAAATATGTCTCTTTTCAACTTCTACAAACTACAGAGACTGTTAAAATGTAAGATAAAATATAGTATGATTTGTTTGATTTATTAACTAAAAGATAACTAGTATGATAAAATTTTATATCTATATTCTCCAAACAACAATTCATGCAGTTACTAAACATTTCACTCTTTGATTAGTAAAAAATCAAAGGTGTTTACTTTAACCAAATAATTATAATAATCTAGCGCGTATTAATCCTTAAAGAAAAATGATTCGATGAGGGGTATTTAATGGATAATACGAGTGAATTGTTTATGTATTAAAGACCAACATAAAGTACCATTTTGTGAGATATTTTTGTTATATACTTATTTTTTTTATTAATTTACAACGTAGCATATATAAATTATGAAAAAAATTATATATTATTTTATGTCGGATAAATATATAACTAAAATATGGTTGGTTAAATTTTGTATTACTAGACACTACATAATTAATGTCTCAACTTTAAATAACTAATTTGTATATTATATTATTGAAAACATACCATCAACCATCAACTATTTGCATACAAGATAAAATGCCAAAATCCTTTGTGCTCGTTTCTATCCTATAGCACATCCTTTTCTTTTTTCTTGTCCATTCAAATAAATTAAAAAATAATATATTTTTTAATATTTATCCATAAATAATTATATAAAATATTGTACTAGAAAAATTTGGATTTAGACTATTTTAGTAAAATAAATTCGCTAAATAAATAGGGATAATGTACAAGTATATCTCCTTAACCTATGCCCGAAAGCTCAGAGACGCACCTATACTATACTAAAGTCCTATTACCCCCTGAACTTATTTTATTAATAATTTTCTACCCTTTTCAGCCTACGTGGCACTATCTTGTGGGCACAATGCTGATTGATTTTTTTTTCAAGCTAATGCCACATAAGCCAAAAATGGATAGAAAATTACTTACAAAATAAATTTAAAAAGTAATAAGACCTTAGTATAATATAAATATATCTCTAAAATTTAAATATAAGTTGAGGAATACTTGTTCATTTTCCCACATAAATATTCAAAGTGCCAAATCAATAAGGAACGGAATAATGATAAAAAGAAAGGGAGGAAGCATTAATTAATTCCTTTATTAATATGTGTTAAGTTAAGTTGATAAAATATTGAAGAAGTGGAGTTGTTTTGGTAGGTGTTATATAATTAATTTATTCATATTTTTCAACAATAAAATTTATTAATTCCTACCGTAACAACAGCCCATAGTATTGGGTGCCTTCAGAGTTTTGGACCACGTTGGTAACACCTTTTTTAATTATTTTGTACACTTTTTGTTTCTGAAAAGCAATTGAATACAAAAATGCGCGTGTATTTCGAGGATATGACTTCTGAATATTATGATTAAAAATCAAAATTTATTATTCCCTCCGTTTAAAAAAAAATGACATCCTTTGTTTTTTAGTATGTTTAAAAAAGAATAATATTTTTTTTGTAATAACTTTCCACGTGAC
Organism: Solanum pennellii; assembly: GCF_001406875.1. Lineage (NCBI taxonomy): Eukaryota > Viridiplantae > Streptophyta > Magnoliopsida > Solanales > Solanaceae > Solanum > Solanum pennellii. Next base: position 71,980,330 of record NC_028639.1, read on the forward strand.
ATATTTAAGATCACAATTTTGTACATTTGACATAACTTTAATTTAGGATCACATGATCAAAAATCTTTTTTATTTTTTTAAACTTCGTATCAAATCAAACTAAGTCATTCTTTATAAAAAGGAAAGAGAATAAACTGTGCTTATTTAAATATTTTTATTATTACAATCAAGTAAGTAAATTTTTAAGTAAAATTACGAATAGTCAAGTAGATAATTTTATGTGTCTTATCATCAATGAGATGCAACTAACTCAAGTAGATAACTAAGTTTTTAAAAATTCTTGCAAATAACTTTTTGAATTAATAATTAAACTAGCCATTGACTCAAATCTTGTGATAACTTGTTTTCTTTTATAAACTAAAAAGTTACATTAATTGAGAGAAATAAATCTCTTGCAAATAACTTTTTTGAATTAATAATTAAACTGGCCATTGACTCAAATATACAACTTGTGATAACTTATTTTCTTTTATAAATTAAAAAGTTAAATTAATTGAGAGAAATAAATCTCTATTCGTAACTTCTTAACAATATTTTTTGTTGTCTTTGTATTCTTATTTCATAATAAAATTATATTTGCTTCTTTTCAGTTTCCTATAGGAAGATATATTTTTCTATTTTAAAAACTTCAATTTCCTATTCTATGTAACTAAAATTTTGATTTCCTTATTATTCAAATACACATATTATTTAATTTAAATTGTATAACTTTAAGGACATGCTATAATTCAAAAAAAAATAAAACCATCAACAATGTGATGTATCAATACTAATTTATAAAATTATATTAGACTTAAAAAAATTAAAAAATCCACATGTGCGTTTGTTGAAAAGTGGTACTCTTCGTATAATTTTTTATAAAAAAAAATATGGAGTAGTTATTAAATTAAAGTACGGAATAATTAAAAAAATATGATAATTAGGGGCCTAAACAGTAAAAACTTGCTATCAATTACGCAGGAAATGACGTATGGGCTTAAATTTGGGCCCAGAATTGGTGGATCTGTGAGTGTGGGCCCATCACACAGTAGCAACGTGCATTTTAATATTGTTTATATATTAATTAAAGTATTAAACTACCTTTCACATGCATGCCTTCAAATACAATATACTTTGCCACCAAACAAAAATAAAAAATTATATCCGCGATTTGTCTCTCTTGTTTTAGCTCGACATAAAATATAGAAAGTTATTATATTTTGAGTTTTGTAATTTTAAATAAGAAAAATATATTATATATACTATTATATCTAATTTCATGGACTTAATTGTGTTACATGAAAAATTTGAAAGGAAAATATTGAGAAAAAAAATATCTTTTTTCTAGCAGACTAAAAAAATTAGGACAAATAAGTTAATGAAAGGATCCTTTGGGATGGCTGGTCAATTGGTTTGGAGGTGGTTTATCCACCCGAATGACCCAGGATCGATCTATCTCAATGTCTTTTGAGTCGAGCATTTCGCATAGGGGACTTGCCTAATGCAGTTTACGTCTCTTGTGTGATTTGTAGGCTGCAATTTACATCCCCTACGTGGTTTGTAGACTATAGGGGGCGTTTGGTAGGCTGTATTAAAATAAATAATCCATGTATTAGATGTGGTATAATTTAATACTGTGTTTGGTAGGAATGTGAGCCTATGTATAACTAATCCATGGATTAGTTAATACATCCTACATGGTATTATGTGATGTATTACTAATACCTTCCATTTGGAGGTATTAGCTCTAAACCATGGGACTATTCTAGGTAAAGACAAAAATACCCCTCAAATCTTTTTAATATTTTATTTATTTTTTTTATTTTATATTTTATATTTATACTAATAAAGTTATTTAAATAAATTAGCTTACAAATTTTATTATTTAGATATAATTTTCTGTTTCTAAAATATGAATTACTTAATCTATTTATTATTAATATAAAATATTATAATCCGACTAATATGTTAATGTTGATGTATGAATTTAAAAACAATTCATAAGTAAAATATTGTCTCTTAATGAAAGTTCATTAAACATTACACAAGTAGTCTAAAACAAGAGTGTGTGTATATATATATACACATCTCGAGTATAAAAATAGTTTAATTTATTTTTCTATATTTATTTTAAATTTTTATTTTATTTTATGATAAAGAGTTTTTAAAAATTTATTGATTCAAAAAAAAGTTCAATAAATTTTCTCTATAATCATTATAGTTGTGTGACCTTTTGAGTTATTAACTCTAATTTATTAAGATGACAATTATTTACTCTCAAATAATTTAAGTGAGAAAATAGTGAACATGACAATAAAAATTTTATTCTCCTAACTAGTTAAAAATGTTATAAAAAAATAATATTCTCCGTTAATTATCTACGTTGACTCAATTACATGAAATACAAAATCTCATAATGACTCTAGGGTATAATTGGAAAGTTTTTTTTAAAAAAACTTTTAAACTACCCACAAAATTAGATAAGAAACAATGAACCAAACACCTGATAAAAATAATCTCTGCATTACTAATCCCTGCATTGTTAATTCCTGCATTGTTAATTCCTGCATTACTAATCCCTGCATTATTTATTTTTGTACCAAACGACCCCTTACGGTAAGTGATTTACCTAGTGCGCACAAAGTGCTCACTCGAATGACAAATATCATAATCGTAGATTATTCTGACACGATTTGTATACCTCAGTGTCGGCACCTAAAGCATCTCAACTAATATTTCCATGATTATTATTTTTTTATAAAAAAACATAAAGAAAAGAATAAGAGGCTAATTTTGCTATGAGAATCAATTTATTAGTAAAATATGTCCCATTATTGTGAATAGATAGATAGGAAATTCCATAAGTGGGTTTGTATCTGATTATAATATTGTTGACAAAAACTAATCTAATTACAATAATAATATAATTCTATGCATTTGTAGTCATCCAACTACCACGATATAATATGGAGTATTAGAAAAAGTGAAGACATTTCTTATAGTTTTTATAGTAATAAAGTCTAATGAAAATTATTAAAAATTTTGCCTGAATGTTCATAATTTTAATAGACTGAACCACTGAAAATTAATATCGACTCAATAAAATAAACTTATTAATTAATAAGTAAAGATAATAATATAATAATATCAAATTAATCATTGTATTTAATAACAAATAATACGATACAATCTCATACTAAAATAATCGTCACAAACAAGCTATTAATTTAGTGCAAATGCGATTTGTCAAAAATCCAAAATAATATTGCTAGAAGTAATTTCAAATTTATATATATATATATAATATAAAGTTATTTCTTAGAGCTGTCAATATGGACTAGTCCATCTCATCAGGGCTAATTCATACAGACACATTTTACAAGTCAGACCGGTAGCCTAATTTTAGTGTGGGTTAGAAAACGGTCGTCCCAACCCACAAGTACGTGGGATACAGGCTTGCCGGGTCAATTCACTTTTTAAAAAATTATATTTTTTTATAATTATTAAATTAAATTATAAATTATAATTTAAAAATATTATCATAAATATCGACAAAACAATATTACATATCATAAATAAAATTATTTATAATATTTATTAAGTTTTTTTAAAGTAAAAGTATAAAAATCTAAAAATAGAAATATTAACTTAATTGTTTTGAGTTTGAGCTCTCTTTAATTTTAAATTTTAATATTATATTATATTTTTTAATTAACTGTTATTGACGGTCGGTCCTACCGATATTTCTCAAGCCCTTCAAATAAACATATTTATTCAGGCCGGGCTGAAAAACTCTTTTCTTAAATGGATTTCAAAAATCTAAATACACCCCTATTAAATCCCAAATTAGATCAGACTACCTAACTGTCCTAACCCATATTGACGACTTTACTCTTTCTATTTTTAGAAGATTCCAGCACATCTGGTAAGTCATATTCTTAAATTATTCGTAATATTAAATGGGGTTAGACTTATCTTTATTATTTTAATTTAATATAATGACTTATCATTTCTTCTATTTATATTATTTTACTAATATAATATGTATTTTTAAATTGTTATTAAAATCGAATCTTCTAATATCTTCTTAGCATGAAATATGAATGAGTTTAAAGCAAAATTAAGTCATGGGTGGCGTGTATGATATCTAAAATATTTTTCTGTTAGTTAGTGGTCACGTTGTCATGTGAATTTATTCTTAAAATATATGATGAATTCCACTTTTGTATTATCTTATTATTTTAATACTTTTATTATATTATATTATATTAAATAAAAATATTGTCCATTTTCATGTGCTTAGTTGAATTCAAAATTCATGGATCTCGTTTGAATTCAAAAATTTCAAGATTCCTTACTTCCTTTCTTTCTCCCTTTTAAATAATATTTTTGTAATTTAAATAAACATTGATGAGAGTATTCAATGACAGTGCCTTTTTTTTTAATGGATGATTGGAGTATTCAACGAGAAAATAAAATAAAATATGCGATCATTCAAGGAACCCAACTTTTTTTTTTTTGTTGAAAAAAAAAATTATACTCATTTTAATAATGTTTTCATCATTTTTATACGATGAGCATAATTCCATATTTCTAAAACATAATATGAGCATTTGTTGCATTGACTTTTTGCCAAATCCATAGTTTGGACTTTGAAGTAAAATGTTTAGCATGTTTGATTTTGGGTATAATACATAAACATGCTTCTTAATTTAACTTCGACTAATAACTATATTTTCTAATTTTGAATTGCACAAGTAATTACTTAAATTTATATAAAATTAAATAAGTAGATACAAGTATCCTACATGGTATAATGCATGTAATATGTCAAAATTGCCATATACGGTGTCGGACAAATGTGTCAATTTGCTCAATTTTATACAAGTTTAAGTGTCTATTTATGCACACCCAAAATTAAAAGTCATAGTTATCAATCAGCGTTAAGTTAAGAGTCACGTTTATGTATTACTCCCTCCGTCTGGAAATATTTGTCATGTTGCACTTATCGAAAGTCAATTTGACTAATATTCAAAGGTAAATTAGATCACATTAATTCGATATTTTAAACAAAAAATTAGATATTCTAAAACTATATGAAAAGTACTATAAATTACAATTTTTTGAATATTAATATGATGAAAATGCATCTTAAAATGTTAATTAAAGTTTTTATAAATTGACTCTAAAAATAGAATCATGACAAATAATATAAGACGAAGGGAATATATGTTATTAACATCTTTGTATAATTATACAAATATTTTTTAAGCATTAAAATACCATATCGTATCATACCATGTCCAGCTAAATATCTGGTGATTTAATTCTTAAAAGAAACAAAAGTAAATTGAAACGAAAGAGTTAATTTTAAGAAGAAGGCCGAATTGGATGGTGCCACGTGGTTCGTGTTGTAGCGAGAGCCAGCTGTTACCGAGAAACTGTACGATCCACGCTACCCAAAGATGTGAACATTAATTAATTATAATTAATATAAATGATACGTCAAATATGAATACTTCACGTGTTTTGCTACGTGTCTTTGTAACACTCTCTCTCGTGCTGCCATTGGACAACGTGATTTTAATGACAGAGGAGTTACGGTTATTTCGTCTTTTCAGTTTACGTGACACACGTAATTTATAAATATACATAAATATTGAAATTTATGAAACTCTTTCAATTTGAATTAAGACGATAAAAAGTGTGTTCAATTTTAATTAGTATTTTTGGAAATTACAAGATCTAGAGTATTCCATAATAAAATATATGTATAAATCTTATAAGGAAAGGAAGAAGGAATATAATTTTACTTACAATATTTATTAATAAAAATATGTTTTTTAAATTTTATTTGTGTAATTTATTTATTAAAGATTTATAAATAAAATTTTTAACAAACTTAAACGTATTAACTGTCGATAAATTGATAAAGGCGCAGAGTGTTCATGCATCTTATTTTTGTTTCAGGAGCAGAAATTTGTTTTCATTAGGCCATTATTTTTTCAAAAAAAGTCAAAAGTAATTCAGAATTTTAAAATAACAGAACTACAACAAATAATAATGTAATGGAACAAAAACTATATATTTTTTTCCTGGCATACATTATTTAATTATTTTATTAAAAAATTCTTAAATTAAATTATTCACTAAAAATTATTTGGTAGAATATGTAAAAATAGTATTTAATAGAGTATAATAGTAATGTCTACATTAGTTATACTTATATCTGTTTTTTATGCATTGTTTAATTTGGTGATTAAAAATAAAATGCGTTATATAAATATTTATTTATGAAAGTATCTTTCACAATTATGGTGGAGAAAATATAAAAGTGCTTTGTGGGGTAATTGGGTCCTTAATCATGATAATACATGTATTAAATCTCTTGCATTAGTAATACACTCAGTTACACAATAGAGTGAATAACTAATGTAATCATTGTTTTTAGGCAAAAGTATTCATTACCTCCCTATATTTGAAGCTTTTTATTCAGTGTACACCTAAACTTTATTTTGTTTCAATTACCCCCCTGAACTTGCTTATTCATCGAACACGTACACCTTTTCTGTCCACCTGGCATAGAAACTGAAACTAAACTCTACAAAGCGCGTGAGACAGCGATTTTTTGCCACATCATAAAGTTACAACGGTAATATACGTAAAAAAATCTATTTTTTCTTTAATATTGACTTATTTTAAGATTTTTTCTCTCTCTATTCTCTAGCTATTTATTCTTCTTTATCTCTTCTCCCTTTTCAAATTTCAGATTTTTCTCAAGGGCTTCGGGAATCCTCTTCTTGAAACACAATCCATCAAGTTCCAAATCAAAATTTTTCCTCTTATAGAAAAACTCTTTTGCATCTTCAACTCTATGAGCTGCAGCATATCTATTAATCAAATACCATAAGTTTTTTCATTAACCAAATTTCCTCTCTTAGACATTTCGTCAAGCACTTGGTTGAGTTCATCAAACGTCTCATACGACCAAGAATATCGAGAATTTCATTGAAAGATTCAGTTTTTGGTGAATACCTACATGGATTTTCACCTGCTAATATCCATTTGAAGAAGATAAAAGCTGGTTTCCAATCAGAACGGTGCCGTTTAAGCACGTTTAGAATAAAATCTTCAGATAATGTGAAATTGCAATTACTTAGAGATTGAAAAATGTCACTCACTGATTTATCTGCTTTATTCTTGAGAAGGGTCTGCATTTCCAACGCGCAGTTTTCTTCGTCGGATATTGTGTGCATTAGGAGATGAAAGCGACTCGTCATTTTGTGTTGAAAACTGTAGAAACGCTGAATTCTCCGGTAGAGTTCTTTAGTTGACATTTCGATGACCTTTCTGGTGGAACGCCGGAAAAGTAGATTTTATTGGAATGAAAGCAAGAGCAAACAAGAGCAAGTCATATAAGAGAGTCTGATTTGTGAATTGTGAAGGTTGGTATTATCTAGGTGACAATATTTATCTAGGTGGCAAAATATTTAACTAGGTCGCAAAAATATTTATCTAGGTGTCGTGCGCGTGTGGATACGATCGTAGTGAGTGGACATAAAAGGTGTACGTGTTCGATGAATAAGCAAGTTCAGGGGGGTAATTGAAACAAAATAAAGTTTAGGTGTACACTGAATAAAAAGCTTCAAGTACAGGGGGGTAATGAATACTTTTGCCTTGTTTTTACTAGAGTTTTAAAAGGCATGGGGGTGAGACGAGACGTTTTATACAATATGGGGCGAGGAATAAGTCTCGAAGACACGAGACGTAAGTCCCATGGATCTACAAGGCGTAGTCACATGTATATTCAACTTTATAGTTTTATACTAATAAAATAAGCAAAAGTAAACTTTTCAATAAATTATGATTTTAATGTGTGATAAAGTGTTAATATTCAATAATGAAGAAAAAAGAATTATCATTATAATTTGAGAAATATCATTACACGAATAATAAAAATATGATTTGAAGCAAAAAAATTAAAAAAGTACATTAAAAACGCCCGGGCATACATTTTTACACCCAGGACTTAAGTTTTTATGTTCAGGGCTTACGCCTCAAATTTTAGGATTTACGTTTTGTGGATCTACGTTTTTAATTTACGCCTTTTAGTACGCTACGCCCCGAAACTCGCCTGGGACTCACTCCAAAAACGTTTTTGAAAACACTGATCTTACTAATATACTCTACAAAATCATTACTAGATTAAGATAAAATTAATCAAAATTATTCTTATTTACCTCTATAATTAATTCTCATTGGAAGCTTAAACAAATTTAAAAATTCCAATCTTATTTTTTAAAAAAAGAATTCATCAATTATTTTGACATATACTATTCAACCTATTTTACCTTTTTTTTCACAAATTATCTCGATGCTAATAAAATTAATTATAATTTTATCTAAATCTCTCAAGTATTTGGTAAAATAAAAAATATTAATTAATATAATAAAATAATATAATAATTGAACTGTAAGACATAAAGACATATAAATTATATAATAAATATAATAATAGAAATCAAAGATTTAAAACCATGGAAATAATACGAGTCCGAAACTCAAACGGTAGAAAATATTAACAAAAATTCCAAAAGGGTATATAAAATTTTATATAAACCAAAACGGTAAAATCGCTCCGCCGGCAGCGATTTACTTCAACTGAAAAAGTAAAATCGCTGCCCCAGCAGCGATTTTGCCAAAAAGTTTTTTTTCTTCTTACAAAGCGCTGCCAGGGCAGCGATTTATAAAAAAAAAATTTTTTTTTTATAAATCGCTGCCCTGGCAGCGCTTTGTAAGAAGAAAAAAAACTTTTTGGCAAAATCGCTGCTGGGGCAGCGATTTTACTTTTTCAGTTGAAGTAAATCGCTGCCGGCGGAGCGATTTTACCGTTTTGGTTTATATAAAATTTTATATACCCTTTTGGAATTTTTGTTAATATTTTCTACCGTTTGAGTTTCGGACTCGAAATAATACAACGACTATTAATAACCTTCAATCTACATGTGAATTTAACTTTGATATAAAGTGAGGGTAATCTCGAAGGAATCAACGGGGGTGATGTTATCTGATAAATAAAAAACAAAGGTGTGACTTCATTTAAAACCTTACTTATTCTATTTCCCTCACATTTCTCCTTTCACAATAAACAAACAAACAAGTTTCTGAAGCAGAGAGAGAATAAAAAAAAACAGAGCTAGATATCTCTTTGCTACTACAATTAACAATCTTCTCAAATTCCTCAAGTTCAAACTGAAGAGAAATGGAGAGAGATTTCATGGGGTTGACTGTGAAGCAAGAAGTTCTTGAAGAACCTATAGATCCAGGTAACCATATTGTTTTTTACTTCATGTTTTTTTCCAGTTAGTTCATGATATTCATGTTTCTATGGAATATTTTTCTGTAAATAGTATTGAAACTCATATAGGTGTTCAAGAATCGAATTGCGTCTCAATCTAAGTTAAGGGAAATTCGAGATTTTAGTTTCTGTTTTTGAAATTTAACTTTCTTTTTCTGAAACACCAAACAGAGAAAGGGTGTTTTCTTATTCGTCAAAATAAACTTTTTTAATATTGCTTTATGGTAGGTTGACACCTAAACTATCATTTTTTGTGATTATCAACATTTTTATTTCCTAGATGGTGGTAATTCAGGTTAAAAAAAAGAAGGGAACAACTCACCCTTCTAGTGGCCCGTGGTTTGGGCTCGGGATTTTTACGTAGTTCGAAATCGTTTTGGGATGACCCATAGTTTGGGCTTGAGATTTTTATGTTGGAGGTTTCAAGTTTAAAATCTTAGCCAGCAAAAGCAAGGAGTTTGCCTTCTTGGTCGAACTCTATCTCTCCTATCTAGTTTGCGAGCTATTATATTAGGATTTTACCATGTGATCATCCAAAGATTCGGATAGCAGTTGCGAATTTTCCTTTGCATAACAAAAAAAAAAAGAACAACTGATAGTTAAAGTGTGAAACAATGATAGTAATAGTTTAGGTGTGTTTTAGTGCGAAGAGCAAAGGTAGTGTGGACCACGTTGAGTGGGAATACTTCAAATGGGGAGATTAAAAAAAAAAAGAACAATTTATGTAGGGTTTGATTTTTTTTTTTTAATAAAATGGAACCAATGAGGCAGGCTTTAATTTGTTTAGCGTAGTCCATGCACCTTTTTGAATGCATTGTGTGAACTGGATTAGTTTATTTTATTAATGATAAATTTTTTTAATTTAGATGAGTTGTGAAACCCCACAAGTCATCTTCTTTCATGATTAAAATATGGTGGGATAGTACCAAGAACATGAATAAATTACTTTTCCTCTTCCATTAGAATAAGGTAGTGTTATTAAAGAAAACCCAACTGGTATGGTTTTTCATGTATAATATTATTTTGACTAGATGGTTTTCCATGTTCTTTACTTCTGCTTGCATTGGTAAATACAATATTGTATAGTATTATATATAGCACATGAGAAACTAAGCAGCTTGTATTTAAATACCTTGAAGGGAAGAACATGTTCACCCCCTTTTTCAGCTGCACTGGTGAAGCACTTTTGAATTATTTATTTGTTCATATTGTCTTATTTCAAGGGAAAAAGAAGGTCTTGGTAAAAGCATAGTGTATAGATTCGTGGGTTGGCGTTTTCTCTTTCTTTTCTGAATGTATACTTCAGCAATATTTTTACTAAAGAGTTGTTTATTAATTAGGTAAGTAGTTAATTGCATTCGTGTATTCGTAGAGTTGAAAAATTGAATTTAGGTATTTCTTATACATCAGAAGCTTGTAAGTAAATATAAATGTTGGATGCAACTAAGATGGTATCTTCTTCTTATCTTGTGTTGTGATTTTGCAGCACCTTTAAGAAGTTCAGCAATGCAGTGGTCATTCACGAACAACGTCACTGCTCATCCTCAATACCTTTCTTTCAAGAGTGCTCCAGAGGATAAACCGAAAATTGGTTTTGATTCTCTTGCATCAACTGGATTGGTGACTATAACCACAACTGAAGCTGTTGACTCGAGTCATCGGACATACTCTGATGTCACACAGGTTTGATATGGATCTTCTTGACCTTTTTACTTTTATCATACCAGAGATCTTGTATAAGTACCTTCACAACTTGCTTGCTTTTCATTAGTTGTTCATCTAAATGTCAGAAAAATATGATGCTTGAAAGACAAGGTGGAACACACTACACAACGACAACTTTCTCTCCTCATCACTATGATGCACACTCTATGCATCGATCTCACGGAGTCAGAGTGCTCCCACTTGCGAGCCCAACTAATCAGATTTCTGTATCTATGACTATGCCTGGTCATAAGTCTTTTATTTCTCCTGTTGGACAGAATCTGATAACTACTGTAAATCAACTCCCTGGTGCTGGAGCTCTGGTTGTTAGCCCCATTTCAGCTGTTCCGTCTAGCAGCGTTGTCGTGGGCACCACTGATTTAAGGTATGTTAGCTAACATTGATATAAAATGTCTATTGAGAAAACTTGTACTGAAGGGAGACACTGAGTTTGTTGTGGATCGTTATTGGCAGGGGTGCTCCCAAAACTCCCCCAGGTCCTGCCCAGTTGACCATCTTTTATGGTGGTTCTGTCAGTGTTTATGACAATGTTTCACCGGAAAAGGTAAATGTTCTAGACCTTTAGGTTCTCGTTGGTCTCATCAATCTATCTTATGTCGAATATCTTAGCAATTAATTCTCTGCTTTTGGATTAGGCTCAAGCTATTATGTTACTTGCTGGAAATGCACCACCTGTTACACCAAATGCAACATCTACTCTATCTCCAATTCAGGCGCCTATACCTAAGTCCTCGGCCATTGACTCTTTTGTTGTAAATCAGTGCCGTAATACAACACCTACACTTGCCAGCCCCATTTCTATAACATCCCATGGTGGCGCGCAAGCTGCCAGAGTGTCTACTAATACAAATGGAGTAACTATTATCAAATCAATAGGAGTTCTTCCATCTCCTTCTCTTAAAGCCGAGCCTTCCAAAGTTACCAGTTCTGTAGGATCTTTTCCTGCCTCCCTCGTTCCATCAGGTATATTCTCGTGCTTTCCTAACTGAATTGCTAATCACAAAGATCATTGACCAGTACAATAATTTCGACATTTGTCATTTGCAGCTGTGCCTCAGGCACGCAAGGCATCATTGGCTCGATTCTTGGAGAAGCGCAAGGAAAGGTAATTAGGGGTTTGCTTTCATTTGTTGAAGTAGTTGATTTGTTAGTCTGGTTTCCTCTTTAAGCTTATCGTGTTCTCGAAAATCCAGGGTAATAAGTGCATCACCTTATCCTCCCAACAGCAAGCAATCCCCAGAATGTAGCACTCCTGAACTTGGAAGTAGAAGCCTCTCTATGAATTCTTCAGGCTCTTGTCCTCCCCACATAATCAGTTTGGTCAAGTAGACGATGCATTGCCAAAGGCGGCAAAATAATGTAGACACAAAATGGAAGAGTGTACTAGAAAGATTATTTTGAACTATTAAATCACGTTCGTTTTGACCTCAAATACTTATTTAAGTTTTTTCTTAGATACAACTACTCTAGGTTTGTTTTTCCTTGTAAGCATTATCAGAGCCTTTTCTCTGATGAAAAAACTACAAGCTTTGTGTAGGTTTTTCATTTTTGCCAATGTAAAGAAGCTTTATTTTTCTTCAAAGTTTTGTTTGTTATTCTTCTGTTAGCCACTTTGTGTACTAGTGTGGTATGATAGTTCTTGTAAATTCACACCATTTTGTACACAGGGATGAATTTCAAAGCCATTACAAAGTACGGATGAAATCGAGCTATCTTTTTTTTTTGGCATGAAGGGTCATGATGATAACGTTTTATTAGGACAAATGAGTAATTTATTCTATGTTTGATGTAAAATTTGTATTCCCAAAATCTTCAATTTTCATGTCACAAGAACTTCGTTAGTCAAATAAAGACAATTCTCACACTATTCATGTGCGTACAAAATAAAAATTTTAAAATATCTTTATTTAACTGATAGGAGTTTTTGAAAATAATTTTTCTAATAACTTTTATGTACATTTTTATCATTAGAGCCCATATCTCACTTAAGAAGTGTTATTATTGTAGTTAACTTGTACTATGTATTTTTTGTGGTTTTCAAATATTGCGTTTTTATTTAAGAGGCATGATAAATTTTAATTTGTTCATAAAGTTTTGTTTTCAGCCAAACTTTTAAATCATATTATTGATAAATAAATAATTAAATTAAAAGTAGAAAAAGACAAAAATTATTTGTAGATACATAAATATTAATGTATTTTTTAAGCATTAAGAAAAAAAGAAAAAATCCTGGGACAAAGTAGTGGAAATTGACTAAAACTGAGACACAGAGAGAAAGAGAGTAGACTGGTGAGGACGATGATGGATACTGAGAAGCTTGAAGACCTAAAGCATTTTGTGGAGCTTTGCAAAGAGAATCCTTCAATTTTACAGAATCCTTCGCTAACCTTTTTCAAGACCTTTCTCGAAAGGTACTCATTATTTTTTTTTCATAACCCTTTTAGGTTTTCCTTGATCGAACCGACAAATTGATTAATTGTTTTTCATTGTTGAATGAATTGATTACAGCTTGGGTGCTCAGCTTCCTCCGTCGGTTAAATCTGTAAGCTTTCGCTAGCAATTCGCCCTTTCTGCAATTTTTTATTTTAGTGATTGCTGAATGTTTTGTTGCTGTTTTCTGCTTTGAACAGAAAAAAGAAACCTAATTTTGATATTGCCAAAGAGTTAAAATTGTGATTTAGTTTGATGTGTGCAAATGAATTTTGTGATTAGTTGATCAATGTGGGGATGGAGATAAGTTTTTATTTTGTAAGAAGGAAATTGGTAGGGTCCGTTATACTTCATGATATTTGGTATTTTGAGAAATGGTGATCGTATTAGCCAAATGAAAGATTTACAAACTTGACGTTCTGTGTGAAATGGGGAAATGTTGTTCACCGATGAATGAGTTTGCAGGAACAAGGTGGAGAGGAGCATCATGATGAACTGGATGAAGACATTGTAGAGTCTGATGTCGAGTTGGATAACAATGATATTGTGGAACCTGACAATGATCCTCCACAACAGGTATGTCATGGAGGGGTTAGGTGGATGCAGCTTTGGCGTTCTTTTGTATTTAATGAGTTTTTCTTTGTTGTATAATTGCAGATGGGAGATTCTACTACTGAAGTAACAGATGAAAATCGAGATGCTGCTCAAATATCAAAAGCGAAAGCACTGGATGCAATATCTGAAGGCAAGCTAATCTTTACTTAACTGTGTAATGAAGATCCCTTTTTACAATATTGATTGGGGAAGTTACACCTTATGACAACCGTACATTTCTGGCAGGCAAGCTTGATGAAGCCATAAATCATTTAACTGAAGCTATTTTGTTGAATCCAACTTCTGCAATATTATACGCAACAAGAGGTTTGTATCTGGCCTATTTACCATCTTAATGTTTGTTTTTTGGCTTTGTATCATGTCCTTCATGTGGTCTTTTGACGAATACCAATGTCTATGCAGCTAATGTCTTCATTAAGCTGAAAAAGCCCAATGCCGCGATCCGTGATGCTGATGCTGCTTTAAAGGTATTTCAGAAGTAATTTCCAGCTATGCTTACATAAGCTAGAAAGAAATTTTAGGTTCATTTATGTTTTTGACTGTATTTTTGAGTCCTAAGACTAATGATACTTGCATCATTTCATTAAAGGTCAACCCTGACTCAGCAAAAGGATACAAAGTGAGGGGTATGGCTCGAGCAATGTTGGGCTTATGGAAAGAGGCAGCTAGCGATCTTCGTGTGGCATCCATGATAGATTTTGATGAAGAGATTGCTGAGATACTTAAAAAGGTTAAATATTCATATTTCTCCTTGTCCATTACGCCTTCTCCCTGATGTACAGGAACCATCTGAATGGTTCACAAAATTTTCTACTGCATGTAGTTCAGTTTCGTTGTTTTTACTTAACTTAAGAGTAAGAGAAGGAAAAAATGTCTTCAAACTTTAAAATAGAAGTTCTTTGGCCTGGAAATATGGCAGGTTGAACCTAATGCTCACAAAATTGAAGAGCACTGCCGGAAGTATCAACGGCTGCGAGAAGAGAAGAAGTTGAGAAAAATTGAGCGTGACAGTCAGCAGCGTCAGGCAGAGCCAAAGGTGTTTTATAGTGTATTGAAAGTATTTAGTCACTGACTGGCTGGTTTAGATTATTCTTGACATCAATTTGCACTGCAGGCAGCTAATGAAAAGAGTAAAAAGAAAGAACAGCAATCTAAACATGAAGCTTCTGTAAGTTTTCTTGGGTATAGTTTTGTGAAACTGCTATCACACCGGTGTGATTTCCGGATGTAAGAAGTTCACTGTTTGTGATCTTTCATGAGTTTCAACCAGTGGCATCTGTTCATAATTTAGTTTGTACCTAAAGCTGACATCGGTGTTGTTAAGACATCATTTGATTGGTTATTAACTACTCATTTCCGAGCTCCAAATTCCCTGCTTAGTCCCCCACTCTAAAGGTGTAGACTGGGCAAATAAAGAGCTCAATTAACTTCTGCCTGTGGTCTTCAACTTTGTTCGTTTGCATTTTATTTTTCTGTTTGGCTTGTGCAGCCTCTGTTATATCCTCCTACCTAGTTTCAGCTAGCATTCAGTTGGATCCACTTTCCTACTTTGACCCGTTACCTCATCTCTCTTTTCTTTATGGTAGGGCATGGGGATTAATATTATTCACAAAAAGTATGAAATTTGTTTACTTAAATTGCTAAACACGGTTAACAATGATATTTATTTGATCTTTACAAGTGGCAAAAGACGACTAGGGAATAAACCTGGATTATTGAGTTGGCCTGCTATTTAAATTTTGACTCTTCCCTTTCTGCAGCTCCTTTATTACTCTGTTTATAGATTCATTTCTTCTTATAATCAATTATGCTTTTTTCAAAAATATGATGCAGGATCCTGACTCTGCTTCTGATTTGAATTATGGTATGATCTTCATTTTTCAAATTCACTACTCATTTATGATTTGACATTTGATGGTTGAATTGAGTGTATCTACGATTCCTTTTTTATCTGTCGTGACTGATAGCTCATTCTTGACAGTAATCCTTATGTTATTGAAGTGCCCAGCATTTGTTATTATAATAATGACTTTGGAAATATGGCATCATTCTTTTGCCAGTAGATAGTTTTATCATAATTAACATATCCATCAGTATGTTCCTGCGATTATCCAGGTCTTGTTTTACCTACGGCTATACGTTCAATGTAAGCTTAAGTGATAAGAAATTCAAAACTGATAAGTACAATCCTCAACTGATGAAAAATACCTAGCATCACCGCCATAGTCGTCCTTCTTCCTTGAGCTAGTCTGCTGCTATCTATCAGCTTTAATTTGTGAAAACTATCATATTTTATCCAGTGAACTTGTTAATGACCACCTGAAGCTATAATAAAAATTGATAGCTTAAAGCCTTAGACGCTGCTACAGAAATATAGATGATGTGCAGATATTCATGTAGATATTTGTGCGACATGCACCCAATTGCCTAGCGTGATGGTGTAGCTGGTTTTCTAGGTTTTATTAGGTACCTTCTGGTAATTGCCTGATAGTTTATCATATAAGTATTAAGAGGTTGGCAGTTCTCATTGTAATGGGAGGAAGTGGAGAAAACTGTTGACCATTTGGGTGTTGTGGGGTGTGGGTTAGGGTGTGTTATATGATGGTATATGCTATGAGGAATGAAAAATGAGGGGGAGGCTGCTGGTGGCTGTGAGATGATGTTTTGATAAGGCTTTCGAGTATTTGGTTATATTTTGATCTTTGCTTTCCAGAACTTTGTTATGTTGATTTCTTCAAGAAAACTTGTTTTACTCTCATTTTCCTTGTGCTATTTGTCATTTGGTTTTTGATTAACACCATGATGAATAGAAGTATGTTTTATGCTGCAAAATAGTAGTGCGGCTTTCATTTAAGAGGGACAAGTAAATTAACTTGTTTATTATATACAGGAAAAATTGTTGGTATCCATTCTGTGAGCGAACTAGAGACGAAGTTAAATGCTGTTTCAAAAGGATCACGTCTAGCTATCCTTTACTTCACTGCAACATGGTGTGGACCATGTCGTTTTATTTCTCCATTTTATACAAGCCTACCCGAAAAATATCCAAAAGTTGCATTTTTGAAGGCTGATATCGATGAGGCTAGAGACGTGGCTTCGAGATGGAACGTCAGTAGTGTTCCAGCTTTCTTTTTCATAAAAAATGGCAAGGAGGTCGACAAGGTTGTAGGTGCTGACAAGAATTCACTGGAAAAGAAGATCGCCCAGCATGCAGGCTAACTTTGGAAATAGTCTGTTGTATCGTGAATTAAATTAAATGCCTTTGCTTTGTTGAAATAAAAAGGCATATTTATTTATTTTAACTTTCTTTCAGTGGAGAAGTGTTCTCAAGGTTTATAATTAGACTATTGTAAAAATATCTGATTCAAGGAGATTTCTGTAGTTTCTTTTGATGAATCAGAATAGCTGATCTTATAAATAAAAAAATTAGGCAACTAATATTACATCTGAAAATATTTTAATTGCCGGACTCTCATGCTATTAGTTAACTGATTATAGTTAGTCGGTTACGATAGCAGTTAGTATATTTTTCCTGATTTGGCTTAGCTGCATACAAGCTATGTAGGTATATATATATTCCTTCTCATTTTCTCACAGCAGAATTTCTCCTTTAGTTAGTTCCTCTTTCAATTGCCAGCTATGGCTTCGATTGAGTTCTCACCATAGCTCTGAAGTTTAGTATAGTATTCGAGTGATACATGCAATCGAATTTACTTGGAGATTAGTGAAATTCAGTACGAATTACTTCTGGATCTGGTTCGATTCGTAGTTTTTGATTCATTTTTGAGTAAACTTCATAACTAATTCGAATGCTACATCTATGGCGGGTGCGGAAGATACTCTTACTACTGAGGAGACCAATACTTCTAGTGTTATAGGCATTTCTCTCTATATACATCCCTCTGATAGCCCTGGGACGGTGCTGGTTCCAGTTCAATTTGACGGAGAAAGGTATCAATCCTGGAGGAGAGGAGTTATGCAAGCTTTGTCAGAGAAAAACAAATTAGGTTTCATTGATGGGAGTTGTGGAAAAGAAGATGCAATTCGTCAATGGAAGAGGTGCGATGATATGGTAAGAAGATGGATATTGAATTCCATGACTAAGGAAATCTCGGATAGTGTGGGATATGTCAATGACTCTGCGGAACTTTGGAAGGTACTGGAGGATAGGTATGATCATGATGATGGAGCAAAAATATATGAAATACAGAAAGAAATTAACAATCTCAGACAAGGAGTTTTGGATATCACTGCCTACTACACAAGGATGAACAAGTTAGGGGAAGAATTGAGCATTTTGAATCTGACAAGTCAGTGCGAAAGCTTGTGCATTAGCACTGGTGCTAAGGATATTATAAACAAAGTAGAACAGGATAGACTCTTGATCCAATTCCTCATCGGATTGAATAAAGAGTACTCCGCGGTGAGAGGCAATATCCTCACGATGAATCCACTCCCTTCCATGGCACAGGCTTTGTCCTTACTGATCCAGAATGTATGACATAATGGGATTCTTCGATCTTTACATTTTATTACTCTGTTTCTAGATCTGGATTATTGAATTGGCCTTTATTACTCTGTTTATAGATTAATGAGTTGTTCTTTTTTTCAAAATATGATGCAGGATCCTGACTCTGCTTCTGATTTGAATGATGGTATGATGGTTCGAATTCACTATTCATTAACAATATTATGATGAATAAAAGTGTGTTTTATGCTGCAAAATCCCGCATAAGCCACTGTTAGTAACTTGTTTATTGTATACAGGAAAAGTTGTTGACATCCATTCAGTGAAGGAACTAGAGACGAAGTTAAATGCTGCTTCAGAAGCATCATGTCTAGCTATCCTTTACTTTACTGCTACATGGTGTGGCCCTTGTCGTTATATCTCTCCATTTTATACAAACCTACCCAGAAAATATCCAAAAGTTGCATTTCTGAAGGCTGATGTTGATGAGGCGAGAGACGTGGCTTCTAGATGGAATGTAAGTTCCGTTCCATCTTTCTTTTTCATAAAGAATGGCAAGGAGGTTGACAAAGTTGCAAGTACTGATAAGAATTCACTGGAAAAGAAGATCGCCCAATATGCAGGCTAACTTGATTGTGAATCAAATGCATTTGCTTTGTAGAAACTCATTTTCTTCAGCCATTTCGTTTTCTTCAAGTTCGTCGCTACAAACTGCCTTCAAATTTTTGGTCACGAACATAACGATCAATTTCTTTTTAATATGTTTTTCTTCTTTTAAATCAACTCCATTTTTTTCTCAATTCACTCCTTCTCATCATATGATCATCTTTTAACTTTATATGAAATCTAGCAAAACAAGTTAGTGCTGGCTTCATATTTTATTTTATTTTATAAGAACTAAAAAAATTAGGCGATTTATTTGACAACTGAAAATATTTTCTAGTTGATTTTTTTTTTTTAAAACAATCTTTACTAAATTTTTTTTTTTTTAAAAAAATTTAAACAGACAACAATCAAAATAAAAAGGGGATGATGATTCAATTTATAATTCGAGAAGATAGTAGGCCGTTAGAATGACCACTAACTTGTGGTTCATTTTGTATTGAAAGGAAAATAAACAAAAGGAAATTATAAAGTATTTCATTCATGTGTTGTAAACAAAATGAAATAAAACTAAGTAATGAATAAAAATATAAGTATATTATAATTTGACTATAGAAAGGAGAAATGACTTTCTTTTTGAAAATTCAATTAAATAAAACCAATCCAAACAAAAGGTTAATCAATACAAATAAACAAAGTAAATCTACTTCTACTACTTACATATAATCTACTTAATTAAATAAAACCAATCCAAACAAAAGGTTTAAACAAAGTAAATCTACTTCTAATTCTACTAGTGGCAATAAGCCCACAACTGAAGGCAAGATTTTGCAGCTGTGTGCTTATACATACCTAGCTATTTGGCCTATTGGATTAGGTTTCGTATTTCAACCCCAAGGTCTGGTTCAAACCTTGCTAATATCATTTTTTATTTCTGTTTTAATTTCAGCTTTTTTATTTTTATAAATTAATTACTCCCTCCATTTACTCTTATTTGTTATGTTACGCTTTTCGAAAGTCAATTTTACTAATTTTTAAAGTTAAATTAGATTACATTAATTTGATATTTTAATAAAAAAAATTAGATACTCAAAATTATATTGCAATTTTTTGCATATCAATATGATGAAAATATATATTGCAAAATGTTAGTCAAAATTTTCATGATTTGACTTTAAAAATGGAAAGTATGACAAATAGTGGACGGAGGGAGTATTATTTCGATAATTAAAGACCTCTACATCTACTAATTGATTTACGAGATTATCACCTTGAAATTTTGTGTTTTAATTAGTAGAGGTCTTTGATTAATTTCAGCTTATTTATTGATTTTAGGCTTTTGACATTTCGTATACGTAAATATATTTCTTATTCATATTTTAGTTGGTCCATCTTAACAACACAAGAGACAACCAATATGTATGCTTTACATGTGTGGTTCCACATGATAATTAACAACATATTAACTTTTGAAATTCTATTTGTGTCATATGTATTGGGACAAGGAAAATAACATATATTATTTAAAATTACATAAAATATTATAAATTACAACAATTAATACCTTAAAGTATTTAAAATTATATTATAATTTAATTAACTCTCTAAATTTTAATCGTGTCACATAAAATAGAATAAAAATAACATATACTGAATCCGTGCTAGCACGGACGCATGTGTCTAGTATTCTCTTCTCTTATATTAGAAAAGGCATGTTTCAACATGCTTGCTTCATTGCTTTTAGGGTATTTGTATCTTTTCAGTTCTCTATTAAGAGTACGTGTCTTCTTCCTGTGTCATCAGTTCTCTCTTCTCAGTTCCCTACGTGTCTTCCTTCTACGTTACCAATGTACACATTACTCTATTCTCTCTGTATCTGTATCTCCTTCCTTCATTTATGTTCCACCATCTGTGCATCAACATTCTCCAAGTAAGGTTCTTTCATTTTCAATTTTGTATTTTTGTTTTGGTGCCATCTTTATTTTTGACAAAGTCCAAGTCCCAAATTTGATTAGGGTTTGTGAATGTTTACTTATTTTTCCATTTAGGTTTGTTATAGATTTTGGATTTGTTCTTCAGCCTTCTCAAGCCTTCTCCAGGTAATGTTTTACATGTCTCAATTAAGCTTTCTTTTTCCTTCATCTTCCTTTCAATCGATGTTCAAGTTTTAAATTTGATCTGGGTGTGTAAAATTTTCACTTATTTTTTCATTTGGAATTGTTATTGATGTTGGATTATCCTTTTGGTTGGCTCATTCAGATTGATTTAGGTGGGTGAATATACCTAAATTTGATTTCGGTATGTGATACCCAAATTTGATTTGGGTATGTGATTCTTGTTCTATGTTACAAAAATCCCAATAATGTTAATCCATTTGGGCGTTTTTTGAATTCCTCTTTCAAATTTCTGGTTGTCTTCTTTTCTTTATGTATGAAAAACCTATGTATTTTCACATGCAGTAACTTTTGGTTTTCTTTTACTAATTTGAAGCTTAAACAGGCATTGGAGGTTACTTCATCCTTGCATGAAGATGCAAACTTCAAAGACTTTAAAGCTTTAGTTAAATGTGAAGATCCTAATGCTAATTTGTATACTTTTGTTGGAAGTATGGAATATGAAGAACAACAGAATCCTCTTTCTCCCCAGCAATTACTCCTCAGAGACTCTAAATTGCGCAACACAGAATATATATATGGGGCTGTTATCTTTACTGGTCATGACACAAAGGTCATGCAGAATGCAACAGACCCCCCTTCTAAAAGAAGCAAAATTGAGAGGAAGATGGATAGAATCATTTACTTCTTATTTGCAGTTCTATTCGCAATTGCTTTTGTTGGATCAATCTACTTTGGAATTGTGACTGAAAAGGATCTAGATGACAGACATAACAGGTGGTATCTACAACCTGAAAATTCAGACATTTTCTTTGATCCCAGAAGAGCTCCTGCTGCTGCCATGTTCCATTTTCTGACTGCTGTGATGTTGTATAGCTACTTGATTCCTATCTCCTTATATGTGTCAATTGAAATCGTTAAAGTTCTTCAGAGTATCTTCATTAATAAGGATATTAATATGTACTATGAAGAAACTGATAAACCAGCACATGCCCGCACCTCAAATCTTACCGAGGAACTCGGCCAGGTTGACACAATACTTTCTGATAAAACTGGCACACTGACTTGTAATTCAATGGAGTTTGTCAAGTGGCTCACGAGGAATGGAAAGAAACATATTCTATTTGATCTCTAAGTCTGTACATAGCAATCCTGGGTGGGTCAACAATGGAGTGTTTATATTGTTCGTTCCCCTGACTCTACTTGCTATGTGAGGTTTGTCATCTCTCCGTTTTATCACTTTGAATTTATTATATGTATGGTTCCTCACTCTTTGAAAGTGTAAAGTATTTTTGTATTGATATTGTGCTGCCGTGACTATGTTTATTGATGCTCTTCTTATGGCCTTTTAGTTTCTATATTTGTTAGGAGTTTGAGATTTTTATTTCAAGGTTTGCAAATTGAGGAATAATTCTTGTTGTATAGGTTTACGACGTGTAATTAAATAAAATCTTTTTCTTTGAATCCTTTTTGTGTGCTCCATTAGTTGCTAGATGAATTACATTTGTTTGCTTTCCTTAAATTGCATAAAGTGAGTAACTTTATAATCATACTATGAGGAGAAAAATGAAGGCAGTGACAAAAAGAACTGAACAGAAGAAATACTACACTATTGGTAAGAATTGGCGGTAGAACATCTAAGTATTGATTAAAAGATGCCTTTTTTAATTGTCTTTGGTTGGAACTGTTGAGAATAGAGAAACCTTACTACGGCATTAAAAACATGCTTAATTTAAGTAGCTGTGTGTTTTAGGTAGTTTTAGCGAATCGGGTGTTGGTCAAAACCCCCAAGTAGACATTTGTGTTGCCATATACTTCATCCTACAATTTGAACCTGTTAGGCGGTGATGATAGAACCTAATACTCTATGGTTTCTTGTGTAGTTTGAGAACATCATAAGAATTAGGCAGATCAGAAGGATCCTGAGTCTCAATTGACTTAATCACTTTTCTCATCTTTTAGATCATCTAACTCATCCTTTTTGATTCGTGACCTTTTTGAACTCTCTCTCATGTTTTATGCATTCAAGAATTTTATATTGGATATTCCAGCATCTTGATGAATCAATTTGTGCATGTTCCCACTCATAAGTCATAACGTGTGTTCCAAACTCTTAACTTAGTAAGTTGTCGAAAAGTTGCAGTATTAATGGAACTGCTTGAGAAATCTATCAAGATACTCAATGCGAAAGAATTACTGGAAAAAAATCTAGAATTTCTCTGTGCAATATAAATTGAAATAGTGTAACCTTTGAAGTGATGGAGCAAGTGTCAACTCTGAGGCAAGGGTAAGTTTGGTGTACATTCTACCTTTCCCAGATACCTCTTTGTGGGATTATATTGGTCCCTGGGTATGTTGTTATTTACTTGGAAAGTGATGATGACCAGAGTATAGAGATTGTATCTTGACTTTTAAGCTCAAAATATGTAAGCCCCTTGATTTGTAAGAGGTTAAGATTATATCTACTTATTTTTTTCCCGAAACTGGTAACATGTTCAGATCATGAACATACTTTGTATGATATTGCCTGATTTTGTTTAACTGTTTATCTTCAGGTACCACATCACTGAAGGAGTAAATCTTCCTTTCCGTGTATTACCAACTATCAAAGAATTAGGCCGTACACGTATGGAAGTGAATGTTAAGGTTTGATATTAAATGAATTTTGATTGTAAACATCAATTTGTGCTTATATGATTTACTGTTGCTAACTTTGATTGTTTTTCAGGTTAAGAGTGTGTTTGGTGCAAAAATGTTTGCTCTTGGAGTAGTTATTAAAATTCCAGTGCCAAAGCAAACTGCTAAAACAAACTTCCAGGTGACGTCAGGGAGAGCAAAGTATAATGCAGCCATTGACTGTTTGGTTTGGAAGTGAGTAATCTATTGCTTAATCACGATTGGCGTATTTCTTGAAGATGTGGTCAAGGATAGTGGAACCTTCTTAGTTTTGTTTGTCTATTAGTTTACCTGGACAGTAGAATAAGAGTATAATTCAATGTTAATAGTTCTCCTCCTCTATTGTGGCTAATTGGAGGAGTTAAATTTACTTGGGGCGAGCTGTGTGTAATATAAAATAATCAAGATGGAGGAGGATAGTTTCACTAGGTTTTGGTTTTATACTGAATCCTATGTGTTTATATCTTCCCAATTGTTTTTCTTTTTTGTGTTAAAAAAGGCCCATCCCGGTGCACAAAACATCCAGCGTTCATGCAGGGTCAGGGGATGGCCACATCCCAAGGGTTGTGATGTAGATACCCTACCTCAATGTAAGCATTAGTGGCTAATTCCACGGCTTAAACCCGTGACCTATATAGGTCACACAGAGACAACTCTTAGTTTTTTATGTTAGTTATGTTGAAATTCATTTTATTAACATGATATTAAAATTATATCAACACGTCCATGTTGTGTGATTTTCAATATTTGTCGCCCTGATGTGTTGGTGTGATAAGGTGTCTCCATAGATTTCCAGAGTGAAATGTTGTCTACAAATGATGGATAATAATATGTTGCGGCAGAAATGTTGAAGTAGTATATCAATTTCTTGCTCTTCATTATTAAAAGAAAAATTAGTTAAGTAGTTTTCTCATTTAAATTTTAGTTGTTTAGTAATAGTTTAGAATGCTAATACAAACTTTATACTTGCTTCACATGATGAGGCCTCAACAACATTGGTCTATAAAGAGTTTGTTTCAATGGTTTTCAACAAGGTGTTTAACTTGTTCCTACTCTAAAATGAATGTGTTAAAGGAAACTTAGACTGAATAAGAGGTTAGACGTATCTTCTCTTAGAAACACCCCTAAAAATTCAAGTTAGTGAGACTGACAATACTATCTTTGATTTGTAAATCAGTTGACTTTATTAGTGAATCGTAAATTTGTGATTAATAAGATTTATAAATCAATTGTTCCAAGTAAAGTATAAAGAAACAATTGATATGCTACCAAACTTTGAACCATGAACTCCTCAAGCCATGTGTTGCTTTAATTCAATTGCTTCCATCTATTTCATACTCTCTTTTCAGCTCTGAGAGCAAGGAGTATAGCATCGACACCAGCACACATTATCAGATCAGCCCCTTCCTTTCTCTTGCAACCAAAGCGAGAGCTGGGAAGGTTGTCAACGAACTCTCTGAATTTTTTATTTTTCTATGTTGTGTGCAAAGATATAGGGTATGACCTGCAACTGGATACAATAAAAGTTTTTCATCCTTTGGTAATCAAGTTTTAAAAATATTAGTGTACTTTAGACATCTGACTCCATTTGCTATCATTGCACAATCAATGAGCTATCACAGCTTAAAAGTTTCAACTTTGATCTAATAGAGTGTCATTTATTCATATATTTTAGAATGTTCTTTTCCAAATTGATTAGTTCTAAATTATCCATAAAACAACTATCATTACTAATAATGTGCTCAATCTTCTACGTAGATGTGCATCTCTTATTTGTTAATTTGCATATCCATCTGTGTATATATGTCTATGTGTGGTATTAGACACGCAAATTTTTTTTTAACATTGGGCACGGGCCATCCCTGTCTAGTATATATATAAATGAAGAGAAATCTTTGTACTTGGGCTTCCTTGCCCAAATTCAAATAATGTTGGGCTTTTGGCCCACCTGTCATAATACTAAAGTTTGCCATAAATGGATTTGGCCCATTTTGGGGTCTTGGACCCATTTCTCTGCTAGGACCTTCTGGAAAAAAAAATATGAATTAATTTTTTTAATTAAAAAAACAACAACAAAATTCTGAATAAAAATTGATTTTTTTTTTGTTAAAGAAATTGATGACGTGGTCGAATTATAATTGATCACGTGTCAAAAATAATTTGATTTTAACCATCGTTAAAAAATAATGGCATGAATGAGTTATTTCTTTAGCGGTAATGACATCGTTAAAAAGTCTTTTATTTTTCTTTAATTTTTTATTTTTAATATTAATAAAAGGACTAAACCAAAATGGCTAAACATTCACTAACTTGGACAACTATTGAAGTTGTAGAACGACTAAAAAAGTTGTTTCGACAACTGCGACAGTTGTAAGACTAAAGTATAAAAATTAAAAGTTTGGGACTATTGTAAAAACATCTTTTAACCTAATATATATTATTTGTCACTTTTACCTAATTTTTAAAACTTAAAAGACTTTTACCTAATTGACAATCTAGTTTGTCCCTTTTAATAGACCCCAATAGAGTAGGCTTTAACAATATTAGGCTGATGGTAGTGCATTTTCATATAACTGAAACAAATATATTAAACAAGATTAATTTTTATTACACGGTAAATTAATGTCAAACTTTACAAATTCAAAAAAACTAATTATTACAATAGAAAGAAAAAAATTCTAAGCCACTAGCTGACTATAGTCACGACGACATTCAGGACATATCGTATGTGTAGTCATCCAACTATATATGCAGTCATGATCATATACATGATTGCATGAAAATACTCGTACATTATATAATTAGTAATATTAAAACTACTAATCCTATGAATGCATCTAAAACAATTAGTTCAACACTTATTTAAGAGGATTCTGCCATTTATCTTATTGGCAAAAACTGAATCACCGCATCAAATAACTATAAATATATAATGTATCAATACAACGTTTTAAGATATATATATGCACGTGTATCTAGTGCGCCTTACGTACATTTTATGATCTTACGTACATCTCTATAGCTACATATATATAAAGTGAAAATAGAAATAAACACATATGATACTATTATAAATTGTTAAATAACCACATATTGCGGACATTTTCGTACCCCTTCTTTGAAATTTCGAAAGATTTTGTCTGTTTTAAGTGTTACGACTTACATATAGTCATCCAACTATATATGCAGTCGTGATGATAGACATGAATGTATGAAAGGACTTGTACGTATTTAGTCTGTTCCAATTCACTCAAATAGACATTACACATGCCATCTGTAAATTTTATTTCTTTTTGTACCGAATTTTGTACGAGAAGGAACAAATTTACTATGTGTCTAATATGCTTCAGGAGGGAAGCATGACATACCTTCCAGTATAAAATAAGTAGAAACATAACTACTAAACTAGTGATCCTCATAACAAGGTATACCATATTATTTTGGCATAGTAGCCCTATGCTGGCCGTGTAGTCATGTATACCAACTATATATGCAGTCACGATGGTATACATGACTACACGGGAGGACAAATACAAATTCGGACCGTTCAAACTCACCCAAACAGACTCGACATGTCAGATCCGTGAAACCTATTCCTTCTTGTACCGAATAGGGTACACGAAGAAATAAACTAATGACCCTTCTAATACGTTCAACAGTTGCGTTACGTCTGATCCTAAAACGGACCTCATAATAAACTACCAATAGAAAAACTAAAAACAATCCAAAAAACCCAAGTCAATCTGCAGCTTGACCGTTGACACAATCAATAAAACACATGGCAAGAAAAATCTGTTTCAGACAAGAAATATTATTTTTTAAAAGAAATTGGTTACTAATTAGGGACCTACTAATTACTACTCTATCATTTATAAATATTTGAAAATCTTTTTAAATTAAATATTTTGTTAACTAGCTTAGTTTGAATTAAAGGTTTATATTTTTAGCTTTTTTTAACCTAGTCTATCTTATAAAAGTGTAAAAATATGTGTCATACACTAGTTTAGTTTCAATTTTGGGGAAATTCTTAATCACTTGGCCAAATTTGCAATCCATTTGGTTATTTATCAAATTCAAATTTATCAATATTGGATCAATTTTCAGTCAAGATTTGGCCCAAATCTCTTTCCAAAACAGCTCAACTCCAAATGTTAGCCCAATCCAAATTCAGCATCCCAATTACGATTATTCATCGACCCAACCTATTTCTTCTCACAAAACAGACCCAAATCCCTTTTCAAACAGTCCAGTTCAATCGTTTCAGCAAAATATATTATGTATTAATTCGATGTTTCAAGATAACGTGCATCTAGTGCGTCTTACGTGCATTTTATGGATTTTACGTACATTTTAGTAGCTACATATAAAGTGAAAATAGAAATAAACACCTACTATTTCAAATTGTCAGATAATCACATGTTGCGGATTTTTCAAGTGCATAAAACCTTTTAAGAACTTCGTACCCTTTCTTTGACAAATATATATTTTCATACCGTAAAGACGACGAAGAACATGCTTGCTTAGAGAGGTGATGCTAAATTTAAAAAAAGAAAAAGAGTAAAAGTAATAATTATTAGTTAGTACAAAGTTATTGATCTCTAAATGTTTTTCTATTAAGGAAGCATACACAATCTTTCTTTTTTTTTGGGGGATGTAATGTAAAAATATTTATAATTTATAATTAAATTATTATTTTTATTATTATTATTATTATTATATATATAGAGAGAGAGAGATTTTTTTTTTTGTTATTTAGAGTATTTATTAAGTAAAAATAAAGGAGGGAATTACTGAGTAAATATTTTACCTTGAAAATTTAGGCAGTGGACCAATTAAGCTATTAAAATTCGACGATATAAAACTAATGTCATTCCTTTTTAGATAAAAATAAAATAAAATTAGAACAGAGTGGTTAATCTTTTAGTTATAAATAGCAAAACAAAATAAAATAAATAAAGGAATAAAAATTGAAGATCATACGAATGTGATAGTGAATTGAAACTTAAAACTCGTTTAATTGAAAAATAAGTTATTTCATGTTTAATTATTTTGAAAAAGATTATCTTGAATAATCTCAATGTAAGATAAAAATTAACACCACAATCACAACTTAACTAATTCTAAAATAGTTAGTTATTTCGTTAATTTTATCTGATCAATTAAATCTGGTAAACTCATTCTAACACTTAGGCTGTGTATCGATCAGTTCGATTATGTTTTAAAGTTTATCGGTTCGACTTATTGATTATCGGCTTGTAGAGATGCTAGATCGTTATAGACAATTAAGATATTGGCTTATCGGTTATTGATTTATCAATTTTTAATTGTTATCGGTTTAATCGTTAAAATTTAACACAAAGAAATATATTGAAAATTACTTATAGAAAAAAAGTGATAAACCAAATAAATCACGCACATGAGTTTACAAGTTATATTTTTCGGAGACACAGTTACAAGTAAGGTAGTAATTGAAGAAGATCGAATTGAATTTGATATTTTTGAAAATGTGAAAACTGATAAATATCAAAAGAGAAATAATATTTTTATAGTTGTTTAACATAATGTTACAACTTACAAAGTTACATGTAAGCTTGTTTATAAACCTTTCTTGTAATTTTAGTATTTAAACGCTTCAAGATTTATGCTATATAGGGATAAAAGAAAAAAAAGTAGTTTAGAGAATTCAGATATATCAAAAGTAATTATATTTTTATATAGCAACCTTAATTCATAATATGTTTTTGCCATTTTTTACATATACTTAAAACTCATTTGACTGAGAAATAAGTTATCTCAAATTATTATCACAAATTTCATGTGGGATAAAAATTAACATCACAATTCGAGAATAACTAATTTTGAAACAGTAACTTATTTGATAATTTTATCCTTATTAAACATGGAATAAACTCGTACTAACATTAATCTCGAAGCAAATTTTTTCTAATCCTTCGTGAAATTAAACGAGTTTTTAAATTTTACTCGATCCAAATTGATTACGTTCAACAAATTGACCCATTAAAAAAAACCTTTGATAGAGAGTAATAACTAAGATAGAGAATCATAACTAACTTTATAACCGTAGCTCAGTGTAGGTAACACGAAAATAGTTAGTTTTAAAATAAAAATACGAAAATAGATTATCTAATCAAAAAATCAAGCTAACTTTAATTTATTACTTATAATAATATAACCTTCAACTAACTTACAAAAAATAATATATCCTTCAACTAACGAAGAAAAAAATAAAAATTAATTATTTTATAGCTAAACAATAAAATTTGTTGATAATTCTATTTAGCGCTGAAGTAATACATATTTGGATTAGTTACTAAATGCAAATTAACAACGGAATAGCAACAGAGTTTCTAACTAATTTCAATTTAAAATAAAGGAGATTTTACGTACCATTAAATATTATATAAAAATAAATAAATATTTGAGTATTAATTTTTAAGAAATTAAAAAGACCAAAACTGCTCATAAGTTGCACAAATGTGGTGCTTTAGTTTCCTCACTCAAAAGATGAGGGACTAATCGCGAAAACATCAAAAGAAGTCTCTTCTTCTCTTTCTCTCTTTCACATTCAAACTCGTCGAATCCAATTTGTAACAGGTAATTTCTCTGTCAAAATTCTGTGTTCCAGTTCTTTGTTCTTCTTCTCAATTCTTTTGATCATTTGTATCAATTATTATTCAGTTGCATGCTGATTTTTGGAAAAATCTCTTCACTGTTTTTCAAAATCTCAATCGAAGTGAAAATTACTTGTTGATTTGCCATAATAATCGACTTGGTTCAAAGATACTGCAGAAGTTTGGTTTTGGGAGGGTTGTGTTATAGGGATGAAAATAGGTCTTTTTCTCTCCTTTGATAATTTGAGTTCTGAGTCATGATGACTGCAGGATGGAGGAGCTGCTGGTGGGGAAGCATGTTAAGTACATTATAACAGTTGAGAAGGTACTCATTTGTTTCATGTCTACTAATTTTCCTCTGTCTCTATGATTTGATATGTATAAATCTGAGCTTAGGTGGTTGTTCCACCCTCATCCAATTTATTGCTCATATAGCTGTGTCTCCGTTTAATACTTTGAACAAGTTAAATAGGATTTTCCTGTAGGGAGGTATTTGTGAAGCTAGGGAAGTACATTGGGATAATTAGAGGACAGTTGTGAAGGAGACATAGTATGGTTTGTAGGTATTAGCTATTATCGTGATGCCGATTCTGCCCTACTTGTTAAAGTATGACGGATCCTTCTTAAGCATCAGAGTATCATTTGTGTTAGAGTACTCCAGACTAGTATTTTAGGAACTTTCAGCATTTGGATTGTCTCAATTGTCAAGTTCAACATTATGGTTGTCATATTTGGAAGGATATCGTATCCGGCCTAAAAGAAGTTGACTATGGAGTTGTTTGGAATGGATCTGGTTTCCTCCTTTTGGTCTGGTATAGCTTGGAACTTTGTGATATGATTGACTTTGGGACTGATACATGATATTTAATCCATCACAGTTAACGACACCCTTGATACCTGAGAACGGTGGCATTCCACCTGTAATATATATTTGTTTGAGTGGGTATATTTAGACTAGCATTTCTGTTGTTCTGATTTCATCTTACATCAATTAGAAGAAATGTGACTTCGTGCAAATGCCCCTTATATTCTCCTCATATTCTTACGGTTGCGAGATGATACATTAGTATGTATTATTCATGGAATTTAAGTACTTCATGGAGTTCCTTTCTTTTCCGCCACCCACTAAGGCACTTCTCTTGTTACTCTATGGTATGCTTTCTCTAATACGTTCCTGTATACCTTCAGAGGAAAGATGATTTTGAATCTGTGGTGATGGAGCATTTGAGATTAAATGGGGCATACTGGGGATTGACAACTCTGGATATCATGGGCAAGCTTGCTGCAGTGGAGCAAGATGAAGTTATTTCATGGGTCATGCAGTGCCAACATGAATCTGGTTGGTGTCTCACACTTCGTTCTTGCTTCTCACAATGATTTTTTTGTCAGTATTTCCAAATATTGCAGCTATACTATGACTGCTGCTTTTTTAATGGATATTGCTTTTCTCTTTTCTTTTTTCCTTTAGAGGTAGTTACTTCCATGTTTTGATCTACTTGATCTGGATCTAGGCTTACTTCTCGATTTGTCTAACATGCAGGTGGATTTGGTGGTAATATTGGACATGATCCGCATGTTCTGTATACACTTAGTGCTATTCAAGTCTTGGCATTATTTGATAAAGTACATGTCCTTGACATTGATAAGGTGTCAAATTGTATCCTACTTCATGTCACATTTACAATTGTCTTTGAGGTACTGTGTACGTATCCTTTCAATCTATGTATTGCATCCGTGAACTTTGCTGCAATGCTAACATTTAGAAAGTGTGCAATGTTAACCTCACAAAACCAAAACATGTGGTTAAGTTAACATCAAGAGTACTCATGTCTCATCACAACAGTGACATTCTCGATATTGGCAATTGGAAGTACTGTTAAGAAATTTGGGTGTGACAAAGTGGTGGACTTAACATTTCAGCTAGATATTGCAGGTCTGCAAAATGAAGATGGATCATTTTCTGGTGATATATGGGGTGAAGTTGATACACGGTAGCTGCTTCTTACTTTGTTTTCTACTATAAATTTCAGATCCTTTATTTGGTTTCTCGTTTTTATATTTACTTATACTGCCAAGGATTAAGCCATATATCTTTTTCCGTCAAAAAAGAAAAGGTATATATCTTTAGATACATGTGTTTTTCTTTTGGAACATAATATAATCCTTTTGGGAATTGAAACTATAATGACCTAAATATACTGTGTAGGTTCTCTTACATTGCCATCCTTTCACTCGCATTGCTGCACCGGTTAGATAAGGTTGATGTTGGAAAAGCAGTGAAATATATCTTAAGTTGCAAGAATGTGGATGGTGGATTTGGATGCACACCGGGAGCAGAATCTCATGCGGGGCAAAGTATGTCACATATAAAAAACATGCATTTTATCGTACTACTAATGGCTTCTAACTGAATGACAAGTCAGAGCGTTGCTGTACTTTAGCGTTGGCCCTTTTTTGGTTTTCAATCTGTTTGTTCCACTTAGCATCCATATTTTCAGCAGTCTTCTTCTTATTTGAGTTGTGTATTGCTGCGTTACTGAAAGCAATTTCGACTATGCAGTTTTCTGTTGCGTGGCAGCTCTCGCAATTACAGGGTCTCTACATCATGTTGATAAGGACCTCCTTGGTTGGTGGTTATGTGAAAGACAAGTCAAATCTGGGGGACTAAATGGGCGCCCAGAGAAGCTTCCTGATGTTTGTTACTCTTGCTACATTGGAATTTTTATCGACAGGTCAGTTTTGTGTTTTACTGAGGGTCATGTTGTTGCTTCTCAGGTATGCTACTCTTGGTGGGTTCTTTCCAGCTTAATTATGATCGACAGGGTTCATTGGATTGACAAGGGAAAGCTTGTAAAATTTATTTTGGACTGTCAGGTTACATTCGAATATAACAACTCCCTTCACTTGAAGCTTGGCATTGAATAGTATATCTTTTTGTAGTTGTCCAACATTTTTGTAATGCCTGAGTTATATTCCTTTCACGAATGTAGGACAAGGAGAATGGTGGAATTTCAGATAGGCCAGATGATGCAGTTGATGTCTTCCATACTTACTTTGGAGTTGCTGGTAAGGGACGTATGACATTTTTGTATTGCGAAATAGCTAATGTGTATTTCTCTTACGATCCATATGGCTGTTAAGAAGGATCTATCATCTGAATTGTGTTGTCTCCATTGGTGTAGCTATCAAATACGATCTCTCTTGGCCTTTCTAATATGTTGTGTATTGAAGTGATTAAACTATATCCTGATGTATGAAACTAGAAGTAAATTTTGAAGGATGTTCCTGGAAACATTTTCTAAGCTCTACTGCAGTTGTTTTTTCTATTGTTGATGACAATTTAGATTGACCTTTAACAATCCAAGCGTTTAAACTTATTCATTTGATTTTCTTCTGCAACCCAGGACTTTCACTTCTTGAGTATCCAGGAATAAAGCCGATAGATCCTGCTTATGCCTTGCCTGTTGATGTTGTAAACCGAGTGATGCTTGGCAGATAATCTCTGGGTTTTTGCTCCATTCTAGCTAATAACAGCATTCTCTTGATATGAGATTAGCAGAAACAGTTTCCCTTGATGACAGGCGGATTGCGTTACCAATGCTGCAACATTTTTTCATCATAATGGCTCTTTCAGGAAGAAACAAACCTAAAGCGGATTCAGGATTTTAACTTTATGGGTTTAGCCTTTGTAGTTTTCAGCACTTAACTCATTATAATTCTTCAGTTACAAGTTCAGATTTGATATCTGTTGGTACTTTTAGTGATTTTTCGTTTATATAATTATACTCTTAATGTCGAAAATACATATAATCCGTACCCGGAAAACTACATCTTGTTGCAAGCAGCAACAGTGTAATAATTGTACCAACTTTTACCATGTTAAACTAAAGTCAGTGCATTATATTCTTTTCGTGTTTGTGCCATGGTCATATTTAGCTTGAAATTACATACATTTATATATGTGTTTAATATAAGCTTTTATTTCTTAAATCAAAACTACGTGATATGTTTACTTTGTGACTCATTAGTGTTAATTAATCGACCGCACCGCAGGCCTTAATAAGTAAAAAAATTTGGCTAATTTAATGTAGGGACTTGGTCACCACCAATAATAACGAAAATCATGGAATGTTTTAGACACACACGGATAGCACAGAGAATAGATTCAAAAAAACAGAAAAGCAGTTAATTGAATTTTTTTAAGTGCCTGAAAATACGGTAAATAACAGTTACCTTACATTTTAACATTGGTCCTATAAATATTGGACATTTGCAATTCCTCATATTGATCTCATATATTCCAAGAGAAGTAACCCATGATGGCATATCTGAAATCATGTATTGTTTTGTTGATTTTGTTGTGTTTTATGATGGGTTTTTCTCATGGAATTCATCTGGATAAAAGTACGATCCTGGCGCTTTTAGCTAGTGGTGTTGGTAGTGGTAGTGTTTCTGCAATGCCATGCGTGCAAAAACTAATGCCATGTCAACCAGCATTTGCAGCACACATGAAAACTCCTCCAGCAACATGCTGTACGCCATTGAAAGAAATGATATCAAATGATGCACAATGCCTTTGCACTGTTTTTGCTAATTCTGATGTAATGAAAAGTATGAATGTAACTCAAGATGAAGCTTTGAATTTTGCAAAAGCTTGTGGGGCTAAACCTGATCTTTCCCTTTGCAAAAAAGGTACCCCTATCAATTCATTATATATATATATATGCTTAATGCGATTTATATCTCCTGTGTATGAGTAGAACGGAAAAAAAAAAGCGGAATATATAATTAGCTTTTATCTTAATTTTTGATGACAACTAATTAAATGGACGGAGGGAGAATTATGATAGATTTTTAGCAATTTAAGATAATGCGGATAAAAGATCAATTTTAAAAAAAATCCAAAATGGAGTAGTTTTAGTTGCTAATATATGCCTTGTGAGATAATATATCTTATTTTTGAAGTTTGAAATTTTTAAAAAGCTTAAATATTCTTTGAGCATCTGATAATTAGTCTAATAATTAATTTTCTTGTAATTAACCTAATTAGTATTTGTTTTTATGTGCATAAATATAGCCCATGGTGAAGCTTCTGCTCCATCTCCCACTACTTCACAAACTAACGGTAAGTATATTTTAATGTTTTTCCACACTTTTTCGTATTCAATTCTAGCTATTTCTACACCTTCTAATCGACTCATAGTAAGTTGGTTGACATTTCAATGAATTATATTCACACTTCGTATAATCAATATTTTTATTAATTTATCTCTATACATTCCATTTCGACATTCATCTTAGCTTTGACACTTCTACCTTTGTATATGTATATATTAGTGTAATTTAATCGAGTATACTGTAAACCTAACACATTAACAGTTTCGATATTTTTATTTAATCAGCTAAGTCACACAGACTCTTATTATATATCTGACATACATAATATCGTTTTATTTTTTCAGATTCGAGTTCCACTGACAACACTGCAAGTCCACCACCAGCAAACACAGCTAGTGTAACATCCAAATTTGGAGGATTTGTTGCCGTTGCATCTCTTATGAGTTTAGTGATATAATGTTGTTAGCATTTTTAAGGATTAATCATTACTTTGCTTAATAGGAAAATACAATATCTCGATTATTTCAAATTTTTTAGTTTACATCACCAAATTTATTTTTTTCTCTAATTATTAATGATGAGATGTGTGATGTTTAGTAGTAATTGTGTTTTAATTTGTTCTTGTTATAATTTGTTAACAACACTTTCTATATGAATTATTATTTCTTTTCAGTATTGATCTTATCATTAAGGAGTACTAAATCAACATGAGGATAGTTGAGAGCTAATTAAAAGACAAACCGTTGCAATAATGGAAATCACCTTATTTAGGGTGTCGTTTGGTCATGCGATATGAATTCGTCATGATATTATAATATGAGATCATGAGATAAAGTTTAAACAAATTCGTTAGCGGTAAGGAAGGGGCCATAGAAATGTTCTTCACGCTAGAGTTGTGGGTTCGAAGTTCTTCTTTCTCTTTTAAAAGAAAATTTAAAATCCCCAAATTCTTAATCCTGACTTCACCTCTACGTTCATTGAGAAAATGATTAAAATAGTCCTTAATGTATTTCGTATTCTCTTTTAAAATAGAATTTAAAACCCCCAAACTCTTAATCCTGACTTCAACTCTACGTTCATTGAGAAAATGATTAAAATAATCGTTAATGTATTTCGTAATAGTATAGGATCTAATAGCCTTCACTTAATTTTTAATGACAAAAAACAATCATGTTGATAGCAAATGCTGCTACCTATGCCTCTACTATAGTAGAAAGTAGAATAAGAGTATATTTTTTTTTATTTGTTAAAATGACATCCAAAAGATCCAATTCCATAGTCATTTTATTTTTCCTTTTCATTATAAACTTCTCCATAGTTGATTCATGAAATAAAATTCGTGCACGTCATCCTATAAAACTTTAATTTCTTACTTTCATAACATATATATAATTTATAATACTGAATGTCAAAAAGATATATTTTTTTCACCTCAAACAATTCTTGAGTAAAATAACAATAATAACTATGCATCAATCAAGAAATAATCTAAAATCGACTAGATAAAGTCATTACTGTCTAAGTCTCTTCAATAATTTACATATAATCGAATTAATTCTACCACCTTATCAATTTAGAAAAAGATTGATATTTTGTAGTGGGAGGGGAAAATTTTGCAACATTGGCTGGTCAAAACTATTTTGGAGATTTAGTTATATTTGATGATCCAATTACTTAGGATAATTAATAATATATATTCATTCAAATCAAGTTGGAAGAGTCGTTGGATCATAAATAAATTGAAATAAACTAATGTCTAAATTTAATTTCAAAAATTGATGAGTTAATTCTTTACTACTTGGAAATATTTAGAACCTTAATATTATGATTCAAACAGCTACCATTATTATTTGCCTTGGCATGTTTAATGATCCCAAACTATTTAATTAAAACAGTAGCTAGCTCCGCTAATTTTGCATTATGATATCATAAATCCTAAAGTATACTTTTTTTTTTCAACTTGCTTCTTACTTAATTAATAATGAAATGTTTTTTCTAAATTTAATAAAAAAATAATATAGATGTTCGTCTGCAACGAGGGTAATCGAGAGCTATGACAAGATTGTCATACTTGAATATGCTAATTAATATTCAACAACAAGAACTAAGGAGCATAAATGGTACTTTCTCCGATTATTAATTGTCATATTTTTCATTTTTAGAGTCGAATTATAAAAATTTTGACTAACATTTCACAATATATTTTTTCATCATATTGATATGCAAAAAATTACAATGTATAGCACTTTTCGTAATGTTTTTGAATATCTAAAATTTTTATTTAAAATATCGAATTAATATTATCTAATTTAATTTTAAAAATTAGTCAAATTGACTCTCGAAAAGCACAACACAACAAATAAAAGTGGACGGAAGAAGTTTAAATGATTAAGACTTAAAAATTGTGACGTTCATGACTGGAAATATACCTACAAGAGCAGTACACGAAAGAACCGATGAACTTCTAGGTGGAAAGCTTTTGAAGAGGCAATGCACATGATATTTTAGACAAATATCTCGCATCAGAATGAGACAGAAAAACGAAGAGAATATACACTCAATCCACAAAATTATTCACACGTTTACTTTTAAAAAATCGAACCACATGAATTTCAACTCCCATTTCAATATTTACTGTTTCATCCGTTGACACCTAATTTTAGTCCTCCATTTTATACATTAATCATCGAGCTTTTTAAATTTTAAATGATTTAAAATAATTAATTTTTATATTTAAAAAATCAAATTATTTTATTTACAAGTTATTTTAAAGTAATTTTGTCATTTTTTAAAATAACTTTTAGATAATATATATGGTTTTATATAATTATGTAGGTAAATAGTACATTTTATAAATACTATAAAAACATCTCAAATTTTTATATTTTGTTTCACTCAAATATTTTATTAAATTAATGTAGTTGGTTAATAGTTTATACTCCCACCCCAAATTACTTGTCTATATTTCTTCTTTTGGTTATCCCTAATTACTTAATCCATTTTGACAAATTAAAATAGGATATGTTTTTTATCTTGTACTCTTGAATCAAGAAATTTAACGCAATGGTATATCTACCCGCCTATGTCTCAAGCACTGCTTCCTCTCTGTCTCCAGCACTGGCTTCTCTCTGGCGCGTCGTCACTATCTCCAGTATCGGCTTCGTTTCTGTCTTTAACACCGGCGTCCTTTCTTTCTCCAGTACCGCCGTCCTCATCGGCGTTCTCTCTCTATCCACCACTAACGTCCTCTCTGTATCCGACACCGACGTCCTCTCTCTATCTGCCACCGACGTCCTCTTTCTCTTCAGCAGTCGCACCAATAGCTACCATAATAGTTTATTGTTGCAATAGTTATAGATAAAGTGGTTAAGTTTGTTTGTGTTAATTGCCAAATGGGATTTGCTTCTTTAGGGACCTTGTGTCACACTTCTTTAGGGATCTTCTTTAGGGATCTTAGGTCACGGACTTAGAGTCTTACTAATGTTTCATACGCGCTTTACAACTTCCTCACGATTCTTTCACGATCTCGTAAGCACAAATAAACCCTTTGAAGCTACATCGCTAAGAAAATGCAAAGAAAAACTTAGAAAGAATAGAACTTTTGGAAGAAGGCTTTTGTATGGTAGGAAATGAAGGTCCTTCTATTTATACTACAACCTAGGGCTAAAGTGTAATTTAAAACTACTTTACAAGTTGCTAAAGTATTTATACTTTGGTCCCTCTCCAGAATTCTCTACATATTCTAGGATATTCTAAGGTTTTCTTGAAATATCTATGGGTTTCTAGAATTCTCCATAAGCCTCCTCTAGAATCTTCCGCCTCTATCCTGTTGCAAAACTTGACTGAAAAAGTCGCGGGACATGACACTTGACTTCTCATATCAACATATGCCACACGCCCCAATTCGAAAAGATGGTTAACTTAGAGTGAACATATGGAGCATATTTTCCATTGCGACTGATTAGCTAGAGCATGAGGGGACCTAGAAGAGGACTGGAAGAAACCAGAGGAAATATTTTTTGTTGTTTTTTAATTCAATATTTCTATGAAATATGAAGATTCTACGGTTTCCATAAACAATAGTTATTTCTATAAAGTATGAAATTTCTTAAATTTCATATATGATAAGAAAATCACGATAAAATCCTAACAATTATCTCTAAAATTCATCACACATGCGATTGTAGCTAATGATAGTCACGAAACAAAGGGAATAATACCCAATGTAGCTCCATTTACTAACAGAGAGTAAGGAAAAGATCATCATTCAAAAAATAGCTAGGGAAGTAAGTAACACTACCTTCTTAGAACGAATGAACAAAAGCAAGGAAAAATATATACATTTTCAGCCTTTTTGGGATCCTCATATACACAATATTACATTGTCAGGGTCTCTCTCATTATAAACGGATCTAGGATTTCCATTAAGGGGGTTCGGAAAAAAGAAAATAGTGGTTTGAACTCCTAAATCATTAAGTCAACCTCTAATCTTATATTCAGGAGGTTCAAAAGCAATATATAAACATAAAAATTCTTAAAAATACCTTAAATATACAATGTAATTTTTTGCCGAGGGGGTTCAGGTGAACCCCTCGGCATACTCTAGGTCCGCCCCTGATAAGCATGTAGATCAAAAACTTTTGTAGCTAGCTTTCTCAACCACAATCGAATGTCAATCGTTGTTTTGTCTAATATCCTAGAATTGGGACATCATAGATAACAACTTTACTTTCTCCTCTAACATATCCATTCATCCCATCAGCTCCTTCAGTGACCTCCTCAGTAGCTTGGGCTTTTCAAACATGTCAAGATTAAGATTATCGGATTCAAAAATAAGCTCGAAATCCTTGAATTCATGTAAAAAGTCAAGATCAAGATAAGTTCAACTTTAAATTCATTGAAGATTTAATAATAAGCTTTAAAACTCTTGAATCCAAGATCAAGTTCAATACAAATTCAAGATCAAGTTCAAGAGTCCTTGAATTTATATTTGAAAAGACGAATTCAGAGGAATTATAGAGATTATAACACTCACACATTTCAATAAATACGATTGTTGTAATATTTTTTTTGTTCATGATTATTGTTTTTCTCGATGCAAATTTTATTATCTTACAAATACGTAGCCCCAATCTGGGCCTCTAAATAAAATGACATCGGGTTTAGTAAAATGATTTTTTATAAGTGGTTTATCTATTATAGCCAAATTAATGAATTTGAATTTTAATCAAATTCATATTTATAGGACTTAATTAACTCAGTTCTATTAAAGGAAAGAACTACTACATGATATGACAAACTTTGCTACATATTTAAGGTATATAGATACAGCCTACCGTATGTTTATTTATTTATTATGGGTTTATTTAGATATTGAATAGCTAATATGCTACTACGAACTAGTATTTAAAATTTCTCACCGAGTCATTGCCCATAGATAGTATTCATGTATTTTTTTTTATATATTAAGTTAATATCCACGTATTTTTGTATGTATACATACAATATCAATATATTCATTTGTATTGATCATTGGTTAATATCCATATATGTATATATACATATATATATATATTTTTTTATTTTTTATTTTATATATTTAGTTAATATTCATTATTTTTGTTTGTATATACATTGAATCATGTATTCATTTGTATGTTAATTAACTATATTTATTTATTTTAGTATATTTATATTTCTAATCTTAGGAGTATTTATGTTTTAGTTTAGCCATTATCATCGAATATCAAAAACATATGTTTGTTTATAATGGAAAAGATTTCTTAATTGGCTCATAAAATTGGACATTTGTTCATACAAATGTTTACATTCCTAATCACTTTTATACATGAATATTTATTTATTAAATTAACAAAAAAATTTAAAAAATATACTCAGTAAGCAGATAAAACTCTTTTAATAGATAATTATGTACTGTTAATTTAATAATTAGAAGTTGAGGGTTTGAGAGCTAATTTAAGGACAATCAATTATAATAACGAAGATCACCTTATTTAGTGCATTACAGTTATAAATGTATCAATATATTTTTTTAGAAAAAACTACTGATGCTTTAGATACCACTTAGATTATGACATAAACTATAGTCATCAAATGTCATTGTTATAGCTGTTTCAATTTAATAACCTTAAAATTGTAGTCATTTTTATAAGTTATTTTGAGATAAATTTACGATATTTATTTGAGATAATATATCTTGAATTCAATACAATTTGAATTATTTTATAAATTTATATTTGATAAATTTAAAATGATTACAATCATATTTCCATATTATTCCATTAGAACTTACCAGCGTCTGCGTAAAGTATTATGTACAATTATTCCGACATTGGAACATGTCCATATGGTGATTACTGGAGAAACATGCGTAAAAAGTATATGGTGATTACTGGAGAAACATGCGTAAAGTATATGGTGATTATCGGAGAAACATGCGTAAAGTATGCATCCTGGAACTTCTTAGCACAAAGATGGTCAAATCATTCGATTCAATTCGGCAAGCAGAGATGTTAAGTCTTATTTCATCGATTAATTCTATGCCTGACTCGTTAATCAATTTGTCAGATAAAAATTTTTGGTTTATAGGTTCTGTAACATGTAGGTCTGTTTTTGGGAAGATAATCCATGGTCAAGATAAGTTAATGATGTTGATTAAGGATATCACATTATTAGCTGGTGGATTTGACTTAACTGATTTTTTTCCTTCTCAAAAATGGCTCCATGGGATTTCTGGATTGAAGTTAAAAATATTGAAAGTTCACTAAGAAGTAGATGAAATTTTGGAAAATATCATTAATGAACATTGTGAAAATCGAGCAAATGGTAAAAAGGGTAATAGTGAGTCTGGAGGTGAAGATTTGATCGATGTTCTACTGAGAGTCATGGAGAGTGGCGAATTGGGAACGCCTATCACAAACAACGATATCAAAGCAGTTATCTTTGTAAGTTTTAGTGTGATTCAGAACATCTCATAATATTGGAATGTTAAAAGTTAAATATATCTTAAAAGCTTTATTCCGGAGAGATTTGATGAAAGTTCTATTGATTTTCGAGAAAATCATTTTGAATTTACTCCCTTTGGTGCGGGAAGAAGAATGTGTCCAGGGTGGTTATTCGGTTTGATGAACGTAGAACATCCTTTAGCTCAATTGCTTAATCACTTTGATTGGAAGAGTCCCTCTAGAGAATTTTGATATAACGGAAACAAATGGGTTAAGTGCAAGAAGAAGGGATGATCTTTGTTTAGTTGCTACTCCTTTTTATAATTAAACTAATGAACTTTGTCTTAAATAAATAAATAATTCACTGGTGACAACTAGTTTGTCAGCCATTAGTTGCGAAACTTTTGGTCAAATCAACCATCACCAAATGGATAATTTGGTTATACTATTGGTTTAATGGTTCGAGATCGGGCTATTGATTCAAGTCTCGGTTTAGTCTATTTCTCATTCTCACCCTAATACCTCACGATTTCTCTCAGTAGAGGCACTCTATACTGCATTATTGTTGTTGTTTTACTCAGTTGCTCCGAAAAATCAGATGGCCCAGAGGTTGGTCAAGTTCATTTCTCTCATCTCTAGTGCTTCTTTATTAAATTCAACTGTTGTTTTTATAATTTGGTATTTGCGAATTCGGATTTGTTTCAGTATTTTTGATTGCTATAATATGCCCAATCAATGGCTATAGATGTTGATTAGCTGATGGAACGACCAAGTTGTATGAGAACCTATAGGATCTTTGCTTAAATTGATATAATCAGCTAGAGGGGTTAAGCTTAAGCTGCTAAAATGGCTATACAGAGCTCCTTGATCTTCTGAGTTTTAGTTGCTATAATTCTCAATGTATAATATTAATAATCAACTAACCAATACTCCATTTTACATGTTCACCTAGTCCTGACTGAGCAACTCTAGTTTGAATCCATTTATCAAACTTCTTCATTTCACTTTAATTTAGATTTTGCACATCCACTTTTAGTTTTGTTTAGTTCAGGATTTAATCCTGAAATTTGAATTTCATAATCAAAATTTGTAAGTCTTGTTTAGT
Organism: Solanum pennellii; assembly: GCF_001406875.1. NCBI lineage: Eukaryota > Viridiplantae > Streptophyta > Magnoliopsida > Solanales > Solanaceae > Solanum > Solanum pennellii. The sequence continues at coordinate 72,024,118 of NC_028639.1, forward strand.
TCAGGATCTAATCCTGAAATTTGAAACATCTGCATCACTGAAACTTTCTTATTTACCACAATCTCTTCTGTTTTCTTCCTAATCTATGGTATGCAGGATAAATTTGAAAAATAAGAAAGAAGAATGGATTTACGAGCTTAATAGTGCACAAGCCGTAATAAATAACGACACATGCAAGCATATAAACTCACGCCGGAACGGCATGTTATCGGCAACGTAAATGGCTGATTGCGCTACTCTTTTTCAAACGCAGTTTGCACACTCATTGCCTTTGCTATGACAAAATATAATATAAAAATATTTTGCAAACTCACAAGATCGACGACACTATTTTCCGGCAAGAGAATGGGGACGATAGCCGGCGCGGAGGCAGAAGAAGACCAAATTACAGAAATGAATTTGGATCTGAGATTTATAAAGGGTGAAGTTGAAATGAAAAGAGCCCTAATTGGGCTATTTGGGCTTGTTGTTAACCCAGTCAGGGAATGGGCCTCCATCTCTGTAATTGGTTAATGTTTAATGAAATTACAGTTAAGCCCTCGAAGTGTTCTGTAATTTTCACATTCGCCCATAAAACTTTTTGCGAGTTTCAATCAAAACGACGACATTTCGAATGGTAGCTTCAGTACGATCATGGCAGCTTCCATATCTAAAACCCTAACCAGAAATCTTCTCCGGCGAAGTGGTGAAACTACACAAGCATTGCAGCTCCGGTTATCCTCCGCCGTTGCTTCAGCTCCTGCCATCTCTGTGACTGAAACTCAACCTCCAGGTCAGCGCCTTTCTCCTTTCTTCTTCAAGCAAATACTGTAATTTTTTAACCATTTTATCTTATTTCCGGAATTTAGATTATCTGAATCACTGCCTGTTTGTTTGTATTCCTCAGAGAAAGGTGGACCTTCAAAATGGTCAAAGTTACTGCTCTTCGTACCGGGGGTCATCACCTTTGGCCTTGGCTCTTGGCAGATCATCAGAAGGCAAGATAAGGTGAATACTTTTTTTATCATTTCTATTTTTCTAAAGGAAGCGCGATGAGAAATGCTGTTGATGCAATTTTGTTTTCGATGGATACTTTTTGTTGCTTAGTTTGCTCAATCACTGTATCTGAACTCCTGGAGTGTAGTTACATTATAGTTTCAGTTAATTCCAGATTGCCTGGGAAAGAAATTGCGAACATTGATCACTATTTGCAGATTGAAATGCTTGAGTACAGACAAAGTCGATTGCTAATGGATCCTCTTAACTGCAATGAGGTTTCCCCTTCAAGTGAAAATTTGGATTCTTTGGAGTTCTGCAGGGTACTTTGTAGAGGAGTGTTTGATGAGAAGAAGTCCATTTTCATAGGGCCACGCTCCAGAAGCATTTCAGGGGTGACTGAAAATGGTTACTATGTTATTACTCCTCTCATGCCTTTGGCAAATGATCCTAAGAGGTACATGTACATAACACTAAGTCAGCATAGTTTTGTGCATTAGTTGTTTCGGGTTTGTACTTCTTGCTCAAGCTTTGTTAATCACCTCAGTGAAGGTTAAATAGGATTCCAGAAAGAAAAAAGAAAAAGTTAAACAGGATTAGTCACCAAAATTTTCTTGCTACATCTAGACACTCTATACATGTTAAAACGAAGTTACTGAATAGCAGTTGAGATGTCACTGAATTACGATCTTGAGTTAATGTAGAGAGCCCAAAAAGATTTGGGTGTTGTTATGATCAAACACTTTGGTTCTTTGCTGCTCTTGTAAAAGTCAGTATTGCCATTTATAAGGTCTCAAAAATAGCTCTCACTAACAAGAATTTAATTTCTTTTATCTAAGTTGGTGCATCTTTTTTTGTGTGTGTAGTGTATACCTCTCACAACTCCACTTGAATCACCTACGTATGTATTAGCTCAACTACTATACTGTGTTACAATCCATCTAGCTTTCTTATTACATATCTCATGATTCAATGAACATTTGTTTCTCCTTTTGATATTTATTTAAATGCTCTTCTTAGGATCGAGGTGAGTAAATTTGTTTGATTATTTTTGTTGGTTATAGGCCTGTTATGCAACTAATTTTACACCATCTACTACCTTTTGTTACACTCCTTAACTTTGTAGGCATTAACCCAATCATACAATCATCTAGTTTCTTTCCAAGATTAAGTTTTTCGTATGCATTTACAGTTTTGGCACCTTTTCATTTGGATTCTGAATCATACTAGAAAATCACTTCAAATTCATGTCTGGTAGCAGCGTGAGTGGTTAATTTTGTCTAATCATATCAACTTCCTCTCAGTGTGCAGACACCAATTCTTGTCAATAGGGGATGGGTCCCCCGGAATTGGAGAGACAAGTCTTTGGAAGTGGCTGCGGCTGATGACCAATCTTCGAGTACTGCGCCCCCACCTCAAGAGAGTGGAAAGAGCTCCTGGTGGATGTTTTCTTCAAAAAAGAAGAAAGTCGAAGAGGTTATTCTCTTTTCTTACTTTAATTTCCTGATTAAAGTTGTGTGTAATCTGAACAATACACCTGATTGCACTACATTCAATCAACAGGATCAAGTTCCAACTCTTAAATCCACAGAAGTAATTGGAGTTATCAGAGGAAGTGAGAAGCCCAGTATATTTGTTCCAGCAAATGATCCCAGTTCCTTCCAGTGGTTCTACGTTGATGTTCCAGCCATTGCTCGTGCCAGTGGACTCCCTGAGAACACACTCTACATTGAAGCCATCAATGATAATGTCGACCCAAGCAATCCTTATCCAATTCCAAAGGATACAAACACATTGGTTCGGAGTTCTGTAATGCCACAAGATCATCTTAACTACACATTTACATGGTATTCCCTGTTTGATATATGTTTTGATACATGCTTCTGAGTCTTTTGATGTGACAAACTACTAAGACTAATTATTTAGAAGTTTATAGCTCAATATTAGCACTCAATTGGATGACACCTACAAAAACTGCAGTGCTATTTTTGACAATCTGCATATATAGGGAATGGGGGTGTTAGCTTGATCTATGCTGCAGACCTCTCCTCTTTTTATTTGTTCTTTTTGTGTTTTTTCTGAACTTCTTCTCTTATTTTTTACAAGGTATTCTCTGTCAGCTGCTGTGACGTTTATGGCTTATAAGAGGCTACAGTCAAAGAAAACCCGGAGATAGCAAACCTTTGAACTTGTTCCTTTGATGGTATTTTGTCAATGTAAGATCAGCTAGTCGGTGAGGCAATGCTGCTAATTTGCAACCCAGGGCCCTTGAGACTATCGCGGAACAGCTTTCATGTCATCAACCATCTTTCAACTCGTCTCCTTCAATTATTTTTCTCCTACATTCTACAGACGAAGGGAACCCATTTTTTTAAATGGTACAACCCAATAAATGCTGATTTAGTAATATTATCAAGGTTTTGTCATCTAAGAGTTGTTTGATAAGTCAAAATTTTGTTTTGATAATTGTTCTTTGATATAAGAAATTATATACACCATCCCATGTGAAATTACATTGATTATGTTATTATTATTATTCTTGGAAAGGCATTTTCCCAGTCTCTAGAGGAGTGTTTTAGCCTAAATCAATTACAGTTTCCCCAAGAGATTTGCTCAATTTGGCATTGAACATTTTGGTTTACAGGAGATTGCCATAAGGATTGATTCAGTAAAACCAAGTCTCTTTTTAACAATGGTAAAACTAAACCGTGAAACTTAGATCTCCAAAACAAACAAACATTAAATACACTAATTTCCCTTTCCATATGCTTTTTACAACAAATCACTGCCTACACAACAAATCAAAGAATGGAGAACACATCAACCGAAAGAAAAGGAAAGCAACTACAACACTACCTACGGGAACAGGAAGAGTAAGTATTATCAGAACCAAAGAATGAAATGAATATGAAGTAGAACTGAGAAATGAAAAAACAAAACAGATTTCGCTCGCTTTATTGACAGTATACAAGTAGGGCACTTGTGGTTGTTTCACTACGTAATGCTTTCAATAAAGCCACAAATTTGAAGAGACTTTCTTCTGAAAACCATTTTAGCTTCCATTTCAGGGGACCTGACACAGGTTTTCTCTTCATGAGTTTTGTATTTTTGACTACCTTGCCCTCCTTCAATGAAAGGGGGAACTCTGACATGACACCTTCCAAAGTCAGGGTCACGCAATAGCAATCTGCGGTTTCGATTACCTGAAAGTTGAAGGAAATCCATATCATCAGCTGTGTTATACAAGAAAGATGCATTTCAGTTGATTTTTATGGTGAAAAATTAACCCATAAGATCTTACAAAGCAACCAGTATAGCCCAAAACGCCCAAAATCAGACATGGTGAAAGCAGTCAAAATGATTTCTTATACCCAAGAAATTAAAGAACAGTCAGTAATAGACCAAAAATATGATCAATATCTGCAAGCCTATGTAAAACACACTACAATAAGAAATAAACAGTTTCAGAACCTTAATCTGAACTAGCTAGGGTTATTGGTTTGTGTCAACTAGTAACAGATGTATTCTGTTCTCTAAATTCCAAGGGCAAATCTTAGACCTTACAGCTGAGTAATAAAGGCAATTTGGTTTTTCTGTATTAGATTGAAGAGGCCGCGCATCAGCTTGTCCAGTTAATAATAGAAAAGAAATTTACAGATCCGCCTCAGAATCCGTCACAATCTGATACTCTAAATTGAATATAAGAAGTCAAATTATATATCAAGTGCTTGAGGCAGATCCTGGACTCAAGACTTTTTTCACCCTTATAATTGTTGGGGAAATAGTTGATAAAACCAAAAAATTTGTCTTGAAAACCATCTGATCAGTGATGTGATATAGTCAAAACATGGTAATCAACTAAAATAGACAACTTCAATGATTTTTCATATTCCGAAAAACTCTATTTCTACATTTAGGCAGCAGGATTAACTGCATTGAACAAAAATCTGTGTGCAAAGCACGGCAGCAACACTGAGTTACACTTTATACCAAATGACCTGATGGAAAGGTGAACAATATAAAAAGACAAATGATAAAGATGTACAAATAGTTCAACAGCCAAGGTGTGAACCCTATTGACGTCACCATGTACAACATGTTGCTAGATTGATCTATTAAGAAGAAATACATGATACTAGATTGATAAGAAATAATGCTCAAAATTAATATTATTACCACTTCTGACACGCTGACAATGGAACAACACCAGTCCAACGAGAAATAGGAGGAGCAAGATGCACTCTCAGAAAGGGAACCAAGCAGGATTACATCTTCCCTGCACAGAAGTAGATGCCTCCCAAGCACAAATAGTGATCTCCCCATCCATGAATCCTCTGTATATTATAAAGAAGTTACATTAATCAACCTACACCGAACAGGAAATTCACAACTGAGGTGTTTTTCAACCAAACCCAGACCCAATCTCCACCCCAGACCCCAAAAGAAAATAAAGGGAGAAAAGAAAACAAGAAACCAAAAAAGCAGAAGGAGAGATTAATGACAATGCTGGCAAAATTAGATGCACCATGTTGGGGCAAAAAGTGTTTTTTTCTCTTTTTCATTGCTGTTCTTTAGGCAAGGAATAAGCCAACCTAATCTGTTAAGCTAAATAACGGATTATTTCTGTCTAGCTATCCAAGTTCTATGTCTCATATCACTGACATCACTCCTTTTGTTTCATGTTGGTGTCATTTGCTGCAATCTTCTTTGCTTTTTCAATAAACTAGAAACTTCTTCAGATGAAATAGAAGCAGCTGAATTTATTGAGAAAAGGAGAAGTTATTGCAAAAAGGAAATACTCGCAAATAAGCCACCCTTTCTTTACACCTACAATGCTCTACTCCAACTAAAAACATTTAACTTTGTTTGATAGACGCAGCATCATCTCAATGAGGACTACTGACAACGCAAGATCGTAATTTTTATTTCTATTTTTGAAACTGGCAACACACAAGTTCGTAACATACTCATAGGACAAATACAGCTATTCACTTTTTCTTGACATCAGCAATGAAGCTATGATGATTGAAGACACCTCTCTGTCCATGTTCAACTACATCAGTATAAAGATTGAATCATATAGAAAACCGCAAGAACAACTAGAAATACCTTTCGAATAGTTGCACCAGAACATCACCATTGCATACTGAAGAATGTTCATCTTCAAACCTCCACAGACATGCCTTTCGAACATATCAGCCTGAACCTTTTCCAAACTGTCATCAATTCGGAAAAACCAGCACATGAGGAAATGGTAATCAAAGTAGAAACATAGTACTGAATGTTTTCCCATAAAACCAATTTAGACGTGCAGAGCCAAGGTAGATCACCTTCGCAGAGAACAGTTATTTTCCATCACATGTGAATCAGTAAACCCTAATATCGATAATAGTTCTCTGGATACGTCTATGTTTCTTGTCACGAAGAGGTAGGTTGTGTCCCGTTCAAAGCACACTCTAGTTAAAAAAGGATGGAAGAGAATAAGATCTTCAGAAAAGTAGAAGACATGCAAATCAATGGAAGTGATGCAGAACCCACAAACCTTACAATCTGAAGTCCCAAACCCACAAAAATCTCTCTAGTCTGTTGTGTACCATGACAGCCAACCAATTTTAATCTTGAACCTGCGAAATTCCAACGTGCAAATAGTGTTTGTAAGCATGCAGCATCAGTTCATCGTCTCTAAAGTAGTAATGGAAAGAGAAAAGAACTTCACATCTTGCAAAATGTTCATACCACAGTAAAGCTAACCTGACCCATCACATGAGTTTTCAAGGAGTAGCAAATGTAACTTATGCTCACTGCTCAAGGTTACAGCTACCTTGCTGTACATTCAAGAATATTAAAGTAAATAATAGCGGAAGAAAACAGTAACTTAAATGACTACAGCGCAGAAAAGTAAAAGCATGTCAGTGCCCATAAAAATAAACTATAAGGAGCAACAATTCCTAGATAATATGATCCAGACATATGATACGTTTTAGCAAAACTAGAGTCAATGTTCTTGAACATCGCACGGAAAATAAAGCAGCCAATCAAAAGACTCAGAAAAGAGAACGCAAGTCAATTCTTAGGTAACGCGTAAGACTTGGCAGAAAACATCTGAATATCCTATCGAGGCATGCAATAATATTTAGTATATACACACTCATACTGGAGATACAACTTTCGTCTTACATGGTTCTAAAGACATGTACTTTCCTCATGCCAATTCCACAGATCCATCACCATCTAGTTTTTTTTATGATGCAGGACACACATTAGAGAACTCTTTCCACGTAGACCATTTCTTTTGCTGATGAATCAAATAATCATTTCACTTGATATGTGCACCAATATGGTGCCAAAAGGCTGCAATTTTAATTTTTTTTTTTAAATGCAAGTTGCAAATTTTTCAGCATTGATCTCATTTCCACTTGGACCAATTAAAAGAACTAATCAAACTAGTCCTCAATCATAAACCTATCGAAGTTTTTCCCTCCTTGACATAAATTAGTATAGTATATTTGACCTTAAACATGAATCAAAGAATTTCATTTATCCCTTTTGCTAGTAGACACGACAGACTTGAAAACCCATATGAAGTTCCCCAGTTTTTGTAAGCCCTGACTTGTCCTGAAAATCCAGATATATTCCAGACCCTTAAAGTTTCCATGAACCCCACCTCTCCAAGCCAAATATCACTTCTCGGTGCAATGAGATAGCTAAGCATGTTTTGGCGAGGGGGTGACAGCTGAAAAGAAAGGTTTTTTGAGCAGTGGCAGCTAGTAAGAGTTCAAACTTGGGTTAATACGTCAACACAATCTCAAGGAGTACGATAAATAAGCATGCAGGCTGATTATTTGAACACAAGAATTCAGAGAGCAAACTAAAATATCCTTCAGCAAAAAAGAAAGGTGACTATAATGAGATCTCATGATTGACACCCAAATTTGCCAACATGTAACTGACAATCTCATACCATTTATTAGAAGGGGACATAGTAAAAAATGAAAATGTCCGCCCTGTACAAAACTTTGTTCCATCTAATTAAAGATTTCGGGAATGGTACATCTACCTTTCACTGAACTGAGAGTCCTTCTCAAGCAAACAGTTGCATAAAACGTATCTCTGACAAGATTCATCAATTCCAGAATCAGCAGCTTTGTTGTTAAAGTAATTCTTAATTAGCTCCTCAGCCCCACAACTGTCAAGGGATTTTCTCATCTCACTTTGGCTAAATGTTCCAACCCCCCTGTCTTGAATACCATTTGTATCCACATTTGATTTTTTAGGTTCTGCTTCCATATGTTCTTCAGACAATGAGATTATTCTCCTTGCAGGTTTCCTACGACGTTTCTTCTTTTCCAACCAATCAGGGTCCTGCTTCACAACTTGTACACTGTCTACACTTACATTTTCAGTAGAAAAATGCCCTTGCTGGGAGGAAGTGCCTGATTCTCTGACCACCGTGCAATTAGAGGTTCCCTTGGTGCCTAAACGTGCTGGGAATCTACAATTTATTTTTATCGGATACAATTCATGGCATACATCCATGGAAAGAAGCACTGGTGAGGGGCTTTCCACACTCATTTCTGAGACATTGTCGACAAGAGACTTATCAACCAGATGCATTGAGGTCAAATCAAGGCAATCGTCGTCACTACAGCTTGTATCACTATCTGAAGATGCAACTGAGAAGGAGTCAGCAGACATCTGCAGGAGTTCTTCTTCCAAGTTTTGGCGTCTGTGCAGAATGTCCTCCTTGTAGTGAGGAGGTGATCCTGTGCTAGCCAAGGATGATCGAGAATCCAAAATATTATCAGCACCAGTAGCGGGTGGAATATTGATTTTAGCACTCATTTTTAGACTCCTTTGGATTGAGAAGGATTCAGACTGAGGGGACATCGTATTTGGATGTAGAAGCACCTCATTATTTAGAGGGCTAAATTTATCCTGACGTTGGCTTCTAGTTATCTGAATTGAGTCTCCTGTGTGATTGCGAGGAAATATGGAAGCTGCTTCACCAATTTGGTTGGGGTAATGAAACATACTGATATTAGTGGGCGTCTCTGCAAATGAGTTGTCAGATTCTAGTATATTTGTGCTGCTGTCATCTCCAGAAACCAGCATTGAGTCGGATACATATTTTGAGGTCTCACCTAGCTGTTTGTCTCTAGTCTGATTCTTAACTTCATCAGCTCTGTGGTTACTGGAAACATTCTCTTTGCCTCTAGCAACTCCAATAAAATTGTCAGAAGAGTCATTTATCCAATCTTTGAACTCCCGCAGCCATTCATCAGACCTTTCCTTCTTCATATTTTCAATGCGGTTCATCAACTCAACTATTTCAGCTTCCTCGTCAGAAAGGGCATTCTCCTCCTTGGTTTGATTGTCAATATCAACAGAAACAGATTCTATATCGGAGCAAATGGAGGTGTTCTGTTCTTCAGTCTCAATACTAACCACGCGTGAGAGCCTCTTCTGCAATAGGCATATCAAGATGAGCACAGAACAGTCGACGCTTGTAAAAGAGAAAATTAAAATGAGAACCAAAGGAGTTACTGACCCTTTTTGTATTAATACTTCCTTCTAGTTTGGCCCCATCTCTTGCTGGTGAATAAAATCCAAAGCTAGCAGGCCGCTTTTGCCTACTGGCAATGATAATCTGCCGCTGCCATGACTCACTTCTACAGATTTTCTTTTCATCAAGCTCAATCTGGAGTGTGCAATCATGAAAGAGAAAAATGGTTAAGTCAAGAGATTAAAAGGTGAGATGAAGAGGCACATTCCTCAGGCAACCTCTGCAGCAGAGGATGGAAAAAAAGAAAATCAAGTAGATAGAAAGAAACAGACAAGTGACACCAATAGCCAAAAGGCTTCAAAGATATAACTTACCTTCTCTGGACTAGGAAAGAAACTGAAGACTTGAGCTCTATACCAACGAGAGTAGCATAGAGGATTCCCCTCAAGCCACAAGCTTTGAAGAGAGGATAGACCAACAAGAATTTCCATCTCTAAGAGGTTGGAGATTATATTGTACGAAACATCAAGCCCCTGAAGTGACTTCAAACTTTCAATTCCACGCAAAGATGTGAGAGCATTGTTCCTCAAAACAAGCTTAACAATATGACATGAGACCTGCAGTGACAAAACCTCCATAAACCAACATGTTGGTAAGCATTGTCCCATGTACTTCATGCTCAAGTCAACTTCACCCATCAGAAATACAAGTGCTGGAACAACTAAATATTAAAAATTATGGCACATCATTCCAAAGTGCAGAATTAGCACTGGATAAATTCTATTTCATGAGAAGCTTTTCATAAGACAGAAATTTACAATTGAATATTCCTTTGGCTCTAATGAATTCAAACCTTCCAATTTTTTTTGTTTTTTTGATAGGTCATTTTCCGAGCAAATGATTATAAGACCAAGTTGGAAGGAAAATCTCTGAGACTATACTCAAGTAATTTACTACATGTTTCATTACATGCTTAAGTAAATAGTATTGGTGGCATAGTTGAAGTATACGCAAGCTGTTCTGACATCACCAATATAATAAGTAAATAGTAATTGGACACCATCTGATTTAGTTAAGGCATTTTCCCCTTTCCTTGTTCTTCACTCCACAAAGGAGGAGCAGCGAGTTTCTAGTTACTAATCAGATACTTGACAAGAAAGCAATTTTACTAAATTGTTTACAATTGACATTTTACTAAATTGTTTACAATTGACAGTGGCACGGTATTCATAACTGCTCAAAATTTCTTAAATCTTTTGTACTCATCCTCAATACCAGTCTGCGCATGAATATGCTTGAGACTTGAGAGGTGATGAATCTATTGACTTGGCAATCATATGAACCATAGCACTCGCTTTACGGAGATACTATTTTATTTGTGGCTTGGTCAACACAATTCCCAAACTTATGAAGCTGTATGATAGTAATGAGCGACAAGATATGAAATTCTTTGGTACTCATAGCAAATATTGTTCTTTTTAAGAGACATACCCCACTAAAGGAAACGATATTTCTGAGGTGGTTGAAGCCAAGATCCAGGTGCTTCAATTTGGTGCACTTCCGCAGATTATCCAACTTGGCAAACTTGTTTCTGCTCAAATCAAGAGTCTCAACAGCAGGAAGAAGTTGCAAGGACTCGTCCATCAGAACCAAGCCATTGCAGGCACATGATATAAACGATAACCGATTCCAGTGTGGAGAATTTCTTATATCAGCAATTCTACTTGCAAATACATGCTTAAGAGCATCCTGAAACAATGAATCACAGAAGTAAATGAAGAGCCAAAAAGCAATAGCACTTGTAATCCACATGCAAACTACAAACTCACTGTAGAATTATGACATATCAACTTTTCCAAGGTATGCCTTAATTCCAAAAGTCCTCTAGCAGCGGAGGTTGACAGATCACATCCTCTAAGCTCCAAAACCTTGAGTCTACCAAAAGGCAAAAGCGACAACGGCGTAGGATCCCTTCCAGGAGGAGGAAGCACAGATACCACCTTGAGCGAGGCAAGGAGACGAAGAATCCGTCGAAGCCGCTCAAGCGCACGATGGTCACCCAAATCAGATACATAAGCACGCAAATAATCAACAGGTGCACCTGAAATAAGACTCTCAAGCTCCGACAAGGACTCAAGCCTGGAGTGCACGTAGTGAAGCCCAATTGGATTCAATTTCAACACCAACGTCCCTTCGATCAATGACTCTACATTGTTCTCCACAAATTTCACAAGTGAATCTAAGTATCTATCTCCGGTAACAAGCACCATCATGTAAATTAGGGTTCCGGTAACAATTAGAGCGTTTCAAATTAAGGAGAGAAACGGAGGTTTTGGAGGAATCGAAGGGAGAGAAACGGCCATGGCTGTTCAAGTCGCTAAGAAAGAATGACGAAAGGGATCCGGTTTTGGGTTAATGATTGGGTTTAGACCGGTTACTTGGTGGGGTTAGCCAAGCAATTTGCTGGTAGACACGTGGCGTGTCTGGGTGGGACCACGACGCGTTTATCGGACATATCCCTAAATTCATTTTTTTTTAGGTTGTATTCGATATTTATATTAAAATTTTCGCTAACGTAACAATAACAATAAGAATTAAGTAAGCCTACAATTGTACTATGGTCCATATTAATAGTCCATTCAAGCTATTAATCTATTTAAATTTTCATGTCACATCACTTCAATAAGTGAATTTGTTAGCCGATTTTGTCAAACTTTGTATCCCATATGTTGAATTTTTCAAACCTGAGAATTAATATTCTTTGTATTGATGCCCATGTGTCATAGGCTCATTAACTTTATTACCATAGTTAAGTTGAAAATAGTATATTATGTCATTAATCATTTATATCAAAAATATTGTTAGAAGTTAACATTGTTATTTGTAAATTTTATAGCAAATATGACGTTATTATTGTTGTTGATGTACCATCGACTAATGCAATGGATGGTTGGATTTTTCAAAATAATTGCTTTACTCAAATTAGTCGAATTAATATTTATTGGATAATTAAAAAATAAAATAACAATAAACGACTTATATATAAAATAAAAATAAGAATAAAAGCAAGCTTTTACATTTATTTGGATTCATTTGCTTTGAATGAGACACGAGAATAGTACTTTTGAAGACTAAAGTAGTATGTCGTAAATGGAATAAAACATAAAATTGATTATTAACCTTTTTAAAAAAATTAAGTTGGCAGAATGATTAGATATGAAGTTGTTATTCATTATTGTGATCTACTACCAAATATAGTATTGTAGCTTGATGTTTTATATAATTTAAAAAAAAAAAAAGATAGAAAGTTTCTTTAAAATAAGTGTATTGGCGTATTTGAATTTAATCAAGAAAATTAATTATTTTTCCGTTTTAAAAATAATAATTATATTTCTTTTTTAATCTGTTTTAGAAAGAATGATCTCTCCTCTTTTTTAGTTACATTTTAGTTTCAGCTTGGCAGGTTACATGTTTAAAATCACAAGATTGAATGACAATTTAGTACACTTAACATAATTTTAATTTAGAAATACAAAATTCAAAAATTTATTTTATTTTTTAAAATTTTGAGTCGAGTTAAACCAGATTTGAAACGAATGAGCGAATAACTTTCAATTCTATTGACTCTGATCTTATTAGATAGTCAACTTGCAATATGTTTCTTGTTTGATAAGGAATTAGTTTTATTATAATAAACGAAAAGGAATATACCAAGCAAGTATCCTTACACGTCAATATTTTTCAAATTGTTCATTTTTTAAGTGCTTCAAAATTAAGTAAACAATACTTCCGTCGTCTTCACATACTTTTTAATTAAGAAATGATTAATAAAATAATAACTTATTTATATCATTTTTTTTTGGATTTAATGAATTTAATTTTTTTAAAATATATTGGAATATAACTAGAATTAATAATAAAAGAATTAAAATTAAGTAATATCATGTCTTAATTATTCAAATTAGACGACCAAAAAAACTAATCTTAACTTTATATTTTTAAAAAATATTTTTTAACCCTTTCCGAAGGAGTTATCGCCTTTTTGGTCTATTGCTAACTCAAACTAACAACTTTTATAGTGAAAATGAATCAGTTTATAGTGACGAAAACTTATTATTTAAGTTAAACCCTTCTCGAATAATATAACTATGCCATTGAAATAAAAAATGAAATTACCTTTCCAAATTTTTATTTTACATATTTAAACTTTATAAAGCCCATTTATCATGATATGTAATTAAAGAAAAAGAATGTGATTGTTTTTTAGTACTGCTACTTCTTAATACAGCATTGACCTCGTTTACATCGAATCTTGAAAAATGAAATATCCAATTTATAAAATTAATCAAAATAACCTGAGAAAAGAACAGGTTTCACATGAATATTGGTGCTGATCATGTGAAATGGCATCAATTGCATATACATGAAATAACATAACATGATATACATATTGAGAATATAAACTTATAGTTTATTCGAAAATATAACTCCAAATAAGAGGATATAATAATGGAGAATAAGAATAAAATATTAACAGATAGTTGAACTAGTCTACTTATTATTATTATTATACTTTTATTATTTATTAAGTATTGCATTTTTTTATTTCAATTATCGTATTATAGTGTTGGTATATATCATTTTTTAATCTCAATGTTTTTAGCAGGTCTTCAGGATATTTTTTCATCAATACTTAATTTTACTATGTTTTATTTGAGCATATGATTTATCGACACGGAGAAAGGTCATTTGGGAGGGAGTATCCGAAGAAATAGTCTACGTATATATGTATGATATTATTTAGTTCATATATTGATAAAATTTCAAGTCTATGTATAACTAATTCATGAATTAGGTGCATGATATTGGTATTACATGGTGTATAATTAATATCATGGAATTAATATATGTACAGATAAAATAACTTCTCAAATCATTTTGTTTAATTTTTTTTGTAGTGAATATATTTTAATAAATTAGCTTTCATTGTTTATTATTTATTATTTAAAGAGAGTTGTTTGTTGCTAAATAAATCCAATACAAATCAATACAATATTTGAAATATCAGTTGTTTAATATTTACCAATTGAAAAGGCTAGATATAACCGAATTATGTTTGTGATCTTTATTGTATGTATTATTTGTTGATATATATGTGATTTTATAATTCTTTGTATTTTGAACGATTTATAAAAATTGCGTACATATCAAAATTATAGCTTGCAATTTTATGTGTAAATATATATGATTTATTTGATTTTACTATTGTTAACTGTCTTTCGTTTATAAATGTAGACGGTCTATCTTTTTTAAATCGAAAATTGACGTATTGTAAGATATCAATTTATTAAGACAAAAAGTTATTTACCCTCAAATATTTCAAGTGAGAAAATAGCAAACATGACAACAAAATTGTTCTTCTCCTACTTCTCCTACCTAGTTAGAAGACCATAAGAAATACTATTATCGGATAAAATTATCTACATTTACCCAATTGCCTAAAATAGAAAATCTCATAATAATTCAAGGATATAATTGGAAATAAGTTTTTTTTGTGTGTATTCTGATTCAAAAACAAGATTATGTAGAAAATAATAAATCAAACACGTGATAAAAAATAAAGGCATAATACATATATTATATCCTAAACTTGGCTTTAAATTTTAACTTTAACCTCCAACTTTCATAATGCACAAACAGGCACTTTAATCTAACTTTTAAATAAGTAAGCACGTGAGTCCTACATACGTTGGACACCACGTAGGACAAAAAATGACATATAGGACATGTGTGTCTATTTTTCAACTTCATATAAGTTTAAGTATCTACTTGTGTACACTCAAAGTTGAAGGACATAAATGTAATTCGAAGTCAAGTTAAAGGACATATTTATGCATTATGACAAAAATAAACTATTCACTACTGATCCCCACATCATTAATTTCTGTACCAAACAAACAACTCATAACATATATATTTTCATAAAATATAAATAAAATTGCACACACATCACCCTTCTCACGTCAAAAAACTGTAAGAAGCGTGTGTGGATTGAGTACTAAGCCCATGAAAACAAATAGTCCCAAGTCCATAATGAAGACCCCAAGCTCCACAACAAGACTTATCTTGGGCTAGTAACTGTTCCTTTTCTCAAAGCCATGAACAATGCATGTGACTTGTCTCGGTCAAAGTTTTCATCAGCATTATTGATACAGAAACGAGGTACCTAAAATCCATTCTCTTTTTGTCTTCACATTTATCCATTTTTTTGTAATTTTCTCAGAACAATATCTTGATGTTATCTAATGGAATTATTAGAGAATAAACATAATTTTAGACTCAAAAGATTGGGGTAAGCCAAAAGATATTTGTGAGAATCTTATCATTTGCGGCATCCAATGTGCAACCGAAAATAATTGATTATAGATGTTGTACTATCTTTTTTAACTTAAACTAACTTTTATCTTATTGTATGTATTTGTAATTTTGTCTTTGAGGTAAAGTTTCATGTACATAGGGCCCAAGGGAAGTCGTATAAGTTCTTAATAAATTAAACTAAAATTATTTTTTTTCATTTTCGTTAGAGGCAAAGGATATATGTGAGTCATTTATATATAAGTAGAGGCATATACGAGTCACTTTCATAACGAGAGGTGCATCAGCTCTAAATGCTAAAGTTAAAGGATATATCACCAGGAGCGGAGCTACATTACATTAAGGGGTTCATTCGAACTCCCTTCAGCGAAAAATTATATTTTTTATACATGATTAAAATACAGCTTAAAAAATCAACTTTTTAAAACCTTTTGCGGCAACACAATTTGCTTGCTGTTTGAGACATTGATGTATATTATGCGTGTGACTTATAACCACTAAAGGGCATTTCTTCAATTGTAAGTTGTAACAACTTCAACATTAAAATGAACTATATACCCTCTGAAAAAGTTAGAAATAAGATTTCTTGGCGAACTAGATCAATTCTACTAACGCTTAATTACGTATCTTTTTTTCGAGTTTTCAAATTATCATTCATGCCAGATTTTGATATTCCAGACATATATCTCGAATACATGAATTATAATTCATTTCCCCCTATGTATCTAACTACTATCTATATTATAAGAGAGTGTGTCATGCATTTAGGAGTATCTAATTTTGAAATTTAGTATGAAGTTATTGATTTATTTTAAATTATAGAAAGAGAATAATTATAATTAGAATGCAAGTTGTAGTTTATCATATTTTTTCTTTTTCTTTCCTTAGCCCTCTTAGTTTCTCACATCCTGACAATTACTAGGTTCGGAAACTTGCCTTTAATTAATAGAATAAATAAATAAATCCAAATAAATAAATCCAAATAAAGATAATGAGAATAAACAGAGAGTGACTAATAAAGGATGATTTACTGTATGCTTTTTCTGATTCTTTGCGATCAGGCATCTTCTTAATCACTATATTTAATGACACAGTTTACACTAATTAATGACGAATCAAAAATTTAATGACAGGTTTCATCTTAATGCTTATCCAACACAGCCAGCACCACGGCTACAGATTCCCGAAAGTGACGCCACCGAGAATCTACACAACCCTAGGGCTCCCGCCGACGATGACTCTTCCTCAACTTCCACCGGCGGCAGAACTCTACCGTCGGCGAATAACGTCCTTCCGTTTGTTGGCTGAGCATCGATAACAACACCTTCAAGTTCCGCCGCTGCACCGCCGTCAAATGCTCCGTCTCCCAACCTCCGTTCAACTTCTAAATACTCTCCTAGTGACGCAGGTTTGGAATCACACTCATCTCTACAAAGCCTCCACCACCTCCGCCTTCGGCAATGTCGTCGTTCCTCCTCTTCCACCGCCGCTACTCTACTCTTCTTCGATTTCCTGTTCTTCTGAGAAGTAATCCCCGCGCCGGCTGAGCTCTCAACGATCGACTGACGGTTCTGAGTCATCGACGGAGCTCTGAACGTGATCGCCTGGAATGTAACTCCCATGAGTGTTCCTAATGTTATACTCCGATCATGGAAAAATGAACCTGTAGACTGTTCCCACAGTTAAACGTATTAAATCTCAAAATTATCATACAATTTTGAAAAAAAATTAAAAAAGCAATTGAGCAATGACGATTACCTCAGTGTCGAGATCAGACGAAGAAACCGATGAAATTGTAGGAGAAGAAGGTGGCGGTACCAAATCAGTCGCCGGATCCAACATTGCTACCAAAATTAGGGCTTCAATATTTTGAGGGGATAAGCAAAAAGGGTAAGATTACAGCACGAGATGAAGCTACTGGAAGTATTATTGTTGGGCTTAGAATATGATTCTTGTGCATCAGTAATGGTCCTGCAGGGTGGTGGGGGTAGGGGTAAATTAGGGGCACACTATACAATCATACCTTTTCTTGGTGGAAGAGTGGAACAAAAAGTCCATCAAATCATTTCACTCTTTTAACTTTTCGTGTTCGGTTAAAATTATACAGGTATTAATAATATAAACATTATTAGCTACTTGTTTTTCTATCTAACATGAGATTATAAATTAATTATCTCGTATATTTTGCATTTATATTTAGCTTTTTTATTTGGCACACTGTTTCTTGATAATTTTATTTTTTCTTGAATCCATTTTATTGAAAAATGATTTTTTTACTTTTCCAAGACAGAAATTATAAGATCTGTATACACATTACTCTCGTCAAGTACACTTGTGAATCTATACTCAATTTGTTATTGCTTCACAAGTTATCTTAAATTAATCATTCTTCTTTGTGTTTGTGATCTTTTATCATAAAAGAATTAGCACATTGATTTGGCTCTTTTCGTGTCCGTCTACATCTTTAATCCCATAGCTTTTCTTGTTGGTTGATGCATCACATCTCATTAAATTTTTTTTCGATTAAAAAAGCCTTGTCTCGTGGAGTTACAGTTTACAACTCATGAATCATGATGTTGACATTAAGATCGACAAGATGAAAATTTCTAAATTATTAAACAAGACTTAGGTGGAGAGAAAAATAATAATTTGTAGCTTAATTATAATCGTAATTATGAATGTGATCATTCAATCATTCTGCTTAAATTTAAGCTCAAATTAGTTAGGCATGTTATCCATTCATTTTACTCTATTAAAGTGAATTCTATATCATGTTATATTATATGTTTTTATAATATATTTTACGATATCAATCAAAAGATAATTGAGACAAACGCTATTAATATAAAAAGATTTTGACAGTATTCATCTAATTAATATCCATTCTTGATAATGTTGTTGCTCCACAACCATAGTCTTTTGACTTTCTTAATTATGTTGAGACAAACGGTATTATATTCAATTCTATGCTTAATACCTTAACAGATCACATCATTATTATAAAGCTATTGAGTTTACATGAACCAACAGGCGTGCCTCATAAAACAGGTCTCTTTTGCAGTATGATAATTGTTCATGAGTGCTGGTCCTATAAATTTGCTTCTTCTTCTTTTGGGGTGGGTTGAGGGGGGTGGGGTTGGGGTTGGGGTACTAAACAATCATGCCTATGGTGACAATGGGTTTTTGTAAGTGGAACCAATATTGTGCTGGATTATACGAAAACAGCCCAATGCAATCAAATCTTTCTAATATTGGGCTGCATTATATTGACAGAAGCCCAACACAGCATAAGATTCTAACCCTGACAAATGGGCTTGCAAAATACTCCATTCGAAATGGGCTTGGAAATAGGCTTCTCTAAAATGGTTCTGACTAATCGCGATTCGAAGTGGTGGATAGAGAGACCGATATCGTATGACAATTGTATTTCATTTATATATACTTCTTTATGTGGAAATTCTTTTATATTTATATTTATTTTGTTAATACCAATTAATAATATTATATATATATACTACTCATAATTATTTTTCTTTGAGCAAACATAGTAACTATTTATTACTATTATAATCAATATTATTATTCAAAACACATGAATAATTATTTATTTAGAAGTTACTCTCACTCCACCTAAAAAAATAATAAAATTTCAAACACGTGATTTTTGTCAACTATTTTTTATGAGTTAAATTCATAGGAGAGTGGAAGACATTTGCAAAATATTTGGTTGGTGATCAGACTTTAATTAATTCAAAGACATTTTAATCCCAATCATTAACAAATAGCCTAATTACTAATTGGCTCACATGTCAGCTACTAATAATAATAATAATAATAATAATAATAATAAT
>NC_028639.1:72045946-72048665 GCF_001406875.1 Solanum pennellii
GGGGTGGGGTGGGGGGTGGGGACTATACAATTATGCCTGTGGTGACAATGGGTTTTTGTAAGTGGAACCAATATTGGGCTGGATTATATGAAAACAGCCCAATGCAATCAATATTTTTTAAATATTGGGCTGGATTATATTAACAGAAGCCCAACACATTAACCCTGTTAAATGGGCTTGAAAAATACTCCATTAGAAATGGGCTTGGAAATAGCCTTGTCTAAAATGGTTCGACTACGAATTTCACTAAATCGCGATTCGAAAGTGGTGAATAAGGTGACCATATTGTAATGACAATTGTGTTTCAATTTTACATACTTCTTTATGTGGAAATTCTTTTATATTTATATTTAATTTGTTAATATCAGTTAACAATATTTCAATCATCTATATATATATATATAACTAATAATTATTATTATTCTTTTAGCAAATATAGTAACTATTTATTATTACTATTATAATCAACATATATATTGAAAACACACGAGTAATTATTTATTTAAAAGTTACTTTCACTCCACCTAAAATAAATAAATAAATTTCAATAAACACGTGATTTTTATCAACTATTTTTTAATGAGTTAATTCATAGGAGAGTGGATGACATTTGCAAAATATTTGGTTGGTGATCAAACTTTAATAAGTTCATACTATATGACATTTTAATCCCAATCATTAACAGAGAACCTATTAATTAATTGGCTCACATGTCAACTAATTATAATAACAATAATAATGAAATGAGATTGAGATCTTAGATCTAACATTTAACTTTTCTTATATATATATATATATATATATATAACATCTTTTTGGTACTCCATGTTTGTTTTGTTTATTTAATTTTTATTGAACATCCACTTCCTCCCTTTTTAATTCCTAGCAAAATGATGTTTCGATAACCATAACAAAATTTATCAGAATCGATTTATGTTTAATTTTCTAAATTACACTCCCATCTTTCAGATTATTCTTCTAAATTATATATAAATATTTTATATTCATTTATCAAATACGTTGTTTAAATAACTTATTTATAATTAAAACATTTTTTTCTGTACCAAATACATCAATTTTTTTCTATACCAATTTTTAATTAAACGTTTTTCCTATACCAAATACATTAATTTTTTTTTTCCATAAATAGTCCACCACTTTTTCTTGTGTCTTATCTTTTTTTTTTCTTCTAAAAGGATAAAAGGTTACTCTTTTTTTTTTTCGTATACACATTAGTAAAATGTTAAAGGTGAAAAGGTTCATTAATTTCTGGAAAAAAGAAGGCTTTTTAAAAATTATGTTGTTGTTATTAGCTTATTGGTACAAATTTGGTCCCAAATATTGTTATTTTAACTTAATAGTTGTACAAATGAAATTTGGCAATTTTAAAAGTAAGAGGGTAATTTTTACATTTTTTCATTCAAATTTATATTTTTGTTGTTTTGATTAGTCCAGCATTATGTAATTGCATACCGGCTCATATAAAGTGATTTTATTAAGAAAAAATATCTTTAAAATATAATTGTAAATACGCAATAAATACCATAAAACTATAAATTACAACGTGCACAAATATATTAAAATAAAGAGATAAGTGTCAAAAACACATATAAACTATACATTTTTTATTTGAGTTTCATACCTAAATTATTGAAAGTTTGAGTTTCACACCTAAACTATCACTTTTAAAATTGAGAAACAGACCTCTCTCTTTTATACCACTTTCATCATGATACGTGTAATACACCCTCTCTCTTTTATTTTACAGAATTTCCACATCAAACTCCACATGGGCAAGACATTCAACCTTGACAAAAAATAAATAAATTATTAGTATTAGTTAAATTAAAAATTAAAAACTATTATAAAAAATAATATTTTCTTTATAATATAAAATATTTTTCTTACCTCACACCATTTTTTTAAAAGTTTTTTATTTTGTTTGAATTTCTTTTACAAAAGTATTTCATTTTTTACTTCATCTCCTCCCCCTCCTTAAATACTAATTTAGATATTATTTTATTTCTTAAAAGTATAATTCTATCCATCTCACTTAACCCTTCGCTTTTCAATTTTTTCCCCAGTGTTTAGATATACATATTGAAAATATTTTTACTTGCCGCCACAAAACTTTTTATATTTTTTTAGTTGTTTATGTTATATTCGGTACACTAGTAGATTTTTTTAAAAGAAAAATATATGTACGTGCATATCTAATACAAAATAAGAAAAACGTAAAAAAATAAAAATTAGGAGCGAAAACTAAAATATGAAATTTTTAAAAATATTTTATAAATATTTTTTTAAAGGATGGGGTTGTCGCGGGGAGGGGGATACGTGGACGAGGTAGTGGAGTGAGATAAGAAAAATAATTTAATTTTTTATTTGGATAGTAATCTTTAATTTTTAATTAATATTATTTTTTTATTATTTAATTTTTATCTAGATAAAATATTTTATCTATGTAGAATGCCATGTGTCAAAGTTTTTTCATATAAAAAAGAGAGTGCATTACACATACCACTAAGGTTATGTTTCTCAAACTAAAAACTGATAGTTTAGATATGAAACTCACACCTCCAATAGTTTATGTATGAAACTCAAAAAAGGTGAATAATTTAGGTGTATTTTTGATAATTATCTCTAAAATAAATTTATATCTTATAAAAAGATATTCTCATATATATAATAATTATAAAGAAATGTAATGTAACCCCCC
>NC_028639.1:72048694-72083597 GCF_001406875.1 Solanum pennellii
TCCTTTTTTTTTTATAACCAAGGATAGGCAAATTTAAAGTCATCGGGCGAAGGATTACGTACAAGAGCTAAAAAAATACCAGACTCCTTCATCAACCAGGTGCAATAGATATTTTGGAACAACTTAAGACCTCCGCAATAGCCACCCCATGGTCTAAAGACATTAAAACTTTGATGTTTTTTATCCCACCAAAAATTACAGTAAAAAAGAGTAGACATCTGTATATTCTCATGGAATGAGAAATCAAATTGTTCACCTGGTTTTAGTGTACGAAGTCCAAGATCATTATCTTTAGATTTACAATGAACTTTGACTAAAGGTGCATATTGAGAAAGGCCACTTACGAAACGTTCGGTAATTTTTGGATTTAAAGTAAAAGCATTTGTTATTTGCATAATGTTAATGAGCGAGAAAATAAGTAATGGAAGTAGAATGTTTGAGCAAGGATAATAAGCCATTTTGAGAGACAATATATTTTATGAATGCAAATGAAAATTGGTTTCATTCTATTTATAAGAAATATAATATCATAAATGATTTGAATAGTATTGAAGTTTGTTTGACTTTTCAATTATTTTTTTTTAAAAAAGTGTAATCTAACGCTATCTTCACTAGTAAAATTATTTGAAATTGACTTTGTCATTAAAGATGTAATTTTTTTTCTTAATACATTTATGGGATATTCTAAGTAAATGCTAAGCGCTTTTTATTTTCATTTTCTAAATTTTAATGTAAATCAATTTCTTTTTGACTAATTTATTGAAAAGATACTTATATGATAATTAACGTTGGACCAAAATTTTTAATAAGTATTTATTCAAAATTATTTTTCATTTTTTGGAAAAAAATATTTTTTTAGATTTAAAAAAAAGCTTCCGCTACTTTTCAAAAATACATATTTTCTTCTAAAAAATTAGTCGACCATTCCACTTTTTAAACATAATTTTTTTTTAAAATCTACAATTCATTTTTTCTCTACTATATACTAGAAATAACTTGTTTCAACATGTTCGCTTAATGTCCTCTAATTTAAATTTAAGGATATTTTTGTCTTTTCAGTATTTTATTATAGTTACGTGTCTTATAGTGAATTAAATTTTCTTTTTCTTTGGTGTACTGCAGAATCCCAGTAACTCAATATCACGCCATAAACTAGGTATGCAATTGAATTTTTAAAATTGTTTATGTATTTGCATATTTTGGGGATTTTAATTTAATTTTTATGGTTTATGTTGTTCTCTATTCATTTTGAAGAATGTCTTTCTAGCATTTACATATTTATTTCATTTATACATATATATTATGTTTTTAATGAATCTTCTACAAATTTTAAATGGATTATGCACCAAAGGTTCTTGGTAAACCTAACTTCTACATTTTTTTACTCGTGATTATGTATTGTTTTTGTGATGAAATGAAAATTACATTCTATTTGATTTGGTGAAATAATTCTTATTGAACAAGAGAATCAATAAAGATTACATATGTATAAAATTTAGTAACTCACATTAATATCCCATGTGCATACATTATTTAGAGGGTGTTTGGAATGAAATCACTCTTAAGTTGATTTTTACTTTCTGATAGTGTTTAAATATGAAAAATAATTTAAAATAAGTTATGAAGTTTGACAAATGTGAAAAATGACTTCAAATAAATTAGAAAGTTTTCGACAAGATCAAAAATAACTTATAAGTTGGAAACCAGAAGTACCCCTGCTTTTTATTTTTTTTACATAAATGTCATTTAAATTTGATTTTCTATTTTTGACTTAAAATCTAAGTCAATCCAAATGGGCTCTTAAAATTGTGTTAATACATATTGAATTCTATCAAATACAATGTAAAAAATTTGTTTCCTACAAAAGTTAAATAACTATTTAGATAGTTAACATATACAGACTACCATATATATTTTGATAAAAAAACATTTTTTCCATCTCATAGTATGTCTCTTTGTATAGTAATTGAATAGCTACACTTCATATGATAAAAATTAAGGTTAATATTTATGTGCAATTTTTCTGAACGTTAGATAGTTGTATCAAAATTAAATAAAAATACGATTTTTGTACTGTTGTGTTGAGTGGATGTAAAGATGTTCCAGGCATCTTAAAATTTCATGTTCATAGCATTTTAGTAATTAGCATACAATGATCATCTGGTCTAAAGTTAACATGTATCAAACTATTTTCTGCAAATTGTATTAAAATGAAATAAGAATGGAATTTGTTTTCAGGAAATTGGGCTCGTACTGGCATGGGTAATCACTGTTAGGATCGAAAATAAGCAGGTGTAAAAGCGGTAGCTAGCAAAGCAAACCTCAAAAGATTATGAGTAAGAAGACAACGAGAAATATACCAAAAGACACAAAGATTAACGTGGTTCGATCAATCGACCTACATCCACAAAGGAGATGAGCAATCCACTATAAATATGAGAGTACAAAATACAGAGAGAAACAACCTCAACCAAATTCACTCAGAATACATGGGAGGTTCACACAAGTGATAACGTATCAAGCTTGTGACCCATAAATTCTCCCCCTAACAAAAACTCTCAAAGTTTTCAAGACTACATTGTGAATGCTGATTAAGTTAGAAGGAACATTCCTCTATTTATAGGGTCCTAAACCTTTTCCTACCAGAAAAAAGGATTAGTCAATCCAAAACCTTTCCTAAAAGGAAAACCTATTTATGGTAAGAAATCAGGACAAATAAAACCCAACAATCACTTGCTAGTATAAAAATAAATGAACATTTTTATAAAGAAAAATATCCTTAAAATGAAGTCATCTATATGCAAAAACTTCGTAAAATTATAAATTACCTCATCCACAAATATACAAAAAATTACAAGGAAATGTAATGCATTTTTTCATTATTTTTTTCATAACCACCCATGGAGAAATTTGTAGTCACCAGGTGAAGGATTAGGACCAAGCGCAAAATAAATACCAGAATCCTTCATCATCCATGTGCAATATCCATTTTGAAAAAGCTTAATACTTCCGCAATAGCCATGCCATCGTTTAAAGACATCAAAGTTATTATGCTTTTGACCCCAGAAAAAACCACAATGATAAAGAGTAGTTTCAGCTACATTCATATGAAATGAAAAATCAAAATGATCACCCGGTTTTAGTGTACGATTTCCAATATCATCATCTTTGGATTGACAATGAACTTTGAGTAAATCCGTATTTTGAGGAAGGTCACTCACAAAACGAAGGGTATAATTTGGATGTAAAGTAAAAGCATTTATTATTTGCATAGTACTCATGTTTGATAAAATAAATAATGAAAATAGAATTTTTGAGCAAGGGTGATAAGCCATTTTGAGAGACATAGTGTTTCATGAATGAAAATGAAATTGGTTAGCTTCTATTTATAAGATGAATTTTGAGTAATTCGTATTTGAAGGGAGGCCACACATGAAATGAAGGGTATATTTTGAATGTAAGGTGAAAGCATTTATTATTCGTATAATATTAATGATTGATAAAATAAATAATGAAAAGTAGAATTTTTGAGAATGGTGCCATTTTGAGAGACAAAATATGTAACAACCCAATTTTTTTAATTTTTGAGAAGGGTGCCCTTTTGAGAGACAAAATATGTAACAACCCAATTTTTTTTAAGCAATGGTCCAAACTATTTTTTATTTGTATATAAGATCTTATCGGGTTATTCTTAAATTACTCATATATGTAAAGGTTAATTTTTTAGTGTGCTTGTTGGGTTTTATTTGCCCTGATTTCTTACCATAAATAGGTTTTCCTTTTAGGAAAAGGTTTTGGATTGACTAATCCTTTTTCTGGTAGGAAAAGGTTTAGGACTCTATAAATAGAGGAATGTCCCTTCTAACTTAATCAGCATTCACAATGTAGTCTTAAAGGTTTTGAGAGTTTTGGTTAGAGGGAGAATTTGTGGGTCACAAGCTTGATACGTTATCACTTGTGTGAACCTCCCATGTATTCCGAGTGAATTGGTTGAGGTTGTTTCCCTCTGTATTTTGTACTCTCATATTTATAGTGAATTGCTCATCTCCTTTGTGGACGTAGGTCGATTGACCGAATCACGTTAAATCTTTGTGTCTTTTTGTATATTTCTCGTTGTCTTCTTACTCGTGGTCTTTCGAGGTTTGCTTTGCTAGCTTCCGCGTTACACCTGCTTATTTTTCGGTCCTAACAAGTGGTATCAAAGCCAGATTCAATGACGGAGTCAGGTTCAGTGGTTCGAGAATCGATGATTGAACTAGGTTAGAAAGAGGTGTTCATCTTGACGGGTGTAGTTCTAGCCGCAACCTTTTTGACAGTAATGAAGATTTTGTTGGAGAAATTGTTTCAGAGAGGTTCTCTGTGTTGAGACATAAATTTTGCAAAGGAGATTATGGAGAGGAGAAGCAAGTTGTTGAAGATTAAGTGAAGAAGGTGGACAAATTTATTTTGTCAGAAATTCAGGCCAAGGGGGAGATTTGTTGGGTTTTATTTGCCCTAAATTTCTTACCATAAATAGGTTTTCCTTTTAGGAAAAGGTTTTGGATTGACTAATCCTTTTCTAGTAAGAAAAGGTTTAGGACTCTATAAATAGAGGAATGTTCCTTCTAACTTAATCAGCATTCACAATGTAGTCTTAAAGGTTTTGAGAGTTTTGGTTAGAGGGAGAATAAGTGGGTCACAAGCTTGATACGTTATCACTTGTGTGAACCTCCCATGTATTCCGAGTGAATTGGTTGAGGTTGTTTCCTTTGTATTTTGTACTCTCATATTTATAGTGAATTGCTCATCTCTTTTGTGGACGTAGGTCGATTGACCGAACCACGTTAAATCTTTGTGTCTTTTTGTATATTTCTCGTTGTCTTCTTACTCGTGGTCTTTCGAGGTTTGCTTTGTTAGCTTCCGCGTTACACCTGCTTATTTTTTGGTCCTAACACGAATGATTTTGAATATCAGTTAAGGTCACTAGAATGCGTCAGCACCAAGTAGAGTTGAAAGTTTCCTTAATGATTAAACTTTGATATAAGATTCTACCTGGGTCAACTTCAAATGATCATATCTCTTAGAAAGATAAAAAATTACGTGATCCAAATCTATCAAATTAAAGGTATTTGAATCTACTCTCCAATTCCACCAATTTCGCATCAATTCAATTTTTGAGTAAAAAATTATGACTATTTTAGTAACTGGTGTAGTGTTGTTCTATTTTAACCGCGAAAAAAATTCTAAATAAAATAATTTTCTACTCCTTATACCACTTGAAAAACCTTACAAATGGATTTTTAACTCCTATAAAGCTCTAAACAATTCCATTTCTATCCTTTAATCCATCATTCTCTTCTTTCTCGAACCTTAAGGCAAAACATTAAAAAAAATCAAGATTATTTCCATCTTTTTCAAGATTCTTCTTCAAGATAAGTATTTCTTCAAAAATTTCATTCTTTCCAACTCAAATTCCTCCATACAATTATGAATCACTAATGAAAATCATAATTCTTGGCAGTAGAGATTTCAAGAAACTAATTTAAGAATCTCAAGAAAAGGTTTTTGATGATTCTCTTTCAAGTTAGGATTTCAGGGCTTCTAACCAAGTTCTTTTTAAAGATTTTTCAAGAACCTTATTTTTTTTTTAGGTATGTAGGCCATCATAGTGTTGGACTAGTTCGTCATTCTTGAGATAAATTGATATGAGTTCTTGAATAACTGGTTCTTTGAAGTTATATTCCTAAGTATTGAGTTTCAATATTTTTATTGAGATCCTTGAGTTTAGTTGTCCATGTCTATAATTCAGCATGAATTCTATTTTGAGCTATAAATCTTGAGAAGTTTTTTAAAGTCAATACTTGAGTTTTAAACTAGTTTTAATTTGAGGAAGTAAAAGATGAGTTTTGAAAAAAAGTTAAAAAATTTTATTTCATAGATATTTATATATATATATATATATATACATATATATATATATATATATATATATATACACACACATATTCATATTTACCTATGTTAATTATTGGACTTGAAAGATAAGTTCATAAGTGCATGCTTTCAAGAAGGTAAAAATGTCTCATGTTTTGAAAAGTATTTTAAGTAATATAAGAAGTTTGTTCTTTGTAATGGGTGAATTGAAGACAAAGTTATATTAAATAATTTGAGAGTAGTATCGAGCACTTAGTTGGATTAGGGTCTTTTATAATTCGGAAGTTTCACAAAATTACGTAGCCAGCGTAGGATATGATAACATTGATTCTTCATGAGACTCTTCACTGCCTCTAAGAAGGTCAACTAAATGGATCCATATTCATGATATCATCCTATAACCCCGAAAAGGTATAGAATGGGCCCTTGCAACGTGCAGCGGAACGTTGTATCATTGCTAGACTCATAGTAATGGTTGTCAAGAAACTCCCCACAAGTAAAATATATTACTTTCATGTTGTTTTTATTGTGTATTTTAATATAGAGCTTAAATGGATTTCACTTCATGTTCATGTATTGATTCAGTTTAGTCGTTATAATTCACAACAAATTAATAACTTCAAATATTTTTTTTAGAAAATAAACATATTAAATATTGCTTGATTTTTTACATTTTATTTGTATAATATAAATTGAGATAAACAGAACAACTTATATTGAATTTGTGATTGAGTAAAAAAAGGTTGTGTGTATTAGGCCCGTATTAGCACGAACTTCGAATATCTAGTTTAATATATAGTACTTCCACTCTTTCTTTTTCTAAAATTATTTATACAAGTGGATTTTTCTGTTGGGATTTAGCAAGTGTGAATGGGAAAAGAAAAGAGAGAATATGAAAAGTGAGGGAACTACTTTGGAGGGAAAATGAAAAGTCATTTGCAAAAGTGCAAATGAAAAGTCATTTCTCCCATATCGACAAAAGAAAGGGAAATTGTTGTCCTTATATAAGGAAACACTTCCATTTCTTCTTAAAGAGCTAAGAAGAAAATGCCTCCTCGCGCCGATTCGGATTTGGATTTGGATTTGGCAAATGATGTGATTGATTGATAAATTTTTTGGACAAAATTTATTTAATCAGTTTTTGTTAAATCAAATAAATCCTGTTAATATTATCTCTTATAAATTTGGGTAACGGTAACATTGGAAACATTTCCGAAAAGTTGTTACTTTCCGAAAAGTCGTTACTTTCCAAAAAGTCGTTATTTTCCTAACAGACACATTTTTCTGAAAAGTTGTTATTTTTTCCAAAAGACACAACTTTCTGGATAAAACGGGTCTGAACAGATTTCTTTGAACAGACACGTTCCTTGCTGAAAATGGCTATAAAAGGAAGTCAATTTTTGATTTTTCAAACACTGAAAATTTTCCTACTCTGCATTTATTTTTTCTCTCAAATAAAATCAAAGTGTCGATCGACTGAGTCTGTATGACTTGTTGCTGTTCTTAAGTTCGTTGAAGTTGAAGAAATTTGAAGTACCGCTATTTCTTTAACAGGTTTAATCCGTTTTATCTTGGGAGAAATTAATCCATAACCTTGGGTACAGTGAGGGGATTAAATTTCTTAAGGACACACAGTAGTTTTTGTGGACTCGGATTACTTCTTGTATTTTATGTATTTTCTGCTTCATCTTATTTCTGTTTCTGTTCATTGGTTAACCTTATAAATACAGGTTACTATAACAATAACATTTTCTAATTTAAATGAGTTTGTTAATTCATTTATCTTTCTTTTTAATTTGTTATGTAATAATGATATAAAGAGTTCTATAAATTACAATTACTAATAGTTTGATATTTTTATTATCTAATAAGAGGCAACAAGCACATATTTCATTAGTTTATATTACGGGTGAAATATCACATAATTGAACGCCTACTCAGAGTTAAGCTCAAACATTTTTCATTCAGTGTTTTAAACTTATAAATATTGAGTAACTCTACCTCTAAGCATTCAATCAGATCAAAGATTCACTTGGAATCGATAATGATTCTCGACTATAGATCACATTCAGAATACATGCTCGGAATGTGAAGGGGGAGTTTGATTTTTAAATCAAAGTTGGAAGTGAAGTTTGTTTAATTTTGAGTTTGAATGCTTCTTAAAATTGAGTTAATTTGTGATAATCCCTATTATAAAGAAAAAGATGTGTAATCTAATTATTGGAATTTGTTTTTTCTTTGACAAACTTATGTGGAGATCTTTTATTAAGTGCTTTTCGTTTATTTTAATTTTTTAATAACAGAAACGATTCATGTTTAAGTTTATAAATTTAAAAAGTATTTTTGAATTCTTATTGAACATTGATACCTTCTCCCTTTTAAATTCCTATCAAAATGATGTTCCAAACAACCAAAACAAAATTTCTTTTGAATACATAGGCACATTGGCTGTTCTATTAAGATTATAAAAAAAAAAGTGATTACTATGATAAGAGTTGAAAAAAATAAGTTTTATAAGTATTATTTTTTTTAAAAAAATAATCATCTTTCAACACACTCATCGATTTTAATACTAAAGGCTTTTCGTTTACATTTCTAATTTTTTATGAAAATTAATCGTTTGACTAATTAATTGAAAAGGTACTTATAAGATAATTAACATTGGACCAAAACTTTTAATAAGTATTTACTCAAAAATATATTTATTTTTAGGAAAGAAGTAATTTTTAGCTTCAAAAAGCACATTTTTTCCTTCCAAAAAGATAGTCAAACATTCCACTTTGTATACACGAACATTTTTTAAAATCTAGACAAAGAAAATTATAAACACATTTGACCAAATATGAGATTTAATAATTATAACAACAAATTTGCTTTAAAGCAATTTTCAAAGTAAGAAGTTACTTTTTGATTCAAATTCATATTTCTGTTTCGATTTACATAATATATATATTTTTAATTTTAAAACAAATCACTGCACTTGCAGCAATTTATATAATATATTCTTTTTAATTTTAAAATAAATTACTCACTTGCAGCGATTTCCAAAAATTCGGCGGACAAAATCGCTGCTTTCTAAGCGATTTTATTGTTTTGGTAAAAAAATATTTTCATATACCGCTTTGAAAATTTTGTTAACATTTTTCAATCTTTAGGCTCCGGACTAGGTTTAAAGACATCAAAATTTTGATACTTTAAACCCCATAAAAAGCTACAATGAAAAAGAGTACTTCCAACGAAATTCAAATGAAATGAGAAATCAAATTGGTCACCCGATTTTAGCGTACGAACTCCAAGATCATCATCTTTAGATTGACAATGAATTTTGACGATTTTTGTATTTTGAGGGAGGCCACTCACAAAACGAAGAGTATATTTTAAATTTAAAGTAATAGCATTTGTTATTTGAATAATATTGACGAGTAATAAAATGAATAATGTGAGTAGAATTTTTGAGTAAGGGTAATAAGCCTCTTTTGAGAGACATAGTGTTTTATGAACGTGGATAAAATTGGTCCCCTCTATTTATAAGATAAGATTATATGACAATGGTTTGAACAATATTGAAGTTTGTTTGGCATTTTTCAAAATGGTGTTAATTTGGTTCATAAAAGAAAAAGATTTATAATTTGATGCTATCTTGACAAGTAAATAACTTTGAATTTTATTTTATCATTAAAGAAAATGTTTTATTTTTCTTGACAAATTTTGTGAATGTTCTATTTTAATAAGTGTTTTTCATTTATTTTACGAGAAATACTTTATGTTTGACTAATTTTGAGATATTAATCTTTGACCAAGGCTTTTAATAAGTATTGTGTATTTACTTAATACTTTTCATTCTTGGGAAAAAAATTATTTCTTATCTTGAATAATATGGCTAATCAATTTATATTCTTATACTATTGTTAAAGATGATAATTGATATGATTAATATAAAAGTTGAGTTTATTGACTTGGAGAAAACATGTGGTGTTATTTGATTAATATTTTTTATTTATCATGTTTGTTTAACACGCGTTGAATATTTATATTAAGTTAATCTTATTATGTTTAATTGGTACATGAGAAATAGAGCGAAAGAGTTAAAATGAAACAAGATTGAGTTGAAGTGTCATAATGAAATTCATCGGCAAGTTAAAAGGGCAATATAGTCTTTTCATGTTTGATTGTGTGCTTTAAATATGTTGCATTTTATGGCTTAATGAGTGTTCTTTTTTTTTAATGTTGGACTAAAAAATGCTAAATGTTGCATCTTTCCAAATTTTGGGCCCATCTCTTAATGTTGCTAAGAGTTTTACGTATACAAATTTTGTTAAATTGTCCAATTTTTGTACATGTCACAAAGCGAAAAAGTAATATATATTAGGCTCGTACTGATACAAGATTCTATATCTAGTAATTATTATAGAAATATAATACAACCCTTCTTTTTTTATAACCACGGATAGAGAAATTTAAAGTCATCGGGTGAAGGATTAGAACCAAGAGCTAAGTAAATGCCAGAATCCTTCATCAACCATGTGCAATAGCCATTTTCGAAAGGCTTAACACTTCCACAAAAGCTATGCCATGGTTTAAAGACATCGAAATTATTATGCTTTAAACCCCATAAAAAGCTACAATGATAAAGAGTACTTCCAGCTAAATTCATATGGAATGAGAAATCAAATTCGTCGCCCGGATTTAGTATACGGTTTCCAATATCATCATCTTTAGATTGACAATGAACTTGGACTAAATGTGTATATTGAGGAAGGTCACTCACAAAACGAAGGGTATATTTTGGATTTAAAGTAATAGCATTTGTTATTTGTATAACGTTAACAAGTGATAAAATAAATAACGAAAGTAGAATTTTTGAATAAGAGTTATAAGCCATTTTGAGAGACACAATGTTTCATGAATGCAAATGAAAATTAGTTCGCTCTATTTATAAGATTTGAACAATATTAGAATTTGTTTCACTTTGAATTTTGATATTTTTGGAAATTGAGTTAATTTGGATCTTTCCAATTATTATTTTTTAACAGAATTATAATTAACCTACCTTGACTAGTAAAATTATTTGAATTTGTCTTTGTCATCAAAGAAGGAAACGTTTTGATTTCCATTTTTTATTTTTTTTTAATGAGAAATATTTATAATTTGACTATCATTTTAAAAAGTACTTATGAGATGATTAGAGCAAAAGCTTTTAACAAGTGCTTATGTATTTGCTCAAATATAGTTTCTATTTTAGTAAAATTAATAAATTTTTAGCTCCAGAAAAATAGCTTTCCCTACTTTTCAAATACACATATTTTCTTCTAAAAATTAGTCAAACATCTCCCTTTTTTTAAAATATAAACATTTTTAGAAATTTACAAAAGGAAAAGAAAAAATGTCTTTGATCTAACAAAAAATTGAACAAATATGCTATAATAATAAATTACTTTTTACTTATTTGACCAAATATGCTATCTTTAAATAAATGAATTCTGAAATAGATGAAGACCTCACAACATAGTCATTTTGAAATTGATAAAGTGTTTGTAATTCGCTTTTATTTATTCATTTTATATTTTGAAAAGATTTACGAAATAATAACTAATATAAATATTTTATCACAATATTATATTAATTGATTATGTGTTTTGAGATAATTATTCTTTGAACAAAGCTTTTAATAAGTACAATGTATTTGCTTTAAAATACTTTTCATTTTTGGGAAAAAAAATTATTTCTTATAATGAATATAGCTAATTAATTAATATTCTTATATTGTTTAAGGATGTTATATAATTGATATCATTAATGTAAACGTTGAGTTCATGTATCTGGTAATATGCAGAATCATTCAATTGAATATTTTTGTCTAATATACATTGAATAATTAATAATAAATTGAAATTTTTATATTTAAACGGTATATGAAAAATAGAGTAAAAGAGTTAAAATGAAGCAATATTAAGTTGAGGCGTCAAAATGAATTTTATAGGCAAGTTAAAGAGATTGTTTATGTGTTTGACCAAAAACATAAAATATGTAAAGTGAAATCGCGTTTTGAATGACATGCTTGCTTTTCTACTAAGGGCAATATAGTCCTTTCATTATTGATTGTGTGCTTTAAATATGTTTCATTTTATGGCTTTATGAATACACTTTTTTATTCTTGGACTAAAATACCAATCATTATTTTAACGGAAAAGGGTCAAAATTGTCTCTAAATTATATGAAATAAACCATTTATATTCTTACTACATTTTGGGATAAAAAAATGGCACTGTTGTTATTCTAAGAGATCACATATACCCTTAAGAGTTAACATCCCCATATTTTTATTGACTTGGCAAGCCACGTGGGACTAATTCCTCCACATAAACAGTGACAACTAGAGTTCACTCAAAATAACTAGACCTTTAGCGGCGACAATAGTCGCCATAAGCCGAAAAAATCATCACTAAAAGTTTTTAACATTAAATTTTAATTTTGTGTTTTTTTCTTCATTGTTTTTAAAAAACAAAAATGATATCGATTAAGTAGGAGTTTGAAGACACTGTATGTCTTATTTTTATGTTATATGTAAATGTATAAAATGTACAATGATGCATTATATGGTAGGAGATGTGAATCGAGAAGTAATTTTCATGATTTTTCGTAATAATATTCGATGTTTTTAATATTTATATTGCAAGTAATTTATTTTAGAAAATTAGTTTGCAATCGAAAATTAAGTTATCATATTATTTTGTTGAAAAAATAGGTTTTACTAGCGAATGGTTGTTGAAACCTTAATCGTCACTAAAAATCACTCATAACCTTTAATAACATAGTTTGGGATTTTGTGGCAACTTTGTCGCCACTTAAGGTCAGGTTCTTTTGTAATGAATCTTAGCTGACAACGCTTAGATGGGTGAGATTAGTCCCATGTGACATGCTATGTCACTAAGAAATTAGAGTATTAACTCTTGAAGGTATTTGTGATTTCTTAGGATAACATCGAGAATACCTTTTAATCCAAAAATATAATAAAGAATATAAATAATTTATTTCATATGATTCAAAGGCAATTTTAACCATTTTTTATTATTTTAATGCTAAATGTCGCTAAGAGTTTTCTTGTGCCCTCATTTGCGGTTCAATCTTTATTTTTTAATTAGTAGCAGTGTTTTATTTATATTACTTCCACTTTTCCCTTATAAATATTATTTATACAAGTGATTCTCTAATTCAAATGAGTTTGGTAATTCATTTTTTCAAAATTCATTTTGCATATGAAAATTACATTAAAATACTATAAACTACAATAATCAATTGCTTAATATTTTTACTACCTTTTCAAGATTATTTATACAAGCACTTCTTCTCTAATTCAAATAAGTTTGGTAATTCATTTTTAAAAAATTCATATGAAAAATACATAAATTTACTATAAACTACAATAATCAATAGCTTAATATTTTTATTATTTAATCTAATAAGAGGAACCAATCAAAGAACTCTTAAAAAGTACCTTATGCATTTGAAAATTTCATAAAATTACTATAAGTCACGATAATTAGTAACTTAAAATATTTAATATATATGAAGATCATAGAAAAATAAACAAATGGAATAACATATATTACTTGAAAATTACGTAAAATAACAATAAAAAATATTTTAAAATTATATAAAAAATTTAATTGATTTTTCTAATTCCAATTGAGCCACATAAATTAAAACAGAACAAGTAACATATATTATTTGAAAATGAAGTAAAAAGTATTATTAAATGCATACAAATCTTGTTGATTCTCCATTTAGTAATTACATAGAAATGTACTACATCTCTTTCTTTTTTTTTATAACCAAGGATAAATAAATTTGAAATCATTTGGAGAAGGATCAGAACCAAGAGCTAAGTAAATACCAGAATCTTTTATCAACCATATGCAATAGCCATTCTCGAAAAGCTTTTCAGTTCCACAAACACTATTATGTGGTCTAAAGACATCAAAATTTTGATGTTTTAAACCCCATAAAAAGCTACAATGATAAAGAGTAGTTCCAAAGAAATTCATACGAAATGAAAACTCAAAATTGTCACCCCGTTCTAGTGTTCGATCTCCAATATCATCGTCTTTAGATTGACAATGAATTCTGATTGAATCTGTATTTTGAGGGAGACCGCTCACAAAACGAAGGGTATATTTTGGATTCAAACTGAAAGCATTTGTAATTTGCATAACGTTGACGAGTGATAAAATAAATAATGAAAGTAAAATATTTGAGTGAGTCATTTCGAGAGACAGAATGTTTCATGAATGCAAATGAAAATTGGTTAGCTCTATTTTTAGAAGATGATAACATAATGAATTGAACAATATTGAAGTTTTGAGTTTTGATATTTTTGGAAATTGAGTTAATTTTGATCTTCCTAATTATTTTTTCAAAAATAGTGTAAGCTATTTTGACTAGTAAAATTATTTGCATTGGAATTTGACATCAAAGAATGAATATTTTTCTTGATAAATCACGTGGAGACTCTACTATAATATTAAGTGTTTTTTTATTCTTTCCTTTTTTTTTTTTAATATAATCATTATTTAATATTTATAAAAGGAAAAGAAACAATGTCTTTGATATCACAATAAATTGATCAAATATGCTATAATAATAAATATTCTTTCATTATTTGAGATTGTATTTAACATTTTGTTTGGATCATTGTTACCCATTGTTTCATAATGTATTATATTGTACTGTATTGTATGGTAGATACAATGTTTGACTAGATTGTATTGTTTGTTGTTGTTTAGTAACATTTTAATTGTTTGATTTGGTTGTATCGTACTGTATTGTAATTTATAAATTTAGTTAAATATCATTAATTATTCTAGGGTATGAGGTTTGACTAGGTTTAAATAATTAAGGTAAAGGTAAAATAGTATTTTGAAATATTATATAAAGATATAATTGGAAAAAAAATTAAGAAACAATGGAAATACACCAAATTGGTTGTTCAATAAAATAGGGGTTTCATTATTTCTAACAATGAAATTTAACAATACAGTACAATACATTTTAAGTAACAATCAAAACAAACATTGTAGATATAGTAACGATACAATACAATACAATGGATAACAACGATCCAAACATAGTGTTAGGAATACTTCAGTATATTTTAAGGGTACTTATATATGTCTATAAAACTTCAAAACTACCTTCAAATAAATAAATTAGGAAAAAGATGAAGTGTTTTTTTATTCATTTCATATTTTGAATAGTCATTAAAAAATGTTAATTTAATAAATATTTTATCATAATATTCTTATTAATTAATGTTTAACATCACATTTTTAACAAAATATATATTTTAAATATGTTTAAAGTAATAAATAAAAATATTTTAAAAATAATAAACAGGTAAAAATAAATCAGGAGTATTCACATGCAAGTAATATACTCTATACATTTAAGCTTATAATATTCAGCAATTAATTATAGAAGGGAAAAGGGTCTGATATACCCCTCAACTTTGTCATTTAGAGCTGATATACCCCTTGTTATGAAAGTGGCTCATATATACCCCTACTTGTAAACAAATGGCTCACATATACCATTTTCCTCTAACGGAAATGAAAAAAAAAAAATTTTAATCTAAATTTTTATTATTTTTTGCTAAAAAATATAATCCCATATGAGTAAATTTAATCCTCGTCAAACATATTTTTTTTGACTTTTTTTTGTTTCAATGACTAATTTATAATTAGATGATCAAATTTTTTTTTCGAATACGAAATTAAATTACAATACACACAAAAAAAATAGTTTAATTTTTTATTCTTTAAACTAAGGAATGAAAGAAAAAAATAAAATAAGAATAAGAAATTCAAATAATTATAATAAAAGAAGTCAAAAAATAATTTATGTATGAAAAAAATTAAAATATACCTTGAACTTTGATAGAAGAATCATATATACTCCTAAATAATTTTTTTTAAAAAATTAGAAGTAATAAATATAAATTTAAAACTAATTTTTTAACTTCCATTAAATGAAGGGTATATGTGAGTCATTTTGTAACGGCAGGGGTATATGTGAGCCGTTTGTATAACGGTAAGGGCATATATGAGCCACTTTTATAACGAGGGTATATCAGCTCCAAATGACAAAGTTGAAGGGTATATCAGACCCTTTTCTCATTATAGAATATCACTGTCCACGTCATTGCCACCTTGCCATGATTCAGCACACCTATAAAGGAGTTAGATAAATATGAATTCATATGAATTTAATACATTTCTTATTTTATTGTTATTTTCAAGTGCATCTTTATAATACACTCTTTCCGTTCCTTTTTTATTATTATTGACAAATTAAGAAAAAAATATTTTTTATTTATTAAACCCTTAATTTAGTTGGACAGTTAATATCTTTATAAAAGATAAAAAATAAAACATTTCTAATAAGAGTTAATATGTTTTTATCTAGGGATAAGTTATTTAAGAGTTAATGTTTTCACCTATAAATAGAAATAATTTATCGTAATTATAATTATTAATTGTAGAATAAGTTATCTACACTTTGTTCTCAATCGGAGGAGTACTAAAAATTTATCATGTAATTATTTTTTCTCATTTGTCACACCAAATAACAGATTAAGAGTAATATTTTTTTATTTAAACTATCATTATTAGCTAAACACATTTCCATGTTGATTAAACCAAGTATCTAGAAATACTTTTAGACGTATATTTCTCTAATATTTTGTTAACGTGATATATATAACAATTCTATTTGCTAATACATTAATTTCTTAAATATATTTAATGGACCGGAGATATAAATATGAAATAAAGAGGTTCTTTATATAAGTTACCAACCCAAAAGCATTCGACGCTTGATCTTTTTCTTGTCCTTACCAAATAAAATAGCCATTGATTCTGTTTCTGTCTGCTTCACTAATGGCTACTGGCAGTGTAGTTGGTTTCGTCGGTTTGGATGATATCAGCTTGGAATTGGCTACTTCACTTCTTCGTTCGGGTTACTCTCTTCAAGCATTCGAGGTTGTTGATAAATTCTTGTTTTGTTTCTCATCATATGATTCTAATTTCTTGATTTTCGATCAGTCTAGTACTTATCAGTTGTTTTTTTTCTGATTTTTCATCAAGATTGATGAAGTAAGGTGCTTTTTCATCAAGATTGATGAAGATCTTAAATTTAATTTAAAGAAAATTAAAGATTTAGTCTAATGTTTTGGATGAATTCTCCCTTTTTGTTTGGGTGTTGGTGGGTAGGCGGGGGATGACATGTACATTATGCAGTTACTTGAAGATGATTATCAAGATTTAGTCAATGATTGATGAAGATCTTTTATTAAAATTTCAAGAAACTTTGAGATTTAGTTTAATGCTTTAGTTTTGTCATTTTTTTTTTGGTGGGTAGATTATGCAGTGCCTTGAGGTTTCTAATAGTAAGTTCTCATATTTGATTAGAATGCGTTTACTATTAATGACTATGTGCTATCAAGAAAGTAGGTTTCAAGAAAAACACTTTTAAGTTTTCAATGCCTGATATTGGTCAGTGTTGGTGAAGAGTTGTTTTGAAATATTTTCCATTTACTATTACCGTATATGAATATTTGCTCGTCTGTTTCAGAATTGTTGATAATTTCGTTTACAGAATAAAATCAAATATGTTTTAAATCTTCTTTCCACTTATAAAGAGATATGTGAAGTTATATTTCTTTGATATCTAGCATTGGGGCTAGGATGCTTTTCTTGGTTCATCACCTGACATAAAGTTTCTATGAGGTTGAAAGAAAGTGGACATCTATGTTCTGTCTTCACTAGTCTGCTTCTTTTTCTCAATGTCATCTGTTTAAGATTGGTAATGCCCTTTATGGTTGGTGGTTTTGATATGTGGTATCAACAGGCAGGAAGTCCTTTGGTTGATAAGTTCTTAAAGCTAGGTGGTAAAGTATGTGCCAACCCTACTGAGGCAACGAAAGGTGAGATCTGAGTTAACTTTCTTATGTTTCCTGTTCCACAGCCTTCTCTTACAGATTTTCCTTGTAATGTTTGGCTATATGTCCCAGTTTAAACTATGTAAAGACAATTGATGAACACCTCAAAACCTAGTGTAAATCAAACCTTGTTCTTTCATTTTAAGGATACCCCTCCTCTTGTTTCATTCTTCCTTCACAGTTTACTTTCCAACTGTTTAACTGTCATCATCACCATGCTTAAATCTCACCTTTTTGCTGACCTCACGTATTGAATTTTTTTTTTCTCAATCATACATAAATTTGAATAGATTTTTCATCTTGATTCAGTTCCATCTTAAGATACTGAAAATTGGACAGAAAATCCCATTTTCAGCTCCCTTGTGTGGGAAATGCGACATTTCAAATTTTTAGCGTTTGTCTCTCTGTATTGAGTTTGGCCGTTTCTTGTCTGTTTTGTCTTTTCGCGGCAGGTCTTTATTTCCTTTTTTTCTGATTGAAAGATATTTTTGGACGTCCTATTGCTAATTTACTAGAACACTATGTTTTTGAAGGAGCAAAAAAGATGTTGGGATGTATATTGGAATAGTATATTGTGGTGATCTGGAACATTAGATGTAATCTATTAGTAGCCCAAAAGAAGATTTTCCACCAATATAATCTAGAATATTTATTCGTGATTACTGGAAGACTTAAAAGAAGGTGATGTCTGCAAGGTTCTTGCTCTCTGATGTATACAGAATATAGATCTATCCTTCTGTCTAATACTGCCTTTAGAAGTGGATGGCTTGAGGTCATCATTTGAACATGCTGCTGTCTCTAGTAAATACGATGGAGAGAAGCAACAATCTTTATAGCTTACCTTGCTTGACATTGTATGGTGAAAGTTCTTCACAGTTTCTCCAGGTGTCTTGTTACGTACCAAAATAGTTTCTGATCCACTTCACCATTTTCAGGTGTAGCTGCATTGGTCATATTGTTATCTCATGCTGATCAAATAAATGATTTAATTCTGGGCGACAAGGGTGTTTTAAACGGTAAATGCCTATACATATTCTAGGTTTCTGTCTGATCAATTTGATGAAGGCGCAATCCATTGCCTTTTTCTTTCCTTTCTATTGATGTTTTTTCTTGCTTTACAGGATTAAGCAAAGACACGGTCATCATTTTCCATTCAAATGTATTACCTTCCCAGATTCAGAAGCTGGAGTTGGCTCTAAGAGGCAACATCTTGATCTGGCTAATTTTCATATTTTATTGCCATATTTAGAAGTAATAAATGTTGCATATTTGTGAGAGTAAATTTGTCTCTTTCTCATCGTGCCCCTTGTATAATTGAGTTTTCTTGTGATATTTGAAGTCTATTTGATGAATGACTACGCAAAATATCTATCTTGTGGTTTTTAAACTTCTTGCACTATACTGCCATTTTACTGCTGAATCTTTGCAAATTTGATGATTTGTTAAGACATATGAGACAAAACAGAGTAGGCCTTGATATTCTTTTTGTTGTTGAATGTAACTCTATAAGAAGAACTAGCATTGTGATAAGAATTTATTTTGGATATCATAGTCCACTAGAGCATAAGCTAAGACTTGTAGGGCATTAGTGTTCGTGATTTTTTATCATTTACTCTTTGTGGTGGGTGAATTATCAAGGTGAACTGGGCATATGCCTGGGATGGACATTTTCACTATGAAAATAAAATAGAGGAAGATGGAATATAAGGATTTACACTTGTGTAACTGTCATTGAAAATCTAAGAGTCATCTGCTAATCTTCAAACTTCTTTTGACTAATGCAGATTGTTATGGCACAAACTTCATTGTTGATATATATGTCTCAAAAGCAGTATCAGATGTTCTGAATGATAAAACTATGGTAAGACATAAAATTCCCCACGAGAACCATTTCTGAGGAGTTAACTAGACATTTATCTTCTACTTTTATCCATTGCTGATGCAAGGAATATTTGTTCTTTCTTTTCAATGATGTTAGATTATTTCCTCTGGAAGTTCGGAGTCCATTGTTAGAGCACAGCCCATTCTTTCTGGTGCAGTAACTTGTCTTGCTATTCTGGATTTATTTTTGCAGAAATTTACTATTGAAATCATTGTTCTTAAAATTTTACTAATTGTTAGAGCCAGAGAAAATTTTTCTCATGTTTCTTTGCTTTTCTGAGTCGGCTTTTTCCTGTGGACAGCCATGTGTGCAAAGCTATACACCTTTGAGGGGGAACTTGGTGCCGGAAGGTACATTATGTATATCTGTTATGTCTACAAACTTTTGCTGTTTTTCATGTCATTGTTGAGAAAAATCTAGCAATTATGATTTGCTCAGTTTAGATTATAGTGGTATGTTTAGTTTGAATATCACGAATTTAATCTGCATAGCTATGTTAGTATAATGATTTTGTGACAATCTATTTATCTGTTACAATTACGCTTGCAGCAAAGCTAAAATGGTGATTGAGCTCCTTGAAGGAATTCATTCTGTTGCTTCAGTGGAGGCCATCGGTCTTGGTGCTCAAGCTGGAATTCATCCATGGATACTTTATGACATAATATCCAATGCTGCTGGAAATTCTTGGTGACTGCATTTACATTTTCATTTCATTTTAGGCTCATTTGATAGATAACCACCTCAAGGTTTTTATGAAGATGTTTAGTGTAATATCTTAAATCCGAAAAGTGTATGGTATTAGTGTATCACTGTTATTTCTCAATCTTCTATTCAGTTGCTAAAGTTTATCTTGCACTTGATCACTTAGTTTCGTAGTACTATTACTGCTGGAATATGTCAGCGAAAAAATGTCCTATCCTACCTTCTTCATGAGTGCAAGAATAAGTGCTGAAATAAAAAAGCTGGGTGAAAGCAGTTGTGCTGATTTAAAGGGATAGTTAGTTAAGAAGTCTTAGAGTCCAAGTTTTATGTTCAAGTTCAAAACCGTTGCTGAATACTCGTGTATGATTCTGATCTTAAGTACATAGTTGGGTGTATGATTAGGTATCGTTGATTCGACCAGTTCAATGTGTTATCTTATGCCGAAAGCTATATGAACTAGGCGTGCACATGGGCATGTCTTTAGGTCAGTTTATGTTGTCATTGAGCCACGAGAAGTTATTTTTTTGAAAGTTGTATTAGTATTAATCATTTGTAGAAGTCCTCAGATGTTATTATGTATAGTTGTAAGTTGAATTAGCTCTGATACTATGTTCTTCCTTTCTTATGTCTTCTGTTTACTTTGCGTTACTTCTCTATGTAATGATTAATTATTTTTGCATGCTGTCATTCTCAATTTTTTCTTAATATTCAATTTTTGCAGGGTTTTCAAGAATTCTCTCCCCCAGCTGTTGAGGGGTAATCAGACTAAACATCTCTTTCTCAACCTTTTCATTCAAAATTTGGTAAGACTCTCGTGTTAAGTTTCCATAGTTCTTTTCTTTTGAGAGCTAACATTACTCTTTAGATTCTCTTGTAAGATGAAATGCCCTTTCTTAATCCTCTGTCCATAATATGTTTATTGCTTATAACAGGTTAGAGCAGATAATGCCTTCTTCAGAAAGAGAAACCCATAAGTTTAAAATGCACATTCTTTCAGAAACTCATCTTTCAGTGTTTCTTTTCTATTTTAGTCCTGGGTTTTCCCTTGATTATATATTACCTTCGAGATAGACTCATTGTGAGGTGGTATGAGTTTCAAGAATAGGATGTTTGAAAAGATTTTACATTAATTTGATAACAAATGCTTAAAATGATTTGGATAGTTAAAAGGATGTCACGTCAAGTTTGAAATATTATGAAGTGATTAATTGATTATAATTCATATTAGTTTGAAGAGTTTAGAGGGAATAAAACTTTCCTTCAAAGGAAATGGGTCTAATTTTCAAAATCAGCCCAAAAGCAAAGATCTTATTTATTGGGGCACAGGGAAGAACTTGAAAAATTCTTCATGGTTTTTCGCTTTCATGGTGTTGCGTCTGGCTACGGCTAGAAAATTCTTATAATAATTTTTGTCGTCTCTTTACTACTGTAGAGTTCCTATTCCCTGATTCTTTTTTT
The DNA here is from genome assembly GCF_001406875.1 of Solanum pennellii. Classification (NCBI taxonomy): domain Eukaryota; kingdom Viridiplantae; phylum Streptophyta; class Magnoliopsida; order Solanales; family Solanaceae; genus Solanum; species Solanum pennellii. The sequence goes on from NC_028639.1 coordinate 72,070,645, forward strand.
GTGCACTTCAGGGTAATGTACTAGACATGGCGAAATCACATAAATTCCCCGTTCCACTTCTAACGGTTGCTCATCAGCAACTCATAGCAGGCATATTACCCATTCCTTCTTATTTTGTTTTGCGGAAGACAAAATTAACATTTGCACGTGATCTTAGTTGCTTTGCATTTCATCTACAGGATCTTCACATCCCCAACAACAGAAAGATGACGATTCTACATTGCTCAAGGTCAGGTTTGAGTACACAAGGTTTTCCTATGGTAATGTTGCTTGAGCTTCTTTATCTGTTACTAACAGCAGGATGCACTACAGGTTTGGGAAAGTTTACTTGGGGTAAATTTAGCTGATGCGGTCAATTCTAAAAGTTACAACCCTGAGGAACTGGCCAGTCAAATTACTTCTCAATCTGATACAGTGAAGCGTATTGGTTTCATTGGCCTTGGTGCTATGGGATTTGGCATGGCAACTCATCTGCTGAAATCAAATTTCTGCGTCCTTGGTTATGATGTAATGCCTTACATCTTTTATATTTGGTGCTGGAGTAGTTCCATTTCAATATGTAATTTTGGATGACTAGGTAATAGATATCCTACCTAAGTCAATGATAGCTGTTTTCACAATGACTCAAGGAAAATAATACATTTTCCATTTTCTCGAAATTTTTAAATGTTTTAAAAGAGTGGTGGGAAACTTAAAATTTTGATTTGAAATGCACACTACTCAGTCTAAGGCTGAATATCAGGAAGTGCATCAGAACCACTGCAGATTTAAATTTGGGGTAAAAATAAAAGTATCTGCACATACAGCAATGTCAAAGTATTGAATAATGTCTTTCGAGCAACATCTTTTTCCCTTTGAAAAAGTAGAGAAGGTGATTCACTTTTAGGGTGTGTTTTCATAATTCAAAGTTAGGAAGTGGTGGGAAAAACTTGATCATCTTTTCATCCACCTACTGAGAAGGGAAATCTAATCTTTTGATATTCTTTCCTTCCCTTGTCTGCTGTTACACCGAAGAGATACTTTGAAAAATTAAACTGCAAGTAACTTTAGGAACAAATCCTTCTATTTTGTACATTATCTGAGATTATGTCTGCACTTGTGGCTTTTATCTTTGATTCGTCAAAGAAATTTCTACAAGAATAAGAAGCTGGAAATGACTTGCAAGTGATTTTTGTTGACCTAATGAATATTGGGTTCCTTAATTATTCCGATCACTAACATCATTTCGTGCATATTGCTACATCGATAAACATCTCTCCGTACAAGGTACCTTGAAGTGTATCCACATGCTTTATGTTGTATTGTCCTCTATTTGCTGAATTCAGATGTTTGTTGTGATTTATTTAAAGCGAATAACTAAGTGAAAGTAATGGCTGCCTTTCTTATGAAATTGTAGGTATATCCACCATCACTATCTCGATTTGCAGATGCAGGTGGCTTGACTGGGAGTACTCCTGCAGAAGTATCTCAGGGTAAATTAAGATGCTTTTTGATGTGTGCATCATATATAGAAACTGATGACATTCTTCAGGTCTTGTGTTGTCTGAAAATCTTGTCTGTTCGGCAAAGAGCTTGAAGTTCTAGGGTTCTGCTATTCTGTTTATTTCTTAATTGTATGATTTACTTTCTGGACGAGACTAAGCTAGAACAAGGTTGACTAACAAACTTATAGAAGTCAAGTTCACCTGTCTCCCTACAATCAAGAAGAAAATGAGAAGGGTCTTGGGCTTCCGCTTCCATCATTCTTGGATCTGGACAGCATAACTTAGAATAATATCTGCTCAACAAGTCCAATGCAAAGTAGTTTAGCTATAAGATCAATTCCCTAATCTGTGATTAAAAGTTGCTTCTTTACTTTTTGATGAGCACTATGGAAAAAGTTTGACGCTACTTGCCATTTGCTGATCCTTTTAAATGTTTGTTTTTCCACCTTAATTTCAGATGTAGACGTACTTGTAGTAATGGTCACAAACGAACTGCAAGCTGAAAGTGTTCTTTATGGTGATCAAGGCGCTGTGTCAGGTAAATACTGTGCTCTCACTTCTACATCTTTGGGCAGGACTAACCATCTCTCCTGGTTTTTATAGCCCTTTCATCTGGAGCATCTATTATCCTCTCATCAACAGTTTCTCCATCATTTGTTAGCCAGCTCGAGAAGCGCTTGCAGAGTAAGTATTTACTCTCAAATTTCGTTGAAGTTTGCTTTCCTTCTTGTAATACATTTCATGGCATTTTCTTGTTCATTCTTTTCGAGGCAAGTCCATTCCTGAATTACCAGTTCAAGGAGTAGATATATATAACAATGATTAAACCTCAATTCCAGCCAAGTTTATAAAATAAAGTTGAAGTTTTGTATATTCTTTACTGGTAGAAATCTCTGACAAGACTAAAAGACTACCAGAAAGCAGGATCTGAAGTAGTCATACTAACATGACTAACACGTATTCTTAACTATTTGTTATCGCCTTTTAAAATATTTTTCTTAATTGTGCCCTATTTTTCACTAAGTCTACATGGATTCAATTAGTTTATAAGCCTCTCCAAAAATCTGTCTACATGGATTCAATGAGTTTATAAGCCTCTCCAAAAATCTTTCTTTCCTGTGATTTTAGGTATGTATCGTCCCTTTTTAACACCTTACCATGGTTTCACACCTGTAAACTGGTGCATCTGGAGGTCGACGTAGGGCATGACCAAACCATGTCAAGGATATGAGCTACTTGCACCTTCAAGCAAAAATGGCGAACTGTGTGCTTGCGTGCGCAAACACATTGTTTTGTTTTTAAATTTATATTGGGGGATGATATCCTTGTCTGATGATATGATACAACTTCCTTATTTAGAATAGACTGAAGTATTGGCCCTATGATTAAATATACTGCCTCTTCCAACATGTGAAGGTTCCAATCTCAACAGAGCTAAATGGAGTTTAATGATCTGTTGACGCTTCATCACTTGCCAAACTGTGACCAGAGATAATGAAATCTCGTGTTTTCTCCAATTTTATGATAGTAATGGCTCTTTATTTTACAAAGTTGAGGACATAATCCTCATCTCATCCACTTTTTATCATTCTTTGGTTCACATATGCTTCACCTTTATCATCTGATAGGTGACCCGAAGAAATTAAAATTAGTGGATGCTCCTGTTTCTGGTGGGGTCAAGAAGGCTGCTAATGGAACCCTTACGGTGCGAATATGAAAAGATTAGCTTTCAAATTCTTGATTTTGGTGATTGCTTTTCATATTTCAAAAATGTTTTTTGTTTGGATGAACCTTGCCTGCTGACTTACTGGAAGTTATAACACACCAATGCTAGATAATGGCATCAGGTACAGATGAAGCTCTCAAACACAGTGGTTCGGTTCTTGCTGGTAAGAAGTGGACTCTTTTATTTTGTCTCAAAATATTAGATATCTCTCTGTGATTTTCCCTTTCAAATGTTACTATTAAGGTACTGATTTTGTGTGCTTGCCTAAACAGCATTAAGTGAGAAGCTTTATATAATAAAAGGAAGTTGTGGAGCTGGCAGGTACCTTTAATCTGAGTATTATCTTCTCTGACCTCACTGAGTCACTTGATTTCATAGTGCTTAACTTATTTGGGCATGCAAATACTTCTCCAATCATTTCACCTTGCTGTTTCTTCGATGAGTTTGTCCTGGAAATAGTACATCGATTTTTGACTTCTATATATGCGGATCTACCAGTGCTGTTAAGATGGTCAATCAACTTCTTGCTGGAGTTCATATTGCATCAGCTGCTGAGGCAATGGCATTTGGTGCTCGATTGGGTCTTAATACAAGACTTTTGTTTGATGTCATCACAAATAGTGGGGGAACATCTTGGTAGGTAACCCATACCGTTATTGAAGTAAATAACTTCCTTCTTTTCATTCAAGTATAGGTAAAAGAAGATGTGCAGATCTCAGTTTTTAATTTTGTTTGCAACAGTGCATGGCATGATGTTAGTTTATTAGATGTTAGCCTGAACCTGATTTTTCCAATATGTAGTCATGAATATTATAATACTTTAGTGCTGAATGCAGAATGTGGTCCTATAATTAGAGAGACAGGAATCATAGAATCATTTATGATTGAGAGTGCGTCCAAGCTAAAATATATATATTTTGAATTTGTGTTTGGAAGATAAGTCAGTTTTTTTATTAGTTAGATATTTCTGTGTAATGTGTTTCTTTATGATTGTGAGTATTATTTTTCAAGAAGCTCACTCATGATTGACTTTAAGAAGGAAACCTTCAAAAACTTTTATTCTTTAAGGAATCATCTCACTGTGTTGTGCATGAGTTTTCGGTTGGTTATTTGGTCATTGTAGAAATAGTTGTTGAATTGTATGTACTGCCTCAACAATAGTCATTTTCAGAGATATGTTAGGAAAAGCTTCGCCTTTTTCATCTTATTGTAACCTATATTTGGATTTGTATTTTTGCAGGATGTTTGAGAACCGTGGGCCACACATGATAGAAAATGATTACACGCCGCTGTCCGCACTTGACATCTTCGTGAAGGATCTGGTGAGGCTGATAAACATTGAACATATTTCATATTGCAGCTGTGTTAACTTTGATTTTTAATTTCGTTAAGGCTATTCTTATGGTTTTAACAGGGCATTGTTTCTCGTGAAGGCTCATCAGGCAGAGTGCCGCTTCATATTGCAAACATTGCACACCAGTTATTCCTGTCAGGTGCGGTTAAGAGATCTGTTACTTTCTATTTTAACTCTGTATCCTTTACTGCACTACAGTTGTCCAGCACTCTAGCAAATTAGATTCCAATTTTCATCTCCCACTTTTCTCAATGATATCCAAATGCGGTTTCATTGATTACAGCAAAATTGACAGTTTCTATGTTTTGTTTGACCTAAATGTATTACAACTATAAGATACTGGTACTGTCTAGGATTGCTCATTACTATTTTAGCTAACATTTGGTTTCTTTGTCGAGTCACTCTTCTGGAAAGAAGAGAACTCTTGATGCATATTATTGTCATATAGTGCAACTTCAATGATTTATATTCAAAAGACTGTGCAAGTCTACTGTTGCTAATTAAAAAGAAGAAACTTTTAAGTACAACAAGTTGGGTTTCTCGTTGTTTGCTTTATGGTCTATGGACATTTGATTCACCTTATTCACCATTTTATTGCCCAAATGTATTTGGAAATTGTCCCTGAATATCATGCTGTAAAGATATTTCTATCGATGTTCCTTTTTTCTTTGTTTGAATTCTCCCAAAGCATATTTTCCTCTTTTCTTTTCAATCATGAGATGTAGAAGATTGTGATGCCCAATGTTTGTATGAATACGCGATCAAGAAACTGTGGTTAAACTGGGAAAGGATGGGTAAAGTGGTGAGTGGAAGAGAGATATTTTTCTCTTAGTGGGAGGAATTGCTGACAAACAGCTGAATAGGTGGTCCCCTTATGCTAGCCAGTATTAACTATGGCTTCCAATAATGTATTTAACTAGCGTTAAATGTCTTAGATTTGTCAGTTTTGTACCGTCTCAGCCATGGGTTTAACCAGATAAAATTGTGGTCCTGTCCTCCTCATAATCCTTTTTAAACCAACACAGATTACTTTTTTTCTAATTAACCTATGTTTAACTTAATGGTGTTTGAGCATGTAAATTGAACTGCTGTACTGCAAAAGCACTCTCTTTCATGTTGTGTAACCTGTCTTCTTACTGTTTACATTTCTTATGGATTAGGTTCTGCTGCTGGATGGGGCAGATTGGATGATGCTGCTGTAGTAAAGGTATGACCAGCTGTATGTAATAAGAGATGTCATGTTAATTAATGTTCGAATTTATGAAAATATGCTCAATAATTATTCAGTTTATTCCAAAGACAATGTAGTTTTCCTCTGTTAATTATACTGCAGCATGAATTTGATAGGCATAAATTGTAAGGAGAATGGTTAAGCTCATTGTTACCATCTAATCTACTTTATCTCAAACTTCTGCAGGTTTATGAGACGCTGAGTGGAGTCAAAGTTGAAGGCAAACTTCCTGTTCTCAATAAAGAATCTGCATTGCAGTCCCTTCCTCCTGAGTGGCCGGTGGATCCGATCAATGAAATACGTACACTAACAGAGAATAGTTTGAGGACTTTAATTGTTCTGGATGATGATCCAACTGGGACTCAAACTGTTCACGATATTGAGGTCCTGACAGAATGGTAAAATGCTTCTATAAATTTCAAGAGACAGTTTAGTTACATTTTCCAAAAAAATGTCTTCTGGATTCACAAACAGAGACTCTAGCTAGTGTTACCAATTCAAAATGGTATGGCAGGAACACTAAGTTTCAGAGTGTAATTTCTTCATTCGTTCATATGTGTTGCATTATGCATGTTATTTAAGGTGTGGAAGTGGGAAAACTGGAAATAATTAACCAAAATCTCCATTCGTTAAGTGTCGTCTATAAGCCAAGCACTGTTTGAGCGACCAAACAAAAGAAATTAGAGTCCAGCTATTTGTGGAACTAGATACTTGTAATGTTTAACTTAAATAGATACTTGTAATGTTTAACTTAAATAAACTAGCAATAGATACAGGTTGCTCAGTTCTTTACCTATTTTCTTCATTCTCTTCTTTGTACAAGGAAAGAGAGTTGAGATCTATTTTGTTTAATACATTGAATCACGTAGAAGATGACAACAATATAATTTCCCTTCTTTGTTAGGTTCAATCTCCATTACTCTCTCTTCTCCATCTAACTTTATAAATGCTCTTGGTTAACATACTTCTTATCTCCGTCATAGATGAAACTTTGTTATTTGATCCTTATAGAGAAAAACTTCAAAATACGTTTGTTACTTTTACCAGTCATGAACTTGTTAATTTTTGCAGGAGCATTGAGTCACTCATTGAAGAATTCAAAAAGAGGCCCAAATGTTTTTTCATTTTGACTAATTCCAGAGCATTGACTTCTGAGAAGGTAAAAAGACTTGCATTGAAGAAAAGTTTCTATATCGATCCCCTTCAAAGAATTTTTGTATTTGAAGTATAACAGCTGCTGGCTAAGTTACTTATCTCATTGATTATGACATCATTAACTGACGCTTCTCACTGCAGGCTAGTGCATTGATAGCAGATATCTGCAGGAACATTGATTCTGCTGCCAAGTCAGTGGAAAAAGCAGACTACACAGTGGTTCTGAGGGGTGATTCAACCTTACGAGGTCATTTCCCTGAGGTGAGGATGGAGATAAGCTGACAGAAATCAAACCTTGTGTGGCCTTTCTTTCCCCAACTTGTTTGGGATTGTGTTGTGGTTGTCGTCCTTTCTTGACAGACTATTAAGATATCGTTTTATGCTATCTAGGAAGCAGATGCAGCTGTTTCTGTACTGGGTGAGATGGACGCATGGATTATCTGCCCCTTTTTCTTACAAGGAGGCCGTTATACCATTGGAGATACACATTATGTTGCAGATTCTGATAGGTACCTTTCTAATCTAACACATATTAGTTGTTTGGACTTGCCGGAAAACACTAATTGTGTCTTCTTGTCTTTAGGCTTGTTCCCGCAGGTGAAACAGAATTTGCTAAAGATGCTGCATTTGGATACAAATCTTCCAACCTCCGAGAGGTCAAGCCTAGTCTGTTTCTGAGGAAAACTAGTTTTCTGCTTCACACTAAACTGATGTAGTTGTTATTCTTTTTTTTTTCTCCATTTGATATTTTAGTGGGTAGAAGAAAAAACAAAGGGCCAGAGACCTGCTAGCAGTGTTTCATCAATCTCCATCCAGCTTTTAAGAAATGGTGGACCAGATGCTGTTTGTGAACATCTCTGTAATTTACAGAAGGTACATAAGTGTCATCACCATCTTACTCTTACATAATTGCTTTTTTTTTTTATTACCTCCACTGACTCATTAGTATCCATCATCTGACTGTGTTTGTAACATGGCTACCTTATGCTTACCACCTATTTTCTTTTTTTGCGATGTACTTTTCTTTCGTACAGCTCTTATCATGATCTCAAAGTTCCTTAGAAAATGGACTTCATGTTAGAAGTTTGCTGTTTGTGTGTCTTTTGGGTGATGGTATTCTACATATGGAGCTTTGTATGTGAGCTTTGGTTCATACACACAAAACTTGGATTTGACTTAAAGTGCAAATATGAAATTACAATGTCATAGATGCTTACCTTCTCAAACCCCTCATTACAGCCAAAAACTTCGCTCATTTTTTAGAATTCTGCATACTGAACTCTTAAACTCTTAGTTTTCTTCCACAACATTACTGTCATGTGCAGAGAGTCTAATAGAGAAGTTCACTGATAGTTGCTGATGTTTAGGGAAACCATAAGACCCTTGAGGCCGTAAATGTTTTAAAATTGCAAGTGAATGCCAGAGTGTAAATGGTAGTGAGCAATCTATGTTTGCAACTGCCAGTCTAGTGCTACACAATTTACTGCATAAGCAAACTTACCAGATTTCCTTCTGAAGAGCTTCATAGAAGCTTTTGATGCCAGTCGCTGAACTACTGGATAGTGAAAAGGAACCTTTCACTCTGCCGTGGGCTTGGAAAATTTCTTACTGGGTTGATTTTCCCTTCCTTACAAAAAATCGACCTTAATTATTTGTCACTCCTGATCGCATTTCCTGTAACAGGGTTCAACATGTATAGTCAACGCAGCTAGTGAAAGAGACATGACTGTATTTTCCGCTGGAATGATAAAGGTTTTATAGAATTCCTGTTACATTTGATGTTAGTTCTTTTTCATGTGGTGAGATGCCAGTTGATTTTCATTTTCTTTGCTTCTTTCTATATTCAGGCAGAACTAAAAGGAAAACACTTTTTGTGCCGTACTGCTGCCAGTTTTGTTTCTACTCGAGTTGGAATCATCCAAAAATCTCCAATTTTGCCAAATGATATTGGAATAAGTAGAGAAAGAAATGGTGGACTTATTGTTGTGGGTTCATATGTTCCAAAAACAACAAAGCAGGTCAAATATAACAAGATTTGTAAGCTTAATTTCTATTGGCATTCCGTCACACTTATATTTCAAGTTCACTGCAGGTTGAAGAACTAAAACTACAATATGGTCATGTTTTGAAGACTATAGAGGTAAAACTGAACACTGTATGTGATACTTTTGCTGAAAATATGGAGCTAAGTTTTAATTTCCTTTCCTGAAAAGTAGATTTCAGTAAATAAAGTTGCCATGGAGTCATCAGAAACGAGGGAGGAAGAAATCAATCGAGCTGCTGAAATGGCAGACGTTTACCTTAGAAATCATAAAGATACTTTCATAATGACCAGTAGAGAGCTGATCACAGGCAAAAGTGAGTCTCTTCATATTATCTAATGACGAATACTAATTCCTTGCCATCCTGATTTTGTTAATTCACTTTTTTTGTGCTTTTAACATACTGTACTATACCCAGCTCCTTCTGAGAGTTTAGAGATCAATTTCAAGGTAAGCTCAGCACTGGTGGAGATAGTTAGGAGGATAACAACGAGGCCTCGTTATATTCTTGCAAAGGTACTTCTTTTATCTCTGTATACTTGTACCACTTTCTTCTATATTATGTGCATGTTTAGTGGAAGGGACATTCATCATGCTCATTACTTTTTTATAGTTCTTTCTTTCCTCACATAGCTTTCTGTTGAAAGGTGTCAAATTAAGGGGACAGAGTTCGAAGGATTTGTTAATTTAATGATTGACTGACTAAAGTCAAAACTTGGGTCTAGGTTGCAGTTGGAAATTAATACTCCCTCCCTCCGTCTACTTTTATTTTCATGTTGCGCTTTTCGAAAGTCAATTTGATTAATTTTCAAAGTTAAATTAGATTACATTAATTCTATATTTTAAACAAAAAATTTAGACATTCAAAAACTATACAAAAGTACTACACATTGCAATTTTTTGCATATCAATATGTTGAAAAAATATATTATAAAATGTTAGTCAAAATTTTTATTGTTTGAATCGAAAATTAGAAAGTATGACAATTAATAGTGGACGGAGGGAGTATTATCCTTCTCATTTTTGAGAGTCTTATAACACGTGTATGCTAGCCTAAATAAAGAAAGGGGGGCAGGGGATTATTCATGCTCATCGATGGAAGCAAAAAGCAGGATGAATATGACGAATCAGTGTGAATCTCAAGACACAAAAAGCAACAGCTCTAGATCTTGAAATTTACTCTTTTGGGGGTATATCTGAAGATGATGAAGTAACATATGAAAACTAAGGACACTGTTTTATGCCCGACTTTTGTGATCTGGGGAACCTAAACTTCTTGTATAAACTCTTTTCCCTGGCAGCATGTGCCGTCAATCTTTTAGGTTTCACAGCTCTATGTTACTTCATTATCTTGGCATATTTTCTGAACATGTCTGGAGAACTTAATAAACAGAAATTTATTGAAGTTTTGGACCAATTGCTTGTGTTCTTCTTTCATAGGGAGGAATTACCTCATCAGATCTTGCCACAAAAGCTTTAGAAGCAAAACGTGCTAAAGTAGTGGGACAAGCTCTTGCTGGTATTCCGGTATGGCAGCTAGGTCCTGAAAGCAGACATCCAAAGGTTCCTTATATTGTCTTCCCAGGTAATTTTTGGCAATTTCTTATTGCCGTTGATACCTGTACTTTGGTCCCTAATATTTAGTTATCAATGTGAATATCAGGTAATGTTGGTGACAGTAAAGCTCTGGCAGAGGTGGTGAAACGCTGGGCTCATCCTGGCAGATTATCAACTAAGGAACTACTACTGGTAGAATGGGTTTGCTTTAATGATTTTCCCGTTCTTTTTACATCTGGATTTACACTATCTGTTCTGTTAATAGGAAGCTGAGAGGGGAAGCTACGCTGTTGGTGCTTTTAATGTCTACAATTTGGAAGGAGTTGAGGCAGTTGTGGCTGCAGCAGAGGAGGAAAATAGTCCTGCTATCTTACAGGTTTAAGCAGATCATTGTTAGCCTTCTAGCCCTGATAAGTTTACTTCAGAAAAACTTTAGATAACGTTTTTTCTTAAATTTGTGGTAATGCTAAAAAAATCACGAAAGAATTGTGTTCTTTTTTTGTTTTGATTTGTTATTTTTTTTATGACAAGGGGACCCCGCAGCTGCTTACTTTCGCATGCAAGGGGTTTCAAACTTGAGACCTTCAACATGGAAGTCCCAAGCCCAAACCACTGGTCCACCCCGAAGGATTTTGATTTGTCATTTCTTATCACTAATCTGTTTGAATTTTCACTTCTTATATTTTACTTCAAAGACCTATATTTTACTTCAGAAGAATTGATGTCATTACTCATTAGTACTATTTAAGGGGTTATTTGGTATGGGGCATTGGAGACAAAGTTGTCCCATTCGATAGTTGTCCCACTTTATATATGGGATAACTTATTCCATCATTACAGTACAAATGGTGGGACAAATAATCTTGGGACTAACTAATAACCCCTAACCAAATGTAAGATAAAATAATCCTGCATTTTATCTTGGGATTATTATCCCTTATCTCTCGTACCAAAAGAGTTTATAAGTTAGTTTACGGGAGAAAGACATTCTTTTTGTGGTCCTTTTATTGAGAGCTCTATCTTAGTATTAATTAATTATCTTTCATTCCATCTTCATATATTTTCTTCTGAATGCTTAATCTGTTGATGGGGGAAAAGAAGGGAAGACATTTCTATTTGAACATAATATCAGTTTCATGTGCTACAATAAGAATCTTTGCCACTTTTTATTCTCCAGATCCATCCTAGTGCACTAAAGGAAGGAGGAGTTCCACTCGTTGCATGTTGCATATCAGCTGCAGAACAAGCATCTGTAAGTGATAGTCTAGATTATGAGTCAACTTCTAGCAACTCTGGAATAATGAAATATACATGGATAAAAATTGAACTATATTTAATCATGCATACTGCTGCAGTGCTGCTCCTACCAGAAAATAAACATGGATTTGCACTACAGTGACCAAGGGAACCTGTTTTCTGCTGCAATTTGTGGATAAGTGAAAAAATCAATATTAGTAGTGATCAACAACTGTAACAACATAACCAGTGTAGTCCCACAATATAAGTTGTGTGTCCATCAAAAGGAAATAGTCTCTTTGCTAATTCTAGGGAATCTTTAAATCTTTCAACAAGATAGCACAACATAAAAAATAAGAAGAATTATTTACTTAGTAATGATCCAATAGCTTTAGAATTTTTTGGCATACTTGCACAGGCTTTTGAAGCGGTAAAACATCTAATGTCCGATATATTATGGATTGGGTCGGGTGTCAAATCTGTGATCCAGAAAAGGTTTTCCTCTCTTAATATCTGTCCTCTTTGATTAGAAATTTTGTGTTGGAAATTATGAACAGATGTAGGTTTTTTTAGGAGTAATTAGTTTCTGTTATGTCATCATCTGAAGTTCTATCATAAGCATGTATAAACAGCTTCCTTTTGATGAATGAGAAATTAACTGGGAAAATCTGAGTGGTGATCTTTGTGCCTCTGCACGTTCTTTATATCCGAGAAAGCATTAACCATATTCAAACGACAGGTTCCTATAACAGTTCACTTTGACCATGGAAATTCCAAGCAAGAGTTGTTGGAAGTTCTTGAGATGGTTAGTTTCATTTGTTAGTAGTGAACATATTTATTATGCTTTCCATGTTTATTGAACTTTTTTCCCAACCAAATAGAGCTCAGAGATTCTTATGTCAGTGTGCTAACTCATAACTTCAACCTCACCAGGGATTTGACTCACTCATGGTAGATGGCTCACACCTTCATTTCAAGGATAATGTTTCCTATACGAAGTGCATTTCTTCCTTGGCGCACTCGAAAAAGATGTTGGTAGAAGCTGAATTGGGAAGATTGTCAGGTACTGAAGATGATTTGACTGTAGCAGACTATGAAGCAAAGCTGACTGATATTAATCAGGTCCCTTTCCCTCTCTCTCTCTCTCTCTCTCTCTCTCTCTCTCTCT
>NC_028639.1:72083726-72169067 GCF_001406875.1 Solanum pennellii
TCTCTCTCTCTCTCTCTCTCTCTCTCTCTCTCTCTCTCTCTTTCTCTCTCTCTCTCTCTCTCTAATGTGCCCTCCGCACTCATGTTAAAATCAACTTTTTTCAAATTCTGAACTTGCTTTGATATTACTTTTCAGGCACATGAATTCATTGATGCGACAGCCATAGATGCTTTGGCAGTGTGCATCGGAAATGTTCATGGAAAATATCCTCCAAGTGGTCCAAATCTTAGACTTGATTTGCTGAAGGTCTAATGCATATATTCTCGCCCTCTTTTTGTTTCCTTTTCATCCTTTTGATTTAGGAGAAGAGTATTGACCTGGGAATTTTTAATATGGCAATCAATATAAACCATGAGGGAGGTCAATTACAATTCATATTGATGACTCCTGCTTTTTCTATGAAAAAACACTTGCGATGATTTGTGATGCTTAACGTTTTGTAACCTATTCATGTCACATTATATACTTGAAAATAAGAGTAGCAATTGTCCAACTTGTAGTACATCGACATTGATTTATAAAATTGCTCTGCTTTACTGATACATGCTCTGAAGAAAATCAAACATTTCTTTTTTTGAACGTAGATTTTTGTTGTATGTGATTATTCCAAAGTCACTGTGTAATTGTGATTGTTTTTTCAATCATGCATCAGTTGGAAACAAAACAATGTAGAAGAGTTCCTTGTGAAGTAACATCTCTCGAAAAATTGTTTTGGATCTGTATTTATGTGCCAAGTAAAGCTGCATCTGCTCCTAATTTAACTTGTACTCACTCATTTCTCCTCTTTTTTTTTGAGTACAGGACCTCTATGGCTTGTGTTCAAAGAAAGGAGTGCATGTTGTTCTTCATGGAGCTTCTGGGCTGTCAAAGGAAATAATAGAGGTATATTGAATTCTAACATCTTTGTATTGGTTCATTTAAGTGAAATAGATAAAGGGCAAGAGGGAAGTTGAACATGCTGAGTACAATATAAAATGGAGTTTAAAAGGGGTAATGGTGAAAAATCTCTCGGTGTTGAAGGTCTTATCTCTATCATTAATGTCTTGATTAAAGTAGAGTCTTAAGTGGAAATTAGGGGCCGTTATGGACCTTTGATGATTTGAGAACAACAACTATGCATCAGTCACAAACTAGTATAGATAGACATATAAATCCTAATACATCCATCTATGCTGTTCATTTCAAGATTTAATTCAGTTATCAATGAAGATTTCGTTTTGGACTTTGGTAGACAACTTGTCAAAATGTTATCCTTTTTACTGCTAGGATTAGATGATAGATAATCTGAGATTAATGTTCCATTTTACTCTCACTATGATGAACAGGAATGTATAAAGCTTGGTGTCAGAAAGTTCAATGTTAATACTGAAGTGCGCAAGGCTTATATGGATGCACTGAGTAGCCCCAATAAGAAGGATCTCATCAATGTCATGGCTTCTGCAAAAGAAGCCATGAAAGCAGTGATTGCTGAAAAGATGCGTCTGTTTGGCTCAGCAGGGAAAGCTTGCTAACATTTTAGTCCATGAAAATGCCCGGTAGATTATTATCTGATTTATCCGCCCTCGTTATCACAAATTAAATGTTCTGTTGATGCATCAGCCCTAGTATAGTAAGAATAACAAAGGTGCAAGTTGTAACACTAGATGGCTATGTTCACTACTTTTTTTTTTTTGGTTTTCTGTGTTTGATACCCATATTGGGTCAGCTTAAATTCGAATTTGCACTGGGACATCCCTTAACAAGGTGTCTTTGATTGATTCAATGTAAATGACACTAATTATCTTGTACTATAATAAAGGAGATAATAATCTTTCATGTTGATTACTTGCTAGACAGACAAAATTTTAACTTCTTAGGCATGGTTCTCTCAAGTGGCTGTATTAACCATGGCTAATTGATGCATAATTTAACTATTTTAACTTGCTGAACTATAGTAAATTGAGTTGATTTGATATAAAATATTTGAAATGAGTGTACGTGAAATCTTTCTTACGTAAAAAGTATGACATATCTCGTTAAAATATTTTGTCTCGAATATTATTTCTATTCAAAAGGATTGACGTAGTTGACTCTGCAAAAGGTAAAAAAAATTTAGAGAAATTGTGTATTAACGTTAATTGTTATTAGAGTAAATTAGGGAGTGTAATCCGCCACTAGTAAATAATTAATCTAGTTGATTTAATTGGATAAATACTGACGTATTAATATTTAGTGAAATTACCAGTTTGTCCTCGTACCACTTCTGTTTCTCTTTTATCTTGTCATCACCCCTCTTTCAGTGTTTATAGTTGTCATCAAAACTGAAAATCCTTAATTTTTACAGCAATGGCGGAACCCAAAATTATCGAACTCAACAATGGAAGCATGCAAGTCAAAGTCTCCAATTTGGGTTGCACTATTCTCTCCTTATCTGTGCCAGATAAAGATGGTACCTTTTTTTTTTTAAAAAAAAAAGACCTTCTTGATATATACATCATAAAAATTGGATCTTTCTTGTTTTCAATATTTTTATACTGATGTTTGATTGATTGAATTTTCTTAAAGGGAATTTGGGTGATGTGGTTCTTGGATTTGATACCCTCGAGCCATACCAGGCGAGTTGAATTCTATGTCAATTTTTATTTTTTCTAGGCTGGATCTTTGAACTGAATTTGCTGATCTTTTGATTTTTTTTTCTCTTAATTGATCAGAAAGGTTTAGCCCCATATTTTGGCTGCATTGTGGGTCGAGTGGCAAATAGGATTAAAGATGGGAAGTTTTCTCTGAATGGAGTTGATTACTCTTTACCCATCAATAGGCCCCCAAACAGTCTCCATGGTAAGATCTTGTATACTTTTCTCAACTCTTGTGAACAATTTTTATCCATTGGTAAGTCAATTGTGTTTAAATTACTGTTATTGTGTTGTATCCAAAATTTGATATTTATATGCTAGATCATCACTGATGATTCCCCATAACAAGGGTTCGAATGGAGGTTTTACTATATCTAATGAATTTACTTGTTTCACTAGATTTTTGGCTATATGATCTGCTTATGGGAAATCATACCCCATTGACAAAAAAAATTTCTATCAGAATTTTATAGTTCATTATTAGTGATTGACCTGGAAATTGACTTACATTGCTTTTCATAATAAGAACATTTTTAGCTTCATCAACGATGGATAGTTGTTGATGAATATTTGTGAGCTTTACCAATATCAGGAAGTTGAGTATTATGTTTCGGTATAGTGGATTACTATTATATTGCACTGGTAATTTCAGTAAGTATTGCACTAATAAGAAAGGGAATTTTCTGTGTACTGGAGACTTCTTCCAAAACAAAAAGCTATGTTATTTCCCTGTTATTGTTGGTGGATGGAAGTCTTTTGTAATTCAATGGCTTTTATTCTCTTTTGTCTGTACTCTTAATGCTACTATTTCTTCTCTTCAAAAGGCGGGCACAAGGGTTTTGACAAGGTTGTGTGGGAGGTTGCTGAACATAAGGAGGGTGAACATCCATCAGTTACCTTTAAGTATCATTGTCGTGATGGCGAGGAAGGTATTTTTCTCTTTTTCTTTCTAGCCATTCATCCTTGACTTATGAAGCAGGACTTCCTTTCTGATTTGCCTTGTATACAGGTTACCCGGGAGATCTTTCTGTTACTGCAACGTATACACTTACCTCTAAGACGACACTCAGACTTGACATGGAAGCTGTGCCTGCAAATAAGGCTACTCCTGTTAGTTTAGCTCAGCACACCTATTGGAACCTTGGTGGCCATAATTCAGGAGATATTCTCAACAACACAGCCCAAATATGGGCAAATCATATCACTCCTGTTGATCAGTACACGGTCCCAACTGGAGAAATAATGCCTGTTAAAGGCACTCCATTTGATTTCACCTCTGAAAAGCAGATTGGCCGTGATATCCAGCAGGTTGGCTTAGGGTATGACCATAATTATGTGCTAGACTGTGGAGACAAGAAAGATGGCTTGAAGCATGCTGCAAAAATCAAGGATCCTAAGAGTTCCAGAGTACTTGATTTATGGACCAATGCTCCTGGCATGCAGTTTTACACTGCAAACTATGTCGATGGAGTTGTTGGCAAAGGTGGAGCTGTTTATAACAAGCATGCTGGAGTCTGTTTAGAGACTCAAGGATTTCCAAATGCTATCAACACACCAAATTTTCCCTCTATTGTCGTTCAGCCTGGTGACAAGTACATACACAATATGGTGTATGAATTTTCAGTTGAATAGATTGTTTTAGGATTTCTTCTAGACCAAAATGAACCAGTAACGGTACTTCTGTTTAGCTTGTTAGTTCTGTGTCCTATTTGCAACCAATAAAGGTACACTTCTTCAAGATGAAAAACCTTGGTAGTATGAGTTGTGAGTATCAGTAGACTGTTTTAGGCTTTGTTTGAGTGAGTGACTTGTCAGTTTATTTGCTTCTCTCAGCTTTTTTTGTTTTGCAAGCTATTTTTTGGTTACATGGTAAACAATTTTTTACTCCAACTTGAAGTTAAGTTTTTCAAATACACTTTTAACTTTACTTCAAATACCTTTTTTGTTCAAAATCAATAATCAAGTGATGTTCAAATATGTGACTTAATGGGAAGGATTTTGATATAGAAAACACAAATATAGAGATTTAAGGATGTTCGTAGGTCTTTGCCACGAGATTTTCTTGTCATTGATTAACAAAATGTCAATTTTCATTTGTTTCACTACACTATTGCTCAGTATGTTTATATTGATCAATATCTTGTATAAATCGAATTAGCTCGAAGAGGAAACAGTAACAGATTATCTCATGTTCATCATACCTTAGATGAAGAACTCATCCACAGTTACTTGTATACTAACATGGAAGACACATATAACAGAGTTTTTTGACATGTAAGACAGATTTTCTGCCTCTTGCATGAGACCAGTTTGGCAAACTTGCGCTTGAATGTACATCTTTTCTACAGTGAGTCGAAACAGCTAGCCGCTAGAGTTCTTACTGAAAAAACAAACTCATCTTCATACCTTACATTCTGCTTTGCATTATCTCCTGGAAAATCTCCATATATAGAACAACAATATTGTTTCACAGCCATAAGGGCGACCAAATGAACTTGATGATAGTCATCTTTCAGGTGAAAGATTCACATAAAAGTCTATCCTCGAGGTGCCAATTCCAGTATAAGTAAGAGGGTCTTCGCCCCTTGATATATGCATTGACTTCAGTATCCCTAAAAAATATTTCACAACACATATCATGAACAAAAGTGCAACACAGCACTAAAATGTACATGACTAATGCAAGTTGCATAAAGAAATCCAGTTTCTTATTCAATCTTAGACAATTACCTGACTTAAGCATCTCACTTCGTCCGAATTAGTTCAAGGGGAATACTTTCCGCTGCATGCTACAGAAGAGGATGACAACTTTAGACACAGTACGTTTGTGCAACTATTGACACAGATGGAGATGCTCACCCATGATTTCAGAGTTTTGAAATTGGATTTCGAATGCACCTTCGATTGCTCTGACTGGAAGGTTATTACGAGGGTGACTTTGAACTCTATGGAAAAGGGACTGCACAGATGATTATATCAGTCACTATGCTACTAGTATAATAGCAAAAGAAGAAAAAAAGATTCAAATGCAAACACAAGGCAAGCAAGCACGTTAAAACAAATCAAACAGACTAATTACTACCCCTGGGTCATGGTTCTATTGAAAATTTCACCAATCTCTCAGAAAAATAGGAGCAACTTCTATGGATTGAAATACATCGGCTAACTCTCTTTTAGTTGATATCTAATTATCAGAAAATTTCCAGTAGATCTGCTTTGGTAACCCATGAGATAGAGGCCTGAACTCAGAAATACGAGCCGGGAAAATACACTCTTTCTTATGTATGGTCTAGCAGAGCAATTATAGATCTGGATTGACTCAATTGCAAGCATAATTTGGAATCCACAATTCTCTCTGCATTACATTTATGTACAATGTACAAATGAGATGAAACTCTTGAGAGGTCAGAACGGCGCCAGCAGATAAAATCTTGGGAATTTGCAAAGAACAAACATTAATTGGATCAAGCACATACCCAGCAAATATTGACGGACAAGTCAAAAGACGGGGAAGAATAATGTAGATGGGGAGAGTCATGCCTCGACATACATCTCCATCTGCTATCTAATAAACAGATAAGGTTTACACAATATCAATAAGAGGAATACGGTATAAAACTATTCATGGAAACACATGAGCAGTTACAAACCTGAGTTGTCTGTATCAGAGAGGATTCAGTTGCTATCTTTTCTCCAACCAAAATTGACTCCAGTCGGAGCAAGTGAATGTCAATGGATTGGATAGGAACAGCAGATGATTCAATAGTGAGCTCACCTTCAATAGGATCCGACAAAGAACATAGCGTGCACATTTTACCGCTTACCCTAAATCCCCCTATTCAGGATAAAAGTTGCAACCATTCAATCGTTATATTCTCTCCAACACATAATTCCGGATGCAAAGCATAAAAGAAAAAAACACAGCTTCTTCCAGGGTTGATTTAAAGTATCTTGGGATTTGAATATTACCCGTGTACTAAGATTAAGGACAAACAGAAATTCCTAATGCTTCTTATAATTCTTATTCTTGAAAATCCACATTTTTCAAATTCCAAAAAGCACACAGTTTTCTAGTATTTTTTTACTGCAAATACTTTTGATGCATCATTTTTCCTCCTCCTATGTATTGACTTGTACAAGTGGTAGAAAATGGAGAATAACCTGGACAGTGCGGCCACCCCATTTGGAATCGAATTCCCAAATAAAACTCAGAGCTTAACAGGCATTTTCTTATCCAGCAACAAACGCTAATTAAATATGACTTTAGATAGGAAATAAAGCATCTTGATACATGTTCATCTCTATCATAATCTACCACGTTCCTCGTTGGTTTGGGAATTACGACAAGCTTACTTAGAAGAGGTCTTCTTTCCTGATGTTTCTACCTACTTGTGGTAGGAACACAATCTGCGTCTACTCATTACTATCACTCCTCTCCTCCTGTTTCCTTTCTCTCCCATTCCCCCTCTTTTACTCTTCTTTGCCATTCTTTCAACTCAAAATAAAAAAAGAAGAAGCTGGTATTCAATAATAAAGGTTACAAACCTTCTCTCCCAATTGTATCTAAGTTTAGATACAAACACAAAATCTGCTTTCCTATTGATAGATGATTTTTTCTGAAAACTCCTATTCATAGATGAATTTTCTAATCTATAACAAGTGAAACTGATTATTTACCAGGAAAAAAAAAAACAAGTAAGAACCTGATTTTAGCTCTGGAAGTAGTGAATGCCTCTGTGTGTCCTGGGTCATATAAAAGATGACCATTTCAGGAGAAATGGGTTTCTCTGGAAGATTCTCTGAATTAGGCATTTTAGGAACACAGATTTAGTGCTCTTCATGTATTGAAATATTAGATGACCCACAAAAAAGAGAGGGAATAAAGTGAGATCAGACCCAGACCCTTTTCGCTTTCAATTATGAACTCCATTGTGGCAGATAGAGACTTGTGTAAGTATCCTCTTGAAATGTCTACAGATACCAGATACTACATTGAAATATAACAGACATCAAAAACAAGAAAACTGATACAGGTTGATAACATATAGGACACAGAAAATTCTTGTCGGAATGTACCTGAATGCTAATATCCCCACCATGATATGTTTCGTAAAATTTTTCCAAAGGTTTTTCTCCTGGATCTTTCAACCAGAAGGAAAATGGGATCTAGACAACAAGAAGAAGAATCAAGAACTGATATAGAATAAACAAATTAAAAAACAGCCACTCTGAGTGACTCAAGAAAAGTAGTTTATAAGCAAACTAGAGCCATGTAGAATATAGGAGAATGAAAGAGTTGCACTCCACTCTTCAAGTGTAATATTCTGAAGATTCCTTCTTCCCTTTCACAGATTCCTTTGAAGCAATTTTTCACTCTCAGAACCCAAATCTCCTCAAGATGGTAAGCTGATACAAGTATCAACAATGATATAAAATACTATGGTCCTGCGTAGCTGGTAGGGGAGGAGTTGATATGATTTCTCCTGATTCCAGTAACATTTTTGTTTTTCTGCGCCCAATAATTTAACATAACTAAGAATGATAACAATTTCTTTGAGTAAAAGGTTTTAACATGAAATCCCAACAACTGACTTCTAAATACTCAACTAAAGGAGCAAGTAAAGGGATTTATTTTCTTTTTTTTTTTGGATGGGATGTTGGGGCAAAGGAACGGATGGAGGGATCTTTCCTATCATCCAGCTCACCCAAATATCAGTAGTCTATTCTTAAAAAGTGTACAACTAGAGAAAAGAAAAGCCATGATAGATTGGATCAGATCATAACCCAGTACCACAATAATTTTCATACACTCTTGTACCAATGCTGACTTCTCTTTTCTCTTTTCCATAATTCCTCTCTTCCACTGGTTCTCATACAAGCAATATGCAGGATGTCAACGAAGTTTTTACTTTGAGGGGGAAACTCAAACCTTGGCATGTGCTACCAAATAGGAAGTCTTTTAGCAAAAAAATACAAAAAATCATGAATTGAAGAAGAATAAAACAACAAAATTTTACCATAACTAAACTCTAAAAACATACCTCTGTAGAACCTGAGCTGATCCTACCAGATTTTAGGACCTCAACCGTCTTATTCCTACATTTCCCCAGAAAATCAGGTGAGTATCAACAAATTACAAAAATCAAAATGCTTTTACAATAAAATGTTAACAACAGAATCAATTAAAGTGAACAAAAACATGTCTCCTAGAAGATTGTCCACGATTGCATTCTTGTACAACAAACAATACGGGCAAGTTGAAGGAAAAAGAAAAGTTTTGATTTTTTGTGTGGCATATGTAAACAGACTAAAAATAATGCATGAATTGTTGAAGCATCTTTTTTTCCTAGTCACGAACGATAAAATGAGAGAGGGAAATAAAGGATGAAACCGTGTAGATATTCCATTTGACATAATTAACTTAAATGAGTATGTTGTATAGGTCAAGTGCAAATCGAATGCTCTTCCTAAGCCACAATTGCTTGACAGCCTCCCACAAATATACAGGCGGTCCGGAGCATGAATTAATCAAGCAGTTAAAACTTAAAGTGAATTTGAAGCATGCTTACAGAATTGTTATAGGCTTGATAACACCATAAAAAGATTCAATAACACCAGCTGATCCTCCTCGAACCTGAATGTCGACTTTAAACATAGAGTAAGCTAGAGCATAGAACTGGACTACTTCAATTTCTACACCTATTTTAAATGGAAGGATCAAACAAAATATATGAGATATAAGTACCTGCAAGTTGACTGAAGCGTTGACTTTGAGTCGAATGCCTTGATGGGAAATGGAAGAAGAGAGCTTCGTTACGATTTTCCCTTCCACTGGTTCCTACAATTGCAGTTTATTCATTACGAATACGTGAGTAACAGTAGAATACTTCCTCTTTATGATAATTTGCATAATATAGACAGATACAATCAGTTCAGTTTTCAAGTACATTAGGGCGATAAATGCGGTTGGATCGCGAAAGTTTGATCTCTACTGACATGACGATGAAGACGGCAAAAAGGAACAAAGCTGCTAAGAGCCAAAAAACCTCCGGGAGTTTTCGCCGGATTTGTCGCCGGGATTTTATTTGCACCGGGCGGATCAGCCGAAACCCGATAACCCCCACGAATATTACTCTCAGCTAGGAAGAGTATCAAACTTGAATTTTTATTTTATTTACTTTAATATAATATCAAAGCTTGAGTTACAGTTCGAATTGAAATTAATAGTAATTAAAAAATTGATTCAAGGTAAATCAATAACTAACATGTTAATTTGTGAGTTAATAAGTTAAAAGTTTATTAAATCAGGAAATATATATCAATATATTATATCACCTGTATTGTTCGTCATATTACGTTAAAAGTTAATTTAATTAATTTTTAAAGTTAAATTAGATCACATTAATTCGATAATTTAAATAAAAAAAATTAGATATTCTAAAACTATATGAAAAGTACTACAAATTGTAATTTTTAACATATCAATATGATGAAAAAATACATCTTAAAATGTTAGTCAAAATTTTAATAATTTGACTCTAAAAATAAAAACAGTGACAAACAATACGAAACAGAGGAAATAGTAATAATAATATATTTCACGTAAGTCATTTGTTCTTGTTAATTTGTTACTATTTTCATTAATTGAATTATTCGTAAATGTGAAATACCATTAGTTTAAATATTGCAGTCACTTGACAAACTTTTAGATCCATCAGCGTTCGATCAATGGTGCACCGAGGTTCGTTAGTAAAATGCCAGTTAAAGTAAATGAAATTCTAAAATATCTGACTTAATCGATGATGCACCTACGAAAACTACAAAATAACAACTTTTAATTGACAATGTTTCACAATGACCTTATTAAATTATAGTAATAGTCATATTCCTTGAAATTCATTTGCACTTTTATTAATAAACTTGTTACGAAATTTGAATAATATTATCGTCTTTAATGTCGCTAATATTAGTATTTTAATAATGTTATTATAATCATATCCAAATTAACTACTCCCAAATCTCAAATATATCTCAAAAACCCATATCCACATGAATAACACGAATCGAAACAATCCTTAAATATATATTTTTTAAATAGCTCCTAAAATCATATGCAGTAATATTTGTGACCAAAAATAAAATTATGTAATCATATTCAAACATTATAATTTTCTAAATAAAAGCTTGGGGAAAAAGTGAACAATGTTATATTTGGTTGAAGACTTTGTTTTGTTTCTTTTCTCTTTAATTTTCAAGATTACAATGACGACGTGGCATGTTCTAAATGGTTCAGGTGACGACCACTGACGTGGCAATTGAAACACACGATAAGAGCTCTACATTCCCCGTCTTCTTCGACTCCTTCACCGGAATTTACCTAACGACCGCTGACGAAAATCTCCGACCTCCATTAAAGGATCTAAATTCAGCTAGGAGATGAGAAATCGAAAATCACGAAGGATAACATTCGTTCTACTATGCCTCGCTCTTCTTCCAATTTCTACACTCGGCCGCCAATTGGTGCTTGTCCTCTCTCAGGAAGACCTTAAAGAAGCAGCCGCTGATTCTATAAACCTCGTCGATGACCCGTCGGATACTGGATTCGATGATTTTATCGACTCCGAAGCTAAGCCGGATTATGTGCTTGATCCGGGTTCATGGAGCCCGATTTTCGAGCCCGCTACTGCGCCGCAAGTTCACCTTGAACATGAAGGCGAATACTACTCTTCGGTTAGTAAGATAGTTAAGGCATATAGTAGAGGCGATGAAAGGGCGATGGAGAAGGCGGCTTCTGAGATCGAGGCGGCTGCCTCAGCTGGCCACCCCCACGCGCAGTCTATTTTGGGCTTTCTGTATGGGATGGGGATTGGAAGAGAGAGGAGCAAAGCTAAGTCTTTTCTGTACCACCATTTTGCTGCCGAAGGCGGTAATATGCAATCCAAAATGGCACTTGCTTATACTTATTCTCGCCAAGAGGTGAGTTTTTCGTTCCTCATCTTTTATCAACCTGAGAATGGGAAGCGTTTAGGATTGCTCACATTTTGTCTGTATTATGCAAAAACCCTGCTTTTGTGCTTGTGAAACATTTTATGTTACTGGTGCGTAGTGAGCTATGGAGCTTTAATTTGTTTTTGGTTCTTGATTGTCGAGAAAAAAAAAACCTGGTATTTTTCCTCAGGGAAGATTGTGAATTTTGTGTTGTGAGATCATAAATTGGATTTGGCTTCTTGTTTGCGAGGTGATGTGTAAAAAAGAAAGAAAAAGAGATGTCTGGTGAATTTGGAGCTCTAATGTTGGATGCATGAAATTGCATTTATATACTAACATTCTTATGATTTGAGTCTGGGTTGTTCTATTCTTTTTTTGTTGCAAGATTATATTTTCTCATCTATGCTGATTGTTTGTTTGATCGCAGATGCATGATAAAGCTGTGAAATTGTATGCCGAATTGGCAGAGGTAGCCATTAACAGTTTCCTGATATCAAAGGACTCACCTGTGATTGAACCAGTGAGGATACACAGCGGAGCAGAGGAAAATAAGGAAGCGTTGAGGAAGTCCCGAGGCGAGGAGGATGAGGACTTCCAGATTTTGGAATACCAGGCACAAAAAGGGAATGCCGGTGCAATGTATAAAATTGGGATATTCTACTACTTTGGATTAAGGGGAGTACGGCGTGATCACACCAAGGCGTTAACATGGTTTCTGAAGGCAGTGGAGAAGGGTGAGGCGAGATCTATGGAACTTCTTGGGGAAATATATGCAAGAGGAGCTGGAGTTGAAAGGAACTTTAGCAAGGCATTGGAGTGGCTTACTCTTGCATCCAGGCAGCAACTTTATTCTGCTTACAATGGTTTGGGCTATCTCTATGTCAAAGGATATGGAGTGGAAAAGAACTACACTAAGGTAAAATTCTGTTCATTCGTTGCTGTTTCTGGACAAGGTAAATGCACAGAGATTTTTCATCTTTTACTCCCCATATAAATAATAGCGCAAACTTGGATCTCCTTTTCTCTATCCATGTGCTTACCTTTAGCTTTTAACACTATATTGTTCTTAGTACACTAGTATGTTCATTTTCATGTGCTTGCTGCACGCATCAAATCACCTCTTTAGATCACTGATTTTTCTCATGAAAAGAGGATTAATCTTTTAGTTTAAGCTTCAGTAGTTAGATTCTTGGTGTAGACTCTATTGAAAAAGTTATCTAGGATTCAATTGACATACTGGTTGCTCTCTGTTGCAGGCAAAAGAGTATTTTGAGAAGGCTGCAGACAATGGAGAGGCTGGTGGTTTCTACAACCTCGGAGTAATGTATCTTAAAGGAATTGGGGTGAAGAGGGATGTGAAAATAGCGTCCAAATACTTCATTACAGCTTTTGATGCTGGTCAACCAAAAGCATTTTATCAACTGGCAAAAATGTTCCATACTGGTGTAGGTCTTAAGAAGAATGTTCCACTGGTGAGTCAAATGTAGTTGGTTATCTACTCGTTCTTATACTGGGATTATTGACCTTATATTAGTTTCTTATATTTTACTTTGTCATGAATGAATTTGTTTGTTGGTTTATCTTTCTTTCCTATATGCTGCCTGAGTTGCAACACCATACAAGACTTGTTTGCTTTATGGCACTTGTCCAAAAGAAAGAACAACACAGGTGTGCCTTATGTTTGGTGGCTAATTGTACTAAATGACCTTATTTAGAAACTGGCTTCAAATCCCGAAGTAGAATCTCTTAGCCATGTATTTATTGTGGCCATTTTGACGAGAATTGCTTGATAGAGTGGAGTAGAAAAATATTGTCTCCAATCCAATTTATATGTAACTTCTCGTTTTTGGACCTTCCAAAATAGTTGATAATTTGATATCAGTATATTAATAATGTTTTGGTACAACTATGACAACTTCCTAGAATCTTATTTCATTCAAAACTCAATTAGCTAAAACTTTGATGTGAGGCTTTCTATATGAAACTAGGGGTTGTTTGGTAGAGGGTATTAGAAAAAATTAACACATGCATTAGCTTTGTGTATTAGTAGTACCTTGTTTGGTACACTTTTTCAGCCTGTATATTACTAATGCATACATTAGTTATGCACTCAATTGTGTATTGAAGCATGTATTACTAATACATGGATTTCCACTGTATTAGTACAGCAAGGTTTTTAATGCACACATTAGCATGGTTAAAGACACAATTGTCCCTCAAAACCTATTTTTGTAAATAAATATCTTTTTAGAAATTATGCAATGCATGCTATTTTTAATACATCAAACCAAACCCAAACAATGCTTAAGAAATAATTTATGTATGACTAAGCAAGCATGACTAATACCAACATTACTAGTACACTCTACTCAATATTATCCTTATACATCCTACCAAACGACCCCTAACTATATATCATTTATGTTAATATTTTCTTCTATTACTAATCTACTACTATTATTACTATGATGATAATAATATAATGAACAATTAAAGTAAATTCTTAAAATCTATGTCCTATCAAAACAGTCATATAAAATGGAATGTACCGAGTAATTGTTCTCTACTGGGATATATCCCGTCATATCTTTTCTACATTTTTTTTGTTAAGAGGAGAATGGAGATAGTCTTGTATAGAGTCGTCGATAGATTTTGTTAAGGTGCAAACGCACATAACCTTCAAGTCCATTCTCCTTCATCTAATATTAATTAAAAAGTATGGAGGTTCTTTAGAAATGTTGATTGAACTTTTTTCCCTTTATTAAAAAATTCTACAATAGATAAAACTGTCATTTACTATTTTCCTCAAATAATTGTCATTTAATTATCATCCTAATATTTAGGACTTTGAAATTGATTAAAAGTATAGCTATTAATCTTTACCTATTTGTAATAGGTAAGAACTCTTTAAGGTTGACTAAAATTTTGCTTCTTATTTGAACAATATAATAAATCCTAACATTCAACCCTTTTTCTTTCGTTTTTAAAATTGGGGGGTAGGGGAAAGGAAAACGAGGAAGGGATTACAATGTGGGGAATCAAACCCTCGCCAACAAGGTGGGAGTTTATGTAACCAACCAACTGTGCTACTAAGATTCTCCCTAACATTAACGACTTCAAAATCTATAACAAAATGAACAAAGAATTAAAGGAATTACAAATATTAAAAAAGAGGTTCATGTTCTCTTAAATAACTTTTTAACCTTCCTATATGAAATTCTTATCACCTACATAGATATAACATTTATTTTAAAGTCAATGTCTATTTTTAATAATTTGTACTTCTTGTATATAGATTTATTGATTGACGCGAGATACTCATGCAAAGCGTGTGCACTAAACTAAACTTGGAAATAGGAGAGAAGCATGATATAATAATTGCTGAAGCTTTTATGTTCACAGTGATAAATTCTAAGTGTTTTTATCTTCAAGTTGCATAAAATTATCTTGAAGGATGATTTATTTTTCGTTTTTTCCCTTTTATGGTCCTTCCTCCTTTTCACATGTCGTCCGTTATTTCAATTTTCAGGCATCTTCCTTGTACAAACTAGTTGCAGAACGTGGACCATGGAGTTCTTTGTCTAGATGGGCATTAGAGTCGTATTTGAGAGGAGATGTGGGCAGGGCTTTCCTTCTATATTCAAGAATGGCAGAGTTAGGATATGAGATTGCGCAAAGTAATGCTGCATGGATCCTTGACAAATATGGAGAAAGAAGCATGTGTTTGGGAGAATCTGGAATTTGCAGTGATGAAGAGAGGCATCAACGCTCGCATGCCTTGTGGTGGCAAGCTTCAGAGCAGGGTAATGAACATGCTGCGTTGCTTATTGGAGATGCATATTACTATGGTCGGGTATGTTGTTTTAAACTTAGTAGAAGTAGCCTGAAGTTGTTTATCTTATTCTAATAATAACCTCTTCACATATTAGTATGGGGTATGTTAGTTTACATCCTGTAGTAGTAGTAGTAGCAGCCTTAAGTAAGTTTATCTTTATTGTGATCTCTTCTTTCCTTGGCTTGAATTGCACATTATTGAAGTGATGGAATACTATTCATCTGCTTTTTATAGGGTACTGAGCGGGACTATGACCGTGCAGCTGAGGCATATATGCATGCAAAATCACAATCTAATGCCCAAGCTATGTTTAATCTGGGTTACATGCATGAGCATGGCCAGGGACTACCATTTGATCTTCATCTTGCCAAGCGTTATTATGATCAAGCATTGGAAGTTGATCATGCGGCAAAGTTGCCTGTAACATTGGCCCTTGGAAGCTTGTGGATAAGGAAAAACTACGCCAATGGTATCCTGGTAAATGTTTACTTCATTTCTCTCACTCTGCATACAAATACATGTACACATGCATACACATACTTGATCGTTCATTTTGTGTTTCAGTAACTCTAGCCACTTCGAACTAGTAAATTTGTTGGATGATCCCTTATTTCCCCAGTCTAAACTGTGACAAAGAGAAGACTAATCACTTAATGCCCAAAAAGGAAACTGGGGGTCTTTTGAAGATGTAGAAATGAGTTTTACAGTTAAGGAGTAGTCTTCAATCCCTTATTTATTTTTGGTACACCTATGTAGTTCCGGGTTGTATAGAGGATTGGATGTCTTTCATAGAGAACCATATATGGTTGTAGGTTCTTTGCTTTTGGTATACTTGTATACAGCCGATTTTGGCCTTGTGATAAGTGAAACCATTTACCTGATAAAAACAGAAGTCCTAAAGGGGTCACCACTACTTAGGCATTGAAATATGAGGCCTCTCTGATTGTCAGAGGGACCTTGCTTTTGGCATTTGCAGAATATAATTGGATTCCCTAGGAGTATAAAAGAACCTCGAGTCGTATTGCACCAGAGTTTGTTACCTTCCTCAAAAAAAGATATTGAACCAGAGTTTGCAGGAGCTATCAGATGTAGTCCATTTACCATATTAGCTTACTGGGGAATGGTGGTCCTAATAATCTTCCTAACTGAGCTCTGCATGTCTATGAGTGTGGATGAACTGCATGTAATACAGTAGACATTTAGAGTGGAAAGAAGAAAAAGCACAATCCAAATCCTAAACAACTATAGGGTAAGAAGAACTCGTACTTATATTGAAATTTAGAAGCACGTGAGTTGGAGGAGTGATAGTGTTAAAACGTGGTACAGTACTCTGGTTTGACGTATTTGAGGCTTCCATGGGACTCTTATGATGCTTCAAACAGAGTGTCGTTGCCATGTCAGAACCAAAGTTAACAAAATTGACAGCAATGGTAAAATCTGGATTGTGGAAGTTGTCGGAGATTGTGAGCATAGGAATAACAATGTGGAAAGATATCCTCAATGTCATGGTGTTACAAAGAGACATGATGTGCAACTGGACAGGGTTGTAAAGTAGGCTAGGATTAGGGACTTGGGATATTTAGAAGAGACTCATAGATACCACTGAGAGTACAAAGATGTTGCCGAAAGAAGTAGTTGAGATCAGATGAGCTGAATATAGTCCAACATCACCAGAGCCTGACTTCTGTGCTCTACTAGTATATGTAATAAGAGTCGGTCAAAAGAGTACCATTTGAACTCTTTTCATTGCAAACGCCCTTTTATTGCCCCCTTGCTTGCATAATGGAGGGGCTGTAGTAACTGGTCCTCAATTGGACATTAAAAAATAGTAGAAATATTATATTTTCTCTTTTTAAATTGATATTTCGATTGATAAAGGCCCTTTTTTGTTATTTTCTTTTTTATAGGTTAACTTAATTGATTCCTTACCAGAAATTTACCCCAAAGTGGAAGCATGGGTGGAAGATGTCCTAATGGAAGAAGGAAATGCAACGATTCTCACCCTCTTTGTATGCCTTCTAACGGTACTTTACCTACGCGAGCGGCAGCGTAGGCATGTTGCTGCTGCTGCTGGAGAGGTCGCGTTCCCTCATCAACTTGGGGAGCAAGGTGTGCCTGTAATCCATTAATATGTTTCCAGATAGCGGAAGAGTAAGATTCTTTTGCAGAAAAAATATGTAGAAATTTTTTCTTGTTTTCGTCATAGAGAAATGCCCTTTTGTTTTGGGCAATGTTATATATTTGTCATACACACTGACTAAATAGAATGGAGTGGAGTATTGTCACATCATGATTTCGCTTTTGCTCATTTTTAGTATAGCTTTCGATACTTTCACTATATCCTTGTTGTAGCTTATTCAAGTATTGCTCATTCAACTTACAGTACCCAAAAAAAAAAAAATTGACTCACTCCCATCTTAATTAAGAGCATGATTGGCCAATCGGTTGGGAATTTCCTTCATTGTTTTTATTGTCATGGGAAATTATTTTTACAGTAGTAATTATGGTGAAAAATTGTCGTATGACATCTAACATTCACATGGCATGACATCTGGTATTCACATGGCATTTAACAACTTCCGTCAATAAGAAAGGTATTTATGACCCAATAGTATGACAATAAGGTTAGTTTTGAGTTGAATTGTAGTTAAAAGGATATATATGAGCTATTTCGAATAATTTACAGGTGTTTTTGATACTTCTTTGTTTCCTCATTAAGTTCTGGTTCATGTATAGCATGTTTAAACATTGTCCGTTTTTTTTTAGATTGTGCCTGAGATGTTGCTCATTTCTATTCAATCTAAAACTTTAAGATGATTTGGATGACACAGGATTTATATGATTCTCTTTTTAACGTATCTACCTCTGTTCTTAATTCATCACGCGAAGACGAAGTGAACAAACTGAAACAGAGGAAAGTAAAAAGTTAAAAACCCTCGGAAACCCTGAATATGCTCCCACATACAACAAATTTCCAGAACAGATTAACCCATAAATCAATATATTCTTACACTTAAAAATAAAGTGGCCCATTTAACACTGTTTATTAGATTCTACAGTAAATAATAATTACAAACTATTTCACGAAAAAATAAATTAAGACTTCACAAACATCTCTTAATTGCTAAAGTAACTTCGAGAGGAAGAAATATGTTATTCCCATTTCCATATCCACTCACCTGAAGCACCAAAAAAAGTTGCGTCTTACTATTTTTTGTTGTGATGATATCCTCAACCGACTGTATGAGCTGTGATCTTTAGCTACATTAGTAAGGCTTTGTCCAAAGTTGCTGCTCATATTTTGACTGTGTCTTTGCATCTTTGGGACGTTCACAAGTGCACTTCTTGCAGACCATGTTGCTTCTGAAGTTCAAGAAGTCACATCTGTACAAGAATCCAAAAGTATGATGAGTAGAATCCACAAAACCAAAACATGCAGAATCAACAGAAGCTACTCACGAGGGGCACTCCCATTCTCCAGGATTCAGCTGTCTCTTGGGACGCTGCTCTTGGCAGCGTAAACACTTGGTATTGCTAGCAAAATTCATGAAGGTACATCTACAGAGACCAAAAAAAATGACGAGAACTGAGAACTAACACCACTGAAAAGGAGAAGGGAAAACGAGTTGGAAGGCCATGAAGACAACGTGTGCAGGGCAATAACATCTTATATTGTTCTCAGATCATAGAAGATTAAGTATTTCCTAATAATAAGCATACAATGTGATATTCCAGTAGGTATACGTACATGTATAAAGCAAACCGACATTAGTATCAAGAGAAAAGATGAGTATATTTATTTAATTTTTGAGAAATCAAAAAAAAGATAAGTATATTTCAAAGTCACTTTTTAAGCTTTTAGTACTCGGTTATATTTATAGTAGGCCAGTGAATTCAATAGCTCAGACTAGAGTTGTAAAAGGAAGAAGGCACTCTTGAGATCCATAGTGGAGTAATCATCTATGAAACTATATAATCTGACAAGTGGGGTTTTAATGCTTCATAACTGTAGGCTTTTTTTTGGGGGGGGGGATAAACTGTGAGATTTTTATCAGCAACAATTAAATCATATGATGCAACATACTGTGGGCAATTCCAATCTCCCTTTTTCATTTCTTTAACCACAGGAGCATCTCGACTAGGTCCTTTTGATTTGCATCTCAGGCACTGCGCATTGCGTGCGAAGTTCATGAAAGTGCACCTGCAGCAAGTCAATGTCAGATTGTCAGTACATGCCAGGAACATGAGCACAAGGAAGTAATACTAGAGAAAGGAAGAAAAAAAGAGGATGAGGGAGAGTTCCTCTAATGGTAGAGCTCCTCAACTTTAGCCATTAGGTAGGGTGTTCAAGTCACCAACGGGGGTGGGAAGGTGGAAAACCCACTGTTGCCTAGAGAATGGCAGTGGCTGGAGGTTTCGGTGGTAGGCCTAAAAGAAGGTTACCAAATCAAATTAAAAAGGGAAAAGGAAAATGGGGACTCTGATAATTAGTGGAAAGACTTGACACAATTTGTTTGTGATAAGCACAGTTAGGCAAATCAAAAATGCCTTTTTCTATTTCCAAATCCATTTACTAGCATCAGAAAAAGTCCACAGGATAAGAAAAATGCAAACACGTAGAGAAGTCAACTCAGTGAAATTTCTTCGTTCACAAAAGGAAAGAGAATTTAGTTGCCTGAAGCTCTAAGAAGATATATTTGGTGGTAAAACAACAAAAAGGTGGAGAACTTACTAAATGCCCAAAAAATTAAAAGTGGGGGTGGTGTGAAAAGCTTGATTTTGAAGTCGCTAATAATACTTGATAGAATTATAGAGCACATATCAAATATACAGGTAAAACACAAATAAGCGTGCAGACAATGTATCAGGAATGCCAAAAGTAAATGAGAACTTACTGCGAACAGATCCAATCTCCTTGCTTCATTTCAACATTTCTTTTAGGCATTTCACCCCTACAGAGAAGCATGGCGCATTTCCAGTGAGCATCAAAATATTCATCTTAGTATATAACATTGTATTCCATCCCAATGCATTTCAGCTTTAAGCAACAAGAAAAATCATAAAATAGGAAAGATGAAATCTTCAAATCAAAACTCAACCTCTTGCAAGTGCATTTTTTTAATAAGGTAGTGTGATTATTCGCTTGAATAAATCAGTATGAGCAGCCACTGAACGCAATAGTAACAATAACCACCATATCTGCACTCCAAACCAGTATGGTACTAATTTTCTAAACTTACACGCCTTATCCTTGGCCGCTTAAGAGTTTAAGCTAAATTATTTGCATGTATTAATTAACAGTTATACCACAATCGTTTGAATCTGATATAGTAGAACATAAAAGCCCACACATTTTTAAATACCTGGATGAAATTGGAGCTTCTGGATGGAGGGAAAATTTACATGACAATATAAATCCCACACGTTTTCAACAATGGGTGTGACCTATAGTTAATCAAGTTAGATAGAATTGCTGTCCTGCCTACACCATTGTAGTCCAGAATAAGAGACGTACAAGTTATATTATATCAAAAGGACTCTTAAAATATTGATATAAATGCATTAAGTTACACTATTAAAATCAATTTGTATATATTCCATTGTACCTTGCAAGAAGTCCAGTATTTTCTTTTTAAGAAAAAAATCATTATAATCTCCAAGAAAACTTACTCAAGACCAGTTGAATCTCTTCTTTTCATTTCAACATCTTCCAGACCATCTGTCCTTGAGCCAACAGACTCTTTCTTTCTTGGAGAAGCCTTGGGGGCAGGTGTTGGATGATCAGGATCAATAGGTGTCTCACTTAATTCAACCAACTCTGAGAGCAATTGTCTTGCAGATACCTCGATAAGCTCACTACCAGGAGGCATTGCTCCACTAGATATGACTGCAGAATCAAATGCATAAATAAGCAAGACCCGCACAATATCGACTGTACGTGCGACACCCTCAGACTCCTTTAATATCAAGTAAGCCCTATCACATGATCCACGGAAATTGCAAGCACCACATACCTGCAAGTAAGCTCCTTAGGTAAAACCTCATAGAATACGTTCACAGAGAGAAGTCAAATGACCCTTGAACTGCAATCAATCTAACTTGACCATGAAAAGGAAATTCAAAAGTAAGGACATCTAATAATTTAAAAGGCAACTCACCTCTCCTTCGTCGAGGTTTAGATGAATCCTTAGCCTTTTCGCAGAGTTAACAACCTTCCTGAATAGATTAGGACAGCCCTTTTCCACAACTTTCTGCATATCTTGGGTGGACAACTTTCTGCAAAGTACAACAGGTCCTTCCATAATCTCAGGCAAGGTGGGAATTGTAAAACATAGTCTCAACATATATTAAGGTCTATGATTTTCCTCGAGAAGCTAACACTTAGAAAAGTTTCTGACAACCAATATAGACAACTTCCCAGCAAAATGGGTTATTTCATGAGGCCTTATTATCATCATTATCCCCTTTTTCCTTTTCTGTTCTAGCCTTTCCAAATTTTGAAAACTAAGCTAGTGTTTGGCCATATATTTTGAGAACTTATCTTCAAATAATTTGTTTGGCCAAGAAATTTGATCTTCAAATACTTTGAATTTCCTTAAAACTGTTCTGAAACTTAACTTCCACTCACAACACTTCAAATTTTCTTCGATTAAGATGTACGTCCTAACACAACTTAAAAAACATAAAATTTCAAGTTTCGACTAGCAAATTTAACCAAATGGAAGACAACAAATATATTAGTATCTTATAATCGTTCAAAGAATAGTTCATTCTTGAGCCTATGAGTATCTAAATTTGCAACTTTCAAAACTGTAACACATTTATTCCTATCCCTTTTACTTAACTTCTTTGACACTATAATTGCTAAAATGTTAAGAAAAGCAGTAGCCTTCTCACTTGAAAATGTCTGAACGGTCGCGAGAGAAGTTAAGGCATGCATCTTTCAACAAATTCATATCCGTATAAATACTCCCATCGCCGTCTTCACCCGTGCTCGTACTTTTTTCTGTAATGTATCCTTTGCTTTTCAAACGGTCCACGAAAGCAACCCATTCTGGCCATGGATGATTTCTAGGACTGACCAATGGTTCGATTGTATTGGTCTCGAGTGTAGCTGAGGTACAATTGTAACTGCGGAACCGTACAACAGGAGGAAGCAACGGCTTTGAGAATCGAAATGGAGAAAATGGAGAAGATATATTCGTAGGCTTGTTACAGTTACGAACAGTCGAAGCTCCAAGGAGAAAGAACAATCTAGAAGCTGACATTTTAAGCTTTTTTTTCAGAAAACCATGGCAGCTGAGATTGAAGAAAGTAGAGGGTTTTTGATAGGGTTTTGAAGTTCAAATGAAATTAGCAGGCAATTAAGAAAAATTGAGGGGTGAAAAGAAAAATATTTACAATTTCGTCCCTCTTGAAAAAAACTGTCTGGAGCTTCATTATTTTTACAAGTGTTTCCCTAATTATGGGTGTGGTATGAGAAGTTAGTTAATAATATCATTTAATCATATGGTAGTAGTATTTTAGATAAATTTTTGAATTTTAGAGATATTGATTGAAATAAAATAGTATGGTATTAAAAGTTAAAGATAGTCAGAAGAACATTATTTTATATTCACTTAGTATAGTAAAAATAATAAAAAAATTAGATACAATATAAATATCGTAAAATTATAAAATTCAAATCAAAATTTTAAAAATAACACAATTATTAGTAGTAATACATGCTATAGTAGAAGCTAAGTGGGCAGCATGAGCAAAATGTGATTTCATTCCTCGTAGATTGAGTTAAAGCTATTTATCTTTTGTTATAATCTCGTAGGTAAAAAGAATGATTTCAAAAACTTATATTATATCTGTTGCTAATTTTATTTTACGAAGCTGTGTTTTATATTATATAAATGTAGAAAATGACGGATCACCCATTAACTAAATAAGATAACCACAATCATTAAAAATAGCCGCACAAAGAGTAGTAAACCATAAAGCAATGTAATTACCTCATTTGCTTTAATTGTGAACCCGTGCATTCTCTTTTCATCATCGAAAGATAAAAAATATTTTCTTAATAATGCATTATTCGTGTGTATTCAAATAACTCTAATGTTAGATTAAAATATCTTAATTTATAATAATTTCAGTTGGAGTAACGATTGTAATTAGTCATTTACCCATTTGTTTTGCTATTTTTGTAATGCGCAAAAAATAGAAATAATTAATGTAATTTTACCATGAATAAAAGGTGGTGGTTGATTTCAGTTGAATCAAAATTACAGTGTCAATATTTTACAAATATTTTTCCAAAGAAACGGGGCTTATCTAAATATAGGTGAAACTTAGTGGGTCGTCTTGTAACATTTTCGAAAATTTCATACCTTTTTATGCTAATATACATAAAAGATAAAAGATTCACAATTCCCTTCAACTTCTTGAATCCCATTCCCAGCTGAATGTTACCTTCTTTTTAGGTTTCCACTGCTCTATCCTCACCCCCACCCCCCTGTGCGGAAGAACAATCCAAGAAAGTATTATAAACAAACCCCCAAACTGAGCGTCGCTGCAAAAAAAAATCAATCTTTGAGCAAATACAGAGTTTATTGGTGAAGAAATGGCGTCACAGTCAGCAAATTTATGGGTTTTGTTGGGATTAGGATTGGCTGGAATACTTATAATGACCAGAAAGCTAAAGAAAGCTGTTAAAGCTGACTTTGGAGCCTTTGTTGAACGTCTTAAGCTTCTGCCACCGCCTCAGCCTCCTCCACCTAAAGCTCCTCATCCTCTTACTGGCCTTTCTTTTGCCATCTCCGATGTGTAAGCTTCTTATTTCCAGAGAATTGGGAACTCTAGTTTTTGAATAAAGAGGATTTAATTATGAAAATAGAGGATTTTGATAACCAAAGTCCACGGTTTCATAATTTGAGATTGAGGTTCAGTTGATGTTTGGTTTTGTAAGTTGTAACTTATAACCAGTCTTCTTTGAGTGTGAGCTTTGCATTCTGCCCTTGATGGCTGAAAGGAATAGTCTTGTTTCAACTAGATTCTGGAAGTTACATAGTTCTGTATGCTGACAATTTTGTCTTCATCATTTTTTGAGTTACTATTTCTGATTTATATGCTGGGATGGAGAGTCCAATAGAAGCCTTCTCAATTTTGTCTTTATTATTTTTGAGTTACTATTTCTCATGTTTCATTTACTTGTCTTGGTTCTCTACTCGAAATTCATTTGCTTATTTTAGAACTACTGAAGTCATATCGAATTTTGATTGTCCAGATTCGATGTCAATGGATTTGTGACAGGGTTTGGGAACCCAGACTGGTCAAGGACTCATGAACCTGCTAGTCAGACGTCCACCGTGGTCACCACACTTGTTGAAGGAGGAGCCACATGTACTGGAAGAACTGTTGTAGATGACATGGCATTTGGGTTTGTTCCTGACTCTTTCCACTGGTTAAAATTAGAACTCTTTTCTAAAATTGGTAGGATCCTGGATTTTTTTATTCTTTGGCTAGTGATGATTTCCATTTCTGTTGTGTTACACATATTTATGCTGCAATTTGGAATCCTTATCGTGATGTTGATCATTCTTGTCATCTTCACTGTACAGTATTAGTGGTGAACAGATGCATTTTGATACTCCAACAAATCCGGCTGCTCCTGCACGGATGCCCGGAGGGTCATCTAGTGGGGCTGCTGTTGCTGTGGCTGCAAAGTTTGTTGATTTTTCTTTGGGTTAGTTCTTTTGCGTCTCAAAATCATTTTGTCCATCTGTTGTCATTTTCTGGCTCAAGTATGCATTGCCATTTAGGTAAATTTTGAGTCACAATGTAAAGAACGAGCTCCTTGAACTTTGGCTGGTGTGCATCCTCCTGAATATTTGAAATCTGCAACATCTTTATTTGTGGTTAGAAGTACCACTTTCTATTTAAGTGGACAGGCTATCTAATGAAGCTTCTAACTCGATCTCAAATCTCAATTCAGATGGTCAAACTTCTATTTTGACCAAGTATAACGGCAACTGATTGATTTAGGTAATTAAGTTATTAAGACAATGCCCTGAATTTGGACTCCAATGATGGTTAGGTAAAGTTCAAGAAAAAGCTCAAACTTCCTTGACCTCATTTAATAGTAATTATTTTGCGGCAAAATTTAAAAGAAACAATCATGAAGAAAAGCGTGCTTGTTGAATATAGATATATTATGCTGGTTTTATTGACAAGTTCTTTTTCACTTTAGCACATCAGGTTTATGGAAATGAATACAGGGTAATAACCAATAAGCTCTTCTAAGTTACAGTACCATCTGTTATCCAGGTACTGATGCTGTTGGAGGTGTGAGAGTACCTGCTGCATACTGTGGAGTTTTAGGGTTTCGGCCATCTCATGGGACAGTTTCTCACACCGGCATAATTCCTGTTTCAGCTAGTCTTGACACAGTTGGTATGTATGTCCATGCCATCTTCAGTTCAACTTAACATCTTTCACCTTCACTTAATTCTTTTTTTTTTTGCGGAGTCTTTGAGCCTGACATGTTGGGATCATGTCACTGTACTAAGAGTCATATCCTTTTGATATGAGAAAAAGCTGTCCTTTTGTTGGGGTTTGAATAATCTGCTCGTCATTTGGTTTATATATAATCCTCGTGGTTCTTCTTGTGCTACTTGCTGGGTAAATATTTTATATAAGCTACCAGTGAATGACATGAAAGTTATGATTTCTCGAGTCATTTTGGTTGAAACAATGTTAGTGATTTGATTTAAATGTTCACTTTATTTTAAAAAAGAATCAAGAACGCGATGGGGATGACTTAAACTAAAGTCCAATAGGTTTATATCTCGTCTTTTGTGGCCTTTGGATGTGTTGGTAACTTGGTATCTATGTTTATTGGATTCTTCATCACTGGAATACTGGTGTCAGCAATCTGACATGATACTGGTCAGTACAGGATTTTTACTGGATATCCTCAAGTGAAAGTCACTCTCCACTTCCAACCCAAGGAGCAGTATGGGAAGACCATTGACTTCTGGGGATAGGGTTGAAGTTGGGAGAGATGTAGGCCACCGTGTTGAAATTTCTCTTGATGAACATTTTATATTGCTATTGTTAAGTCTGGAATATAATCTTGGTATATATGGATTTTACAAAATTATTAAGTTGAATGCCATGTGTTGTACTTTTATCTGGTGTTCTATGTTTAGCTTTTAGTAAATTTGGACCAACTGCAGGATGGTTTGCAAGAGATCCCAGCATATTGCGCCGTGTCGGGCATGTGCTACTGCAGGTTCCATTTGTTGCTCAACGGAATCCAAGGAAT
Source organism: Solanum pennellii (assembly GCF_001406875.1). Lineage (NCBI taxonomy): Eukaryota > Viridiplantae > Streptophyta > Magnoliopsida > Solanales > Solanaceae > Solanum > Solanum pennellii. The sequence continues at coordinate 72,110,473 of NC_028639.1, forward strand.
GTTGTTATAGCTGATGATTGCTTTCAGTTACTAAAGTCTCCTGGTGATCGCATCAGTCAAGCAGTGACCAAAGCTGTCGAGAAGCTGTTTGGAAGTATGTGTTTGTAGTCTGGGCATCTAATGAGATTTTTCATTTTTTACATCCCTTCTGAAAATCACCTCTTGCAGGACAAATCCTAAGACATGAGAATCTGGAAGCTTATTTAACCTCAAAAGTTCCAAGCTTAAAACTGTTTGCTGACAGAAAGTCCAATGGTGAAAGAAAATCTTCATCAACGAATTTGCTAGCATATGCTATGCATATACTTAGGAGGTGAGATGTAGGTTGATGCCTCAGAGATCACTAGGCACAATATTACTGGTTTTAAGCATGAAGTATCTTATCTGATGGAAGCTTGCAAAAGTAGTCATGACATTATCTTGTTTGTGTTAGTTTTGGCCTCATTTTAAAGCATATATACTTGGTCACCTACTTGCTTGAAAAGGGGGGGGGGGGGTTCTATACTTGTTAAGAGCTTTTGACCACTAGAAAATTCTATTGAATTTTTATCTTACTCTGTCTCATCTATTTTTGGTGCATCTAGTGTTACACATAAGTGATGTTCCTGCTATTTCTGTTGAGTGGTAATTTACCTCGTAAATTTAATTTTTTTGAGTGGTAATTGACATATCTAAATTTAGTTTCTATCGTCTGTGCACAGACACGAGTTCAAACAAAATCATCTGGAGTGGATCAATGCTGAAAAGCCCAATCTGGACCCTTTTATTTCTTCCCAAATGCAAGGAGCGCTAGAAATCGCAGATACAAATATTGATAGCTGCCATGCAATTAGGAATGAAATGCGCTCAGCTCTAAATGATCTTTTGAAAGTAAGTAGTACTGGTGTTCAATTAGTTGATGTTTTTTTTTAATAATGAGTTTCCTGATTCCCTTCCAACCAATCCCTTGAATAACTATTATTAGTATAGAGAAAACACATTAAACCAACCGAACTTGGCAGCATAACTTACTTAAACACTTAAACTATACGGGCGTTTATTTTACCCCCCTAATTTCATTTCGCGTGAATTTAGTACCACCCTAACGGATGATATGGCAAAAAAAGAAAAGAAAAAAATTTGAAAGCGCATTAAGTTATTATAATTTTTTAAATATATGAAAAAAAAGTAACCCACCCTCCCATTCTTCTTCTTCTTCAAACCCCCCCACCCCCCACCCCCACCCCGGTTTCTCAAAACCCAACCTGCTCCCTCTACATGCTTGTCTCTTCTCCCTCAAACTCCCAACCTCATGCTTGTGTAATACTCTTGCCAATTTGAGGCTGGTACTATATTTTTGCGTGGTATTAGTTCACTTCAAATATGTTAAGGGGGGTGTATAAACGCCCGTGTAATTTAAGTGCTAAAGTAAGTTGTGCTACCAAATTTAGGGTTGTTTTATGTGTTCTCTCACTGGTATATGTTAAGTCGATGTTCTTATGATGGGACTGCCTGATTTCTATCCAACCTACCCCTTGATTTGGTGGAAAACCCATCTCAGAAATGCTTGTCTATAAGGATTTATGACTTTCAGCTAGTACTTCATCATATCATACTGTGAAGGTTAGTTGGTAACATTTAAGACCCCTTTTGACCATTAATTGGCGAACATTTCTTTGTTATTTACTGTTCCATCAGTTTCTGGTATTTCATGGTAAAAGCATTAAAACAATATCAAATGGAGTATCTTAATGAGGCTGAATCTCTGCTGAACACGCTAGAATCACTACATTTATAGCAAACCTACCAGAATGTTGCCTGATGTAAATATTTCATAACCCTCGTAGGGAAAAAACTATTTCATGTTTTAATGAAACGTTATCTGAGAATATTACGTTGAACCATGCATGATCTGAATACATATTTTTAATGGTTGAGCCTAGTGTCGAGCTGACTAAATATCTCAATCTCAGCTGATTTCATGAAGTTCTGCTGCTATTATTATGTTAAAGTAATCTTACTGGAATAGTATCTTGATGTCTTATGCTGTCATCTTAATCTTTCTAAAATTAACTGTTTCAATAGGATGATGGAATTTTGGTCGTCCCCACAGTTGCTGAGCCTCCTCCAAAGACTGGTGCAAAGGAGATTCAATCTGAGGACTACCAGATTAGGTTATGCTCATTTTCAAGCATAGCTAGCATGTCAGGTGGCTGTCAGGTGAATCTCTCTCTCTCTCTCTCTCTCTGGTGATTCTGTACCCCAAGCACACAGAAATTTAAATTGGCCTTCAGTAGTTGATCAACCCAGCATTGAATCAGACTTCTCTAATCGTATATGCTTTCCTACTGTAGGTCAGCGTGCCAGTGGGATGTCATGATAAATGCCCAATTTCTGTGTCCTTTGTAGCAAGGCAGGGAGGTGACAGATTTTTGCTCGACACCATACAGACCATCTATGCAGATCTCCAGGAACAGGCAGAATTAGCCACAAAATCATCAGCATCTGGTAACGCCCTGAGCAAGGAAACATCTGCCGAAATGGCTAAAGAAAAGGTACACAAAGGATAATCTGCTGTCGATTTTTTTGAGTGACATTGCTGTCAATTTCTTGAATGTTGAGATCGCCATATCCATCAGTCAACTTTATTATAATCTATGCATACTAAATGTACCTGGGATCAAGTTTCTGTGCTTGTTTCCTTGATGTTTTTTACTTGAGCCTGTCACTGCTCACTTGTTTTCCTGAACTACCCACTTTTCAGCATCATGCCTTTCTCTTTTGGTGCACAATACAAGAATCACATTTGCCTGATGCCCATTACTTTTTTTTTAGTGCTGAAACTGTTTTTGTCAGGGCAAGGATTTGTAGGTGAATCCTTAGCATACCAAAAAAAAAAAGAATTTAGGCAGATTGAAGATCCCCTTAGCACACTATATCAGTTATGTGGGTTCATCCTCAATTAGGGAACATTAGCAAATAAGTGTTGTATATCCTATCTGACAGAATTCTGGAAAGGAATAAGTTGATGTGACCAGGTTTCTTCAGACATTTAGCTGGGTGTGAAAGAATTATAGTATGGAGTCATAAGCCTAAGAGCAGGAGCTCAGTGATGTTAAGCCTTGACTGACAAATTTGAAAAAAACATAAGAGCTCAGGAGTGAAAGTGACAAGCTGGCTATTCTGCTAATGCACCTTCACTATTGCTTTGTTCTGTCATTTTTTTGGTTTATTTTGAGGCTCCCTTAGTATTCACAGCTTGGTTCTTATACTATATAATTTTTCACAGGGTAATCAAGCCTTCAAAGAGAAACAGTGGCAGAAAGCCATTGGCTTCTACACAGAGGCTATCAAACTCAATGGTAACAGTGCAACATACTTTAGCAACAGGGCTGCAGCTCATTTGGGGATGGGAAAGTAATTTGTTTCTCCATTTTCCCCCATTTCTCCATGATTTGTTTGTAAAATTCGTATATACTAATTTTTAGTTCTCTTTTCCAGTTTCCTCCAAGCCGAAGCTGATAGCAGTAAAGCCATTGATCTTGATAAGAAGGTGGGCCCTCCTAGCCATCTTAGTTTGTTCTTTTTCTTTTGGTGTAAATGGAATGTGTGTGGGGGGGGGGGGGTTGTTTAAGGGGAATAGGAGACTTGCTAGATCTATTAGGCATTGTATAAGATTAAAGGTTTTTGGACAAAGATGGATATACTCTTTCGGGATTTGTAAAGTTCTGTTCTCAACACCTTCATTGGTGGTAAGTTTTTCTTTTGATACAATTGTTTCCTTACTCAAAAAAAAATTAATGGTGTGGTCTCCTACCTCACCAGCCTCCCCGTGTGTTTTGCTAGTTTATGTTTCAGTGTAACTCATTGTGACCTATTCACATAACAGAAAATAACTCAAATTGTTTTCTCAGTGTTATCGTATGATTTTAGTTTCTAGTCTCTTTAGAAATTTTATTTGCTTTGTTGATCCTGGATAAGGTTTATGTGAGGTAGAAAAAGAGTTAATTATTGGTCGTATCTTTTGGGGGTTCGGGAGATCTGGGAAGAAGGTTTTGTGTACTGCACTTGAGTATTCTGCATTTCATGGTAAAAAGTGATGACTGGTATAAGCTAGTAATGCTATACAAATTGCTACTATCTTGGTCTTGCTACCTTTCATATGCTTTTCTGAGGTGAAATATTCTTGCTGTTTCTTCTCCACAGAATGTCAAGGCTTACTTAAGAAGAGGCACGGCACGAGAAATGCTGGGCTACTACAAAGAGGCAATTGAAGGTGAGTCTCAACAACTTCAGCTGTTAATTCCTATTTCCTTCATGAGCAAACTTTACGGCTGAATCACATCACCTGAGGCACATTTGTGGAAAAAAGTACTCTAGGATGGCCTGTGAAGGTCTAATTCAACTAGGACTAGTTGGATTCTTAATAAGAAAACATGTGCGAAAGGTTTGGTTGTGCTCAAAAGAAAATTGTACCTAGTCATTGGAACAAACGTGTTCTCGGGAACTCATAGATGACCTGTCCATCCTAAACTACTGTTTACAGTGTTCTCTGACTCTAGTTTTCCTTGTTATCTTTTGCAGATTTCAGATACGCACTAGTTCTTGAGCCAACAAACAAAAGAGCATCTCTGTCTGCTGACAGGCTGAAGAAGTTTTTTCCATAGTTCCTTTAGAAGGTAAACATGTTTAGAATGATTGCTGTTGCTGGACCCTTTCTGTGTCGAAGCTGGTCATCTCAGCAGAAATATGATAAATTGAATGATTGAAAATACGAGGAATGAAGGCAACCTCAAAATTCTTTCTTTCTCGTGGTACTTTGAAGACAAAGAGCGACCCCTTAGATATCGGCTACAGCTTTAAAATATACTAGAGTTTTGATGTCTAGTGCAATTTTGTTAGTATATTGCATTCAAATTGTAACTTTTTGAGCTATTACTTCATCGTTCAACATGACCAATTTAATTACTTTTGGAGTACACATTATTTGGAGTACTGTAACCTAAACGTTGTAAGGCTTATCACGTCGGTGCACTACTCCCTCTGGAGTAAAACAAATTAGTATAAAGCTCTTTACTATACTTTCCATCTATTGATAATGTCAAAACAGGAGGGGAACTAGATCAAACTTTACAGGAATCTTGAGAACTACTGTTAAAAGTTAACTGGAAATAACATCAACCTAAACAAAAAGGGACCAAACTTTTTTGTATAGTTCATTCATCATCATCCTCACAGGCAAACAGTTCATCAAGCTGATCATCTGTCCATTCAGGCAGTGACACTTTCGGAGCAATTGGCTGTCTATGATTGTTGACTTCATTAGTAATTGGAATTACTGGATCAATGTAGTTCTTTGTTGGACTCTCTCTTTTGTTCCTCGGAGTGAGGATTCCCTGAGAATTCTCTCCCATTTGCTGATTATTATCTTCATTAAAAGTGCCTCTGTTTCTGACTGTTCCTTCAAATCCTTTGGCACTACTCTGTATCTGCTGGAGATATTCTTTGTCATCAACTGAGGTTTTCTTAAAGCCACTGCTGTTGTTGCATATGTAACTATCTGGAAGTTGATTTTCCTTCTCCAATTGAATCTCACTATGGAAATTTCCACCTGCAGAGCACTCTATGGTTCTATCATCTAGGATATCTTCAACTGAAACGTTGTCCGTGATCTGCAGTGCACTAGCTTCTCTAGCAGAGGCTGATGCTGCGAAATTTAATGAATAATTAACCAGAATACTAGAAACCTTTCATATAGTATATAAACCAATGATAGTGCAACTGCCTTAGGAAAATCCTCCTAGTATAATGACTTCCCATAGTACATAATAGAATATCAACCCTCACCACTTTCACGATCACTGTAGTTGACTTCATATGCGGCTAGGCTGTTCACTAATGGAGGTCCACTTTCCTTGCAGAAAACCTGCAGGTAAGGCACTTATAGCTCTTAGGAGGATATTCAACGCTTAATCAATTATGATACACGATTGACAAGTTCTTATAGAATTTTTGAAGCTTATGTGGTACCCGGTGGAAGTGCATATGTGGCTTAGTGCTCACTGTAGAATATCAAATTAGAGGATACAAGACAAACAACACCAACTTCCAGTAGTTTTCATCTAATAGCCTTACAGGTAACTCATGATCTAAAACTGTTGCATATAATTCCTTTGTCAATTGCAGATATTTTATATTGAGCTACTGTAGTGTCTAAGAGCAAAGAAGAGATAGAGAGAGAGCACTAGAGAATGCTAACTCAGGATGAAGGAAGATATACCCATACATATTGACAGAACCAAGTCTCAGGCAACTATAAATCCATTACATGGACAAAGTTACATAAACCACATGAGCAGAGAATTCAGGCACACAGATGTATGGAGATTAGAAACAAATATATGGTGATGATATCATTGATCTGATAGTCCTCTTAACAGACTTCTGCCAAATCCATTTCTATATCTACTGCATCCAATTATGTGAGTCGCACTAAGAAGAATTGAGGTTAATTGACATTGATGACATACAAATTTTCAGTGTTTCTTTAATTAGTTCTTCTAAATTGAAGCTTCATGAGTCATGACCACATGCAAAAGCATTCCTAATAGAATCATTTTTTAACACATATTTTGACTAAGAACTAAAGTAATCTCAACTTTGCAGTTAGCACAAAATTACATGAAGGGGAAGAAGCTCATTCAGCTAATTAGAACAGATGTAACTTCAAGAAACAAATTGAAAAAAAATCTCAGATTTATTCACTCTTGTTCCTGAAAGATTGCAGTCAATGATAGCAATTTATGGTGTAATAATTTCTGTCCCATAATAGTCAGCTAAGCATGTGACTCATCAAAAAATAATAGGCTAGCATGTGCACCTTTGTCAGGTTCGCGAGTGTTATGTTAAGGTAATGTCCTGAGCTTGAAGGGCAAAACACTGCAACCTGGATTCCAAAATTAGGTCAGCTGTTTTTTAGTAATGCAAAAACATTACACATCAGAGATCTCTGAAGATATAGCAGGGAGAAGACAAGTGAGATGTCATAATGTGGGAAGGACCGTCTCCACCTTCAACCAAGAGTTTGAGGCTTCGTTCCAAAGGGATCCAAGTAGGAAAAGGGCCTGTTGACTCCTGGGAAGAGGAGTTGAGAGGTTGGTTTGAACTTGTCAAAGGAAGAAAGAAAAATTGTAACAGGAAGAACCTTTTGCAGTATCAAAACTGCGCCAATGCAAATGTCCTTTCCATGCTGACTTTCCTCAAGTACTTTGTGATGAATGCTAGCACCAATTGAGCCTGTAGGATCCTAAATTAGGAACTAATCAAATCAGTTGCAACTTGCAAACTTCTTTCACTGCTAATCAACATTATACTCAAAGCAACTATACCTTCAAAGTCACCATCAGACCGCCAAGACCATTCTGTGTGCAAGACTTAACAACTGCCACAACCTATGAAAACAATAATTGCCAAGAGTAATGCTATTACAGAAATTTGTGTAGTGATACAGTCCAGGGCCTGGTATTTCAACTATTGTCTCATTTCTTTCTGGAAAATAGCATTGCTGTATTCACTTTTCTAATCATGAACCCAGTACGAAAAAAGGTGAAAATACCTGATCGACCCTAGCAGTTTCTAGGCATTTATTGACAGAGCTCAATGGTGTACATCGAATTTTCCCGTTCTCCGCACCTGAATGAACATACATGTATACATAAACCATGAAAAAAAAACACCCGAAAGGATAGTACTACCTCCAAGTAAAGACTAAAACCCTAAATTACATACCAACAAACTCAAGAGCGGAAAGCCATGGATTGGATTGGAAATCGTAGTCAAACTCCGTAGAATTTTCGACGGCTCTCCTAATATACTCTTGCGTAGGTATTGGATTGTCCCTTTGAGAGGAAATGGAAGAATGACATTGACGATCTTGAGTTCGTTGGAGCATAGCAGCTCGTACGGCACCTGCCGGCCCCGGAATGAGGCGTTGAGGCGGCGATTGTAACTGATTATGAGAACTTTGTAGTTGTGAGGATTCTGGAGTTCGAGAAGGCGGCGTGAGAAGCGCCGGAGAAGATGAAGTGGAAGTAGATGTGGAGGGATTAGGGTTTTGGTGGAGTCGCTTACAAGGGCGGAGAAGAGAGTGGAGATCGGAATCGTCTACATCCAGTGCTTCCCATGGCTCCATCTCCGCAGCTTGATCTTTTTGGAGGGAAAATCTATTGAGCCTGCGGGATGGGTTTTCTTGAATTGAATTTGGACTTGGGCCCATTGAATTGAAATAGTGTAATTGGCCCGGTGAAATACAGTTGGTTTCTTTATATATGTATAGCGAATTATACATATTTATATTTGCTATGGAGCGCAATTATGCAAACTTTGATATAGCATACAAATATTAATTTTGTGTTTGCTATATATGAAAGTTAAAGCAACTTTCATGTATAGCAAACATAAAAATATAATTATATTTGTATGTAACAGTTATAGTTTGCATAATTATGCTTCATAACAAATTTTATGTTTGCTATGAAGCTTTTGATTTGTGTAATTCGCCAGCTACATTCAATTTTATATGAAATGTTCAGTTTTGTATAAATTCATTTATACATTGTAATTGTATAATAAAATATATATTTATGTAATTAGGATATAAATATATGTATTTGTATCTTTATATACAATTTTCTCTCGCTTTACACGAACACAAATATATATTTTTGTTTACCCTTTTTCGCTACGTATCTCACGCAATTGACACCAAGTAAGATGTGAGTTCACTTCTTAACAAGACGCCTTGTATAATTACGTGAGACATATAAACAATAATAATATTAATAAGAAAAACTAGACAATATTGGTTATTTGCCAATCATCTATCTGGGACATTCATATCATCATACCTAGCTAATTGTGCCATGTCTTAAGCAAACTACACTTATTAACACATTATGGGCCTGTTTGGATGGGCTTAATAAAAGCAGCTTTAAAAAGTACTTTTGAAAGTGCTGAAACTTATTTTTAAAATAAGCAGTTATGCGTTTGGATAAAAGTGCTGAAGTTAAAAAAAAAGTTGTTGATGTGTTTGGCAAATAAGTGCTGATAAACAGCTTTTTAAATCAAAATGTCTGAAATACCCTTAAAAACTGTTAACATAATAAAAGTTAATTAATTTATATATTACAGCCATAAATAATTATATTTTGTTATCATTCACATATTTATTTCTCATCACAAATTATTTATAAGAGGAATATAAACTTATTATAGATTTTAAAGATATATAATTTGAATAGATCAAAGAACGATTTAAGATTTATTTTAGTTTTATCCATAGGTAATAATAATTGTCTATCATTCACATATTTCTTTATTATCACAAATTATTTATAAGAGGAATATAAATTTTTATTTAAGTTATATGTGCAACTTATTTTACATTTTAATAATATATAATTTGAATAGATCACTTGAAAAATTTAAGATTTATTTTATTTTCATTCATTAGTAATAGTAATTGTCTATCATCCACATACTTCTTTATCAACAAATTACTTATAAGAGGAATATTAATTCATATTTCAAAAATAAGTTGTTTGATTCAAATACAAATATCAAAATGAAACAGAACATTTTACTAACATAAAAGTGGAAAAACTAAAATAATACAAACATCAAATGTTACCAATTTCATTAGCATTCATGTCAAGAAGCCCCATTCACTAAGCATTATTTTGTTTTTTGATTTTTCAACATATTATCGGCATTAATCGAGAGAAAAGAAAGAAAGATAATAAAAAAATAATCGAAAAAATTTATTTCAAGGTTTATCTTCACTTCAAATAAGAAGAACAGGAAAAAGTTCAGCAGCTATGCCAAACGTGAAAAGAGAAAAATTGAAGAAAGAGATGTTAGGGTTATGTGGGTAATTTGGAGATTGTATAAAAATATTTAGGGCAAAAAGATAAAAATGTGGTCAACTTAAAACAGCTTATAAGCTAAAAAAAAAAAGCACCCCTACCCCAGCTTTTATTTTGAGTATTGCCAAACAGCTTAATAAGTTAAAAACCAGCTTTTAAGTCAGTTTGACTAGCTTTTAAGCTGAGCCAAACAGGCTCCGTGCGTAATCATCTCTCCCCTATACATTTTTGCTCTACCCCTATTTAGAGCCTCACGCATCATTTATGAAAATGATTGACACGTGGTTGGCCATTAGTGGCGGACCCACACCAAACACATTCAATATATGTGCAATGTGGTGGTGGCCAAACAACAGAATAAATACTTCGTGGGTCCCATGTGGAAAAGTCAAAAACATTACACGTAGTTATCAAAAGAACAAATCAAATCATATCGATTTTTAATTGCATATTCCTGAACATCGCAATGGAGAATCTATTGGGTCTTCTGAGAATTCGAGTCAAGAAAGGTGTAAATCTCGCAGTTCGTGATGTTCGCAGCAGCGATACCTATGTTGTCGTCCAGATGGCTGAACAGGTCCCAATTCCACTCATTTTTCTTCCAATTTTTTGATTCTAATGTTCGACATTTGTTGATTTCATCATTTATGGAAGAATTGTCAAATTTCATGTTAAGAAAATTACATTTAAGTCTATGAGCATTTTATCACCCACTGCCTGTAATTTTGTTTCTAGAATTTATGCATCTGGGTTTGTAATCAGTTTGCTTGACATGTGAAGGATGGTATATCTAAAATTTTATGGGGAAATTCTGGTTGCAATCGTTTTTTTTTTTTTGGGAAGTGTCCTAAATCAAAATGATTATATATATGGTATGATGATATCGAATGATGAATGAAATTAAAGTTTTGTTTAGACATGCAGTATAAAATTTTCGTATTATATATTTTTTCAAACATAAAAAGAATCATTAGTTCTAAAACTATTGAAATAGCCTCAATTGTTTTTGCAATCTTATCAAATAAACAAAAAATTATAAAATTGTATAATAAATTATTACAAAATTATTTGTTCTCCACTAGATTAATTGTTTCATCAATATATTTGAGTAAAAATGAAACGTCTTTCATGGGCTCTTCAAGATTTTATTATTCAACAATTGTGAAGTGTGAGTTAAAGTGACTATACGTTGGTGAGAATAATAAATTTTAAAAAGTAATGATGTGATTATAAAATTTATTTACACGTGAAATAAATGGTTAGTAGATATAAATGTGGGGTTGTTTTAACAAAATATAAACTCGTGAATCAATTTTTGTATTAAAATAACTCAAATCATGATAGATTATTCCCATATAATTCCATATCATGGCTTTTGGAGGATATGGAACTCATGATATGAAATTATGAGATAAGATCAGCGTATAATCGCATGTCGTCAAATGTTGATTCCATCTCAAGATACCATACGGTGATATGGTATCACATGGCCAAACGCCTACTAAGGAGTCTTATTCTTGTCTTGCCAAGGTTACTGAATTTCGGTGTTCTATGTGTTGAGTCTGGAGCTACAAACCTTTTTGGCTGATGCAGATTTTTGAAGTTTACGCCATGATAAGTACTAGGTTCTTGGAGCTTGACCTTCCAGGTTCTGAAAAGTATATTAATAGTGTAGAATGGGTTGTGTGTGTGTTTGAGGCGGGGGGGGGGGAGGTAAGCTTAAGGGGTTCATCCAGACCCCCTTCGACAAAAAACTACCCTCTTTATGCACAGTTAAAAGTATTTTTATGTATATATGGTAGATGTTGAACCTCCTTCGATGAAAATCTTTTAATTTGTTGTACTGTGATCATCTTCTTTTACTACTCCTCAGAGTGTACAAAAAGAGCACCACTTTTGTTACCTGTTTCATGTACTAAATTAGGTTATAAGATAACATTGTCTTTAATACTCTGTGACTTGTAATATCTGTTTTTTTGCCATAATGCATGACTCAATTGGTACTTTGAGCTTCCCAAATCAGGGTTTGAAATGACAACTACTACCTTACTAACATAAGGACTCAAATACTTGACTTCTCTTTACGTGCTGTGCTCTGACTACTGTGTTACAGATTTGAAATGTGTTCTAAATTGTGAATTCTTCCTATTTGATGTATATTATTAATTGCTCTCAGACAGTTTTTGACGTGGCTGTTTTTCAACATGAATGCAGAAATTGAAGACCCGAGTTATAAAAAAGGATGTTAATCCTGAGTGGAGTGAAGATTTAACTCTTTCTGTTGCAGATCCCAATCTTCCTGTCATGCTGGTAAAGTCTCTTGTTTGATGGTTAATCATATAAAATAAGACCCTATTGTTTGCAGAAAACATACACTTCCCGCTAATGATCACTTGCTAGTTGCGTTGATCAAATATTGCTACATAAAACTATACACTTCCCAGTGTTCGTATTTCTTGTTTATGTTCTCTTCTTTCTGCGTGTTTCTAGACTGTCTATGATCATGATTCGTTCAGCAAAGATGACAAAATGGGAGATGCAGAATTTGACATCAAACCATTGATAGAGGCTCTGAAGATGAACTTAAGTGGCCTCCCAGAAGGCACCATTATAACAAGAATACAACCGAGCCGATCTAACTGCCTGTCTGGAGAGTCTAATATTGTATGGAAAGATGGCCAGGTTGTGCAAGATACGTGCCTAAGATTGAGAAATGTGGAATGTGGAGAAGTCGAACTTCAACTTCAGTGGATCAACATTCCTGGTTCGAAGGGTTTATAGAATACAGCGTGTGGTATATATATCTGGTTGCTGTTAGCTGTCTAGCTGCAGTGTATGAACTGATTTGTGCTCTCACAACTGATCTCTGGTTGTAATAAATGGAGTTTGTAATATACAAGTTCAATTAAGAACTACCTTTCATACTGCACCAATCTGTTGGGCAAGGTTTCTAGTCTTGAATAACACTCTTAGTTATATATGGAAAGTACTCAAGTGCACACTTTTGTGTGCATATTATGGTAGTACTCCTAATTTTATGTGATACCTTTTCGTTTTTAGTTTGTTTCAGAAAAATGTCATGTTACTATAATAAGAAACAATTTTATTTTAAAGTGAGAATACCTTCAATTAAAAGAATATTTTTGTTGTAGAAAGTCTCAAATTCAGAATCTTCCGCTGCACGAATTTCTTGAGAAACAAAGTTATAAGCACGTATCCCTTTTATCCTTAATGAAATTATTTTTAACCACACAAATATCTAATCTAAGAATTATTTTTTGTCACAAACTTCAAAAGTTTTTCTTTTTTTCTTAAATATCGTGTCAAAATAAATGGTGAAATAAGAAGGGGGGAGTATCTAATATTTGTATGCGTACTCACATGTCCATAAATCACTTTTAAGAAAAACTCAATTATACCATTTTTAGGGTAAACACTATCCTTACTTTTCTTCTGTTTATATTGCTTTCAGATTTGAAATACCATTGATCGGAATTGGATGCTTAATTCAACTTCGTTAAACATAAAAGTAGTCAGATGTTTAAAATTAAATCGAAATTAATAATTCAAATTGGAAAAATAGTTATTGGGTTATTTGTTTAGTAGTTTCACAATATTTCAATTAATTTTTTCTTTTTGAAATTAGGCTATTGATTCTTAAAGATTTGAGGTTTTTTCTTAACTGATTAAACAATAATTTGATAGTAAATTAATAAATTATATTCATATCATTCGATATATAGAGTCCTCAACTTATGATTTAGTTTATATTTTTATTTTTAATTTTCTCAATTTCTCCATTATTCTACAAAGTGTCAATGTATGTTTTTGAACAAAATAAAATCATTCAACTAATATACAAGGTTTGTTTAGTTTGTCATCTTATTTCTATGTGATTTTTTCAATGTCTTTTTATATAAAAATTTAACGGTTAAAATAAATTTAATAATTAATAATTAAATTGATAATAATCATAACTGATATCGATATTATTAATAATTCTATAACGTATCGGTATAAATCGAACCGATATTGGTATGGTTGGCCATTGGTGACAGGCTTCACCATCCAACAATGTGCAAAGTAGTGGTAGCCCCTTGAAAATATTAGAATCAATTGGCAAATCCATTAAGATACATTTTTTTATTTTAAAATCTTTCGTAAACAGCCACTTTCAGACTTTTCATTGATATTGTAATTATTTGGAATAATTCTTTTTTTTATTGATTATCAATTGTATTTTTTCTCCAATAAATTGACTTGTTATAAGATAACTTGTTTTCCTCTTTTCTAATTTTTATTTTTTGAAAAGAGATTCGACCAAAAAGAGTTTATTTGACTTGGCGTACGTGGGAAGTTGTAAGGGAAATAACAATTACATCAACACAACTAAGTCATAATTGCGACCAAATTATATGTCACAATAAGTGTTGCTATCACATTACGTATAATATGAACTCCCACATATCATATTAAAACTTCATTTAAACAAATCAAAATTAATACTACTCCATTATACGAAAAATAAAGAAAACATAAAACTAGAACCGTTAGATAAGATAAAAAATGAATGTATTTATCCAAAGGTGAGAGTAGTACAATTAGAACAAGGACGATATAAAAGATAAAAAGATAGATGTATTTGAATTAATGTATACTTATCTAAAGATAGGTTACAATTTACAACTCATTTTACGGACCTAATAGAAATCAAATTTTATTTTGATTCAAAATCTATAGATTACATAAAAAATGGAAACTCAACTTCGAGTAAAAACTCTTTAAATATAAAATAGTTGCAACTTTCTTTTAATATATCAATCAAATGAATTGAGCTTAACAGAAAGAGTGTAAATTTATATGATAGATCTTAGCTTGTTATCGATTGAGAAGCAGAATAGTTTAGTAGCTATTTAAAAAGGTTATTGTATTAATTTGTTTATGACACAGATAACTAGTTAGAAAATAATTATTTTAATATAAAACTTGATTTTATAATTTTAAAATCAACATAATTAATACTCGTATAATTTATGATAAAATGAAATAATTAATATCTGCGTAATTCTAGTTACTAATCCAGCCTAGTTTTTGTGTAGAATTATAAAGGAAGAGTAAAGCTTTAATTATCAACAACATCGGTCAGCAGCCACCAAAAGTTTCAAATGGAAAATCTTTTGGGTCTTCTCAGAGTACGAGTCAAAAGAGGCATCAATCTCGCAGTTCGTGATGTTCGCAGCAGCGATCCCTACGTTGTCGTCAAGATGGCTAAACAGGTACCAATTCCACTAATTCTTCTTCTTTTTTTACTGTTTCCTATTTTTTTTTTCATCGAATTTTTGGTTGAGTTTTGCGTCTGCTACTGTGGTTTTAACGTTTGATAGCTGCTGATATAATCATTTATGGAAGAATTTTCTATTTTCATGTAAGGAATGTTATTAAGTCTATGAGCATTGATCATCCAGTAGCTGTAATTTTGTTTTTTTTGAATTTATGCATCTGGGTTTATAATCAGTTTGCTTTGACATATTAAGGATCTGTATAAAATTTTGTGTGGAAATTACAGTAGAAAGATATCGTCTTTAGCGTTACGAGTTCATGTTTGACGATGGGTTCCGTTTAATTGGGATTTATTAATGTTGCAATCAGAAGAAATAAAGGACACCGCCCCTTTCCTTTTTTTTTTTCTTCATTTGCTTTACCCAATTCAGAATTAAAAACATAGGGTATAATTTGAATTTGTTGGTTGTTGTGGAAGTCTTCTGATGGTATTATCCAAGTCCAATTAATTATGTCCTGTTATTCCTTTACAACTGTCCTTTTAAGTCATGAGTTCCAGAATGGGGCTGGGAAGGAGTTTATTTAATTTTTCACAATTCTATCATATTTTTATCTTCCCTTTTAGAAAGGGGTTGTAGTCTCGTCGAAAAAGTCATGTCCTTTTAGTAGGTTTTGTCTATACTAAGGAGACTTTGAATGTGAGGTGAGTTGTTGCAATTCTTGTCTTTGAAGGTTTCTGAATTTCGGGGTCATTCTATGTGTTGAGTCTAGAGCTATAAACCCTTTTGGCTGATGCACATTTGTGAAGTTTACAAATGACAAGTTCTACGTCTAGAGAGCTTGACATTTCAGGTTCTGGAAAGTACATTAATAATGTAGAATGGATCGTGTGTATGTTGGGCATGGGTGGAGTCAGGTAAGGCTGAGGGGTTATTCTGAACCCTCTTAGGCAGAAACTTACACTATTTATATACAGTTAAAATTATCTTTTATGTATATGTTGTAGATGTTGAAACCCCTTCGATAAAAGTCCTCTGGTGAGGGGTGTTCTGGCTCCTTTTCGACTGGGGTGTAAGGAAGGTAAAAGTAGGTGGATAGTGCATTGACTTTGGTGGACTGGTATGGAGAAACTTACATGCCCCAGGTGTCTGCATCACTCAGAAAAGTCTTCGAGATTTTTTTGAGGACTTCTCCATGTACTTTTTAGGATTTGGAATGCTGCTGCAAATAGATAGATAAATTCTAAGATATCGGTGACCTTGTTGCCATATCTTTTGATTTGTGGTACTATAATCTTTTTGTACTCCTTAAAGTTTACAATAAGAGCAGCATTTTCTTGTACATGTTTCATGTTCTAAATGAAGTCTTAAGATAACAGTCTTTAATATTCTGTGACTTGTAAATATCTGTTTTTTCGCCATAATGCATGACTCACTCGGTACTTTGAGCTTCCCAAATCAGTGGTTGAAATGACGAATATATTATTGTACTAGCAGAAAACAAACAAACATAAGGACTCAAATACTTGGCTCTTCTTTTCGACTTCCATTAAATGCTCTGACTACTGTGTTATTTTGTTATTAACTACATGAAAGATAGGAAGCTACATATTTGAAATGTGGTGTAAAATATGAATTCTTCCTCTTTAATGTATATTATTGATTGCTCTCAGTCAGTTTTTTGACTTGCCTGTTTTTCAACTTGAATGCAGAAATTGAAGACTCGAGTTGTAAAAAAGGATGTTAATCCTGAGTGGAATGAAGATTTAACTCTTTCTGTTGCAGATCCCAATCTTCCTGTTATGCTGGTAAAGTTTCTTGTTTGCTGGTTATCATATAAGATAAGACCCTATCTGTTCCGGCAGAGACATAACCATTTCTTGCTAATGATCACATGCTGGGTGCTTTCAAATGTTCTTACATATTATTACTATACACTTCCCAGTGTTTGTATTTCTTGTTTATGTTTTCTTCTTTCTGCCCGTTTCCAGACTGTGTATGATCACGACATGTTCAGCAAAGATGACAAAATGGGAGATGCAGAATTTGACATCAGGCCATTTCTAGAGGCTCTCAAGATGAACTTAAGTGGCCTCCCAGGTGGCACCATTATCACTAGAATACAACCGTGCAGATCTAACTGCCTGTCCGAAGAGTCTAATGTTGTATGGCAAGATGGTCAGGTTGTCCAGGACATGTGCCTAAGATTGAGAAATGTGGAATGTGGAGAGATCGAACTTCAACTTCAGTGGATCAACCTTCCTGGTTCCAGGGGTTTATAGAATGCAGTGTGTATACATACATCTGGTTGCAGTAAGCTGCAGTCTATGAACTGCTTTGTGAATTGTGCTCTCACAATTGATCTCTAGTTGTGATCAACGGAACTTGTTATATTTGCACACTGAACCAATCTGTTGTGCAAGGTTTTTCTAGCCTATAGTGTATTTGGTTTGAATATTCTTTTCAAATTTTCTTGTATCACTGTAGTTATATGGTATGTAATCAATATACAAGTTTGCATAAAAGTTCATACCTTTGTGTGAATATGATAGTAGTTGATATTTGCATGCTTTTTCATGGGGCATGAGTTTGTATTTTCTCATCATAAAGCTATGCTCGTCGCCATTAAAGAACTTATACCCCGCTAGGCATAGGTTTGATTTTTAACAGCAAGAATCATAGATTAGCTTATTTTGAAGGACAAATCGTGTAATTAAATATTTTTTCTAGCTAACAATAAATATACATGTCACATTAACATAGTACAAGAGGGCTTTTTATATTGCTGTTGGGGCTGTGCAGGCCCAAACAATTACATTTGCCACGCATAGTTCATCAATTTACCAGTTGCATTAGTAATTTCAAGTTTTTCATTTGATTGCCACACACCATAAGCAAAATAGATGTTATTTATTCCCAAATTTTGGATTTGAAACTCTTTTATGCTAATTAATCTTATTACTTTGCAACATATTAATTTCAATACTAATATATTATCTTGGACCAGAAACTCCTAGTAGATATACAGTAACCATATACATAGATATCAGTAATATGAAAGTAGGAAAGAGAAGAATAGACAGAGCTGTCTAGTAGAGGTAGATGACAAAATATTTGAGCAATTCAAAACTTTCATCTTCACTTAAATTATGTATAAAAATCCCAAAAAGATTGGTCTAAATATTCTATTAAGAGCACGCAATTTCTTGTAAAGTAACAAATCCAAATTTGAACCTAAGCGGACCAAACCTCAGAGAGAAGGGTGAGGGTAAAGAATGAAAAGAGACAAAAGCACATATATTCAGGAGAGCCAAACGATTCGAAGAATTTAATAAATAAGTTATATTCAATAAGAAGAGTAATTGAGTTCACAATCAAATATTTATAAATTTTCAATAAAGATTATCGATAAGATTCATATACTATATCAAAAATACTTCGATAAAATAGTTGAGATGTACGCAAACTGATTACACTGCAGAGTGTGAGAAATGTATTTTCCCTTTTGTAGTCCATGGGAAACATAAGCATGGGTTATTCCTAAGACCAATATATAGCAATTTGTGCAAATTAAACATAATGTTTGTTTTTGGGAGTCCAAGAGAGTTATGACACACTAATCTTAATTTGCTCCAATTTGCCACTACTATTCATCATTCATTTCAACGCATGCTTCTGCTTTTATAACTTCTAGGACATTATTTTACCATTATCTCTAACATTTTACTATTTCATAGCCGCCAATCACATTTCACTTCAAAGTTGGTGAACTCTATGGAGTTTCCATCTCAAGAAATGTTGGGAAATGCATGTTGATAATTATCTTTTCAACAACCATGAAAAATAATATAGTGATATATGTTAAAACTAATAGTAATATCGTTGCGTTTTTGCCACCTCTTGACAAAGTAGGCTGATTATCAAACCTTCTCCTATTGAGTGTATGTGGGCCTTGCCCAACTCGAAGGGGCAAAAATTTGATACTTCGTTTTTTGGTTGTTAAGTTATAATATGAGTGTAGAACTATATCCAACTATATACGACTCATGTGATTTGCACTAGAATAAATTAAGTAGTCGTCAAAGCGTCTATTTAATACCTCCAACCAAACACTCACTTAACCTTTTAATCATAGAGAGCACATCCATGAGAATAATTGCTTATAATTAATATTATTGAAATCCAATATTAAATTACTTAATTATATTTGTATCATTAGTCCTTAACTTAAAACTAATTAGTTTTATATTTTTATTTTTGATTAATTGTCTCAAACTCTCTATTATTCTATAAGGTGTACGTGTATGTTTTTGATCAAAATATAATCTGTCAACTAATGTGTATAGTTCATTTTGTTTGTAATGTTATTTCTAAGCGATCTTTTAACCCGTTAATACCTTCAACCAACATTCCCTTAGCCCTTTGATCATATCCATGAGAATAATGGGTTAATCTAGGAATGGACAAACCAAACAGGTCCACCACAAAAATGCACCTTTAATTTCACCATAGCCTTGTTGTTCCTTAGCTCATGTTCTTGTCAGTCACAATGCCCCATCAAGGCCTCAAAGATTCACCATTTTCAGAACCTATATTTTTGAAACATTAATATAGAACTTATTATGCCTTGTATCATTTTCACATGCATCAGAATGTTGCATGCCTTGACAAAAGGCAAAAACAAATAAAGTAAAATCTCTTTATAACAGTATACTTTATTCTTATTACTTTATTGTTATAATAATAAGTAATATGAATATTGATTTATAACATGAAATGTAATTATAGAGAATGGTTTGAATATACTTCTGATTACTTTCTCCGTTTCAATTTGTTTATCTTGCTTTCTTTTTTAGTTAGTTTCAAAAAAAAACCTCTTTCATTTTTCGATAACTTTTTACTTCTAAATTTCTACATGAAAGTCTAATACCGCAGTAATATCGTAAATTCAATATTCAAAAGCTTTATATACTTTCTTAAACTTCGTATTAAATCAAATAATCGAAACAAATAAATTATAACTAAGGAATTTAGGTAGAGAAAAAAGGTAGCCCATGAATAGGCCACGAGCCAAAAAGCCAAAAACAAGAAGAAAATGACTTTAAAAAGAAAACCCCGGCAAACAAGTACTTATAGGGACACCACCTCCAACCAAAATGCTTTTTCTCTATACAACTCTGTGAACCATTGAAGATAGAGCCATTTACCAAATTACTAACACACACCATTTTTTTTTTCTTTCTTCTCAAATCCAAACAAACAAGAAAACAACAAAGGGCAAAAAATATACATTAGAAAAATCCCCTACCCCTTTGCTTTGCTTTGGAGACTGTAAGCTTGCTCCCAATTCTCAAAGCTGTAATACTTATTACTTAATTCTTTCTATATTCCTTCTTTCTGCAAAACCCCCACAACCCCATAAACCAAAACACATGCTCTTTGCTTATATTTACCAACCCCATTTCATCCTTTACTTGTAAAACCTGTTTTCTTGATTTGGGTATATCAAGAACATAGCAAAGATGATAACTTTATCTGATTTCTACCATGTTATGACTGCTGTTGTGCCACTTTATGTAGCTATGATACTAGCTTATGGCTCTGTGAAGTGGTGGAAGATTTTCTCACCAGATCAGTGTTCTGGAATCAACAGATTTGTTGCACTTTTTGCAGTTCCACTTCTATCTTTTCACTTTATAGCTGCTAATAATCCTTACGCTATGAACTTGAGATTCATTGCCGCAGATACTCTGCAGAAACTTATTGTTCTTGGGGTTCTTGCTGTTTGGGCTAATGTAAGCAAAAGGGGTAGTTTGGAATGGAGTATAACTCTGTTTTCACTATCAACTCTTCCAAATACTTTAGTTATGGGCATTCCTTTGTTAAAAGGAATGTATGGTGATTTCTCTGGGAGTTTAATGGTTCAAATTGTTGTATTACAGTGTATCATTTGGTACACTCTGATGCTTTTTATGTTTGAGTTTAGAGGTGCAAGATTGCTAATTTCTGAGCAGTTTCCTGATACTGCTGGTTCAATTGTATCTATTCATGTTGATTCTGATGTCATGTCATTAGATGGTAGACAAGTTTTAGAGACTGAAGCAGAGTTAAAAGAAGATGGAAAACTTCATGTCACTGTTAGAAAATCAAATGCCTCAAGGTCTGATATATTTTCAAGAAGGTCAGGTGGATTTTCTTCAACTACACCAAGACCATCTAATTTGACAAATGCAGAGATTTACTCTCTGCAGTCATCAAGAAATCCAACACCAAGAGGGTCTAGTTTTAATCATACTGATTTTTACTCAATGGTGGCTGGTACTGCTGGGAGAAACTCAAACTTTGGTGCTAATGATGTTTATGGTATGTCTAATAATTCAAGAGGGCCAACTCCAAGACCTTCTAATTATGAAGAAGAAAGTGGGAAATCAAGATTCAATAATTATCATGGTGGAGCAGCAGCACCACAGAGTAATAGTAACACTCATTATCCAGCACCAAATCCAGGCATGTTTTCACCTAGTAATAATGGCAACAAAGCACACAAGAATACAGCTAAAAAAGGAGATCAAGAAGGTGGCAAGGATCTTCATATGTTTGTTTGGAGTTCAAGTAACTCTCCTGTTTCTGATGTTTTTGGAGGACATGATTATACAGCTAATTTAGACCAGCCTGCAGGCCCTAATAAGGATGTGAGAGTACCTATCTCCCCTGGAAAAGGTAATTAACTCTGTTCACTAAGACTATATTAGTTTCGATTTGAACCTGAAGTCTCGCGGTTAATAAAAATGTTTTTTATGCTTAAATAGTTGAGGGGCAAAGGAACAATAATCAAGAAAACTACATGGAGAGAGATGATTTCAGCTTTGCAAATAGAGATGGAGTTGATCAAATGAACAATCAAGATGGTGAAAAAGCTGGAGAAAACAAAGCAAAAGTAATGCCACCAACAAGTGTAATGACTAGGCTAATACTCATCATGGTTTGGAGAAAACTTATTAGAAACCCAAACACTTATTCAAGCTTGTTTGGTCTCACTTGGTCTCTAGTTTCATTCAGGTAAATTTTACCAATTTCTATTCATTTTTTTTAAATTTTTTTATTTTTTTTTTAGTGTTGGTATATAATATTCTGATTATTTAAAAAAATGTAGGTGGAATTTGAAGATGCCTGCTATAATTGCACAGTCCATATCTATACTGTCAGATGCAGGACTTGGCATGGCAATGTTCAGTCTTGGTGAGTACTTTTTTTCATTATTTGATCACAAGGAGGTCATTAGTATTATTAAATTACTTGTTTAGAAGGGGGAGCGTGCAAAAAAGCACAACAATATGCTCATCATAACATCTTTCTCTCTCTTTCTTTACATCTCTTCTTTAATTAATTAAAATTAATAAATCCTCTTTACCCCATCTCAATGCTTCTCATTTCTCTCAAATGGATACAATCATGATAACTACTACTAGTAGTAACACCCCACTAGTGGATGTGATCATGCCATGCACTTGTTTTTTTTTAATTCTATTTTAATAGTGTGGTATATTCGAGTTCGTTTGTGTGCATTCAACATAGATATCGAATAATTCTGTCAATCAAGATTTATCGTTTGTGTAAAGTTCGATGAATTTTATGAATATTTGTTATGTCCCACCAATATAAATATCGAATAGTTCTGTCAATCAAGAGTTATTAGTATTTTGTGTGCGTTTCCATGGATTTTTATGAATATTTATTACGTCTCACTAGCGTATATACATCGAATAACCTTGTCACTCCAATTTTGAACGAATAGAAAGAAATCGTTATTGCTTTCTTCTATAATTAGAAGTAAAATGTGATGGTCCCCTTAGTGCATGATGCCATGCACTTAAAAGAGAAGGGGCTAGCTACTTTTTCCAAATGTGATATTTGATATTAGTATAGTTGGAAGTAGAAAAAATATATATTTGCATGTTAGAAAAATGAAGCAATTTTTATGTATGACAGGTCTGTTCATGGCTTTGCAACCAAGGATCATAGCATGTGGAAATTCTGTTGCATCTTTTGCTATGGCTGTGAGATTCCTTACAGGTCCAGCTGTTATGGCAGCTGCTTCCATTGCTGTTGGTCTTCGTGGAACTCTATTACACGTGGCAATTGTACAGGTCATCATCAAATCTTAAAATTCTTCTTTTATCATATATATCATTATGTTAATTATTTTATTCTAAATCTCTCCACTATGACCTACTATTATATTATAAATTAATTAACCAAAAAAAAAAGCTGCTTCGAGCCCATACAGTTTCAAAACTCATTAATTTAATTACTAGTTGTGCTTCAACAATGCGTCTAGTAAATTCAGAATTTATATTGAGTGTGTTTTTAATATAATAAACGATAATTATTTTTAAGGCTTATCAGAAATACTTTTTTTATTTCATAGGTGTAATGTTTATAAAATTACGTATACTGAATATATTATTGTTGTAAAATCGATATGTACTAAAAACAGGCAGCTCTACCACAAGGAATTGTTCCTTTTGTCTTCGCTAAGGAATACAACGTTCATCCTGACATTCTTAGCACAGCGTAAGTATAAATTAATTTAACATTTTTTTATAGTGTTTAATTTTTTTTAATTAGTTTTGTGATTGATAATTTTTTTTTTATTTGTGTTTATTACAGTGTGATTTTTGGGATGTTGATTGCGTTGCCGATTACATTGGTGTATTACATATTTATGGGACTTTGAAGAGGGACTTATAATTCCATGCAAATTAATATTTAATGCATGCAGCAATTGGCATGGAGATTAAAAAAAAAGCTCACAGCTTTTTTTTTTTGTTTTGTTAATGAAAAGATTTAGTTTGTAACAAAGTGATGATGATGAACAAGAAGATATTTGTGCTTAATTAGCTGAAACGTAATTAATTAACTTTCCCTAGTTCATTCAAATGTCTTTTAATGGATTATCTCTTTGGTACGTAAGTAGTTAAGTTGTAAAATCATGTTTAATTTTATTTGTAGTCTATTGATTAGCGGAAAAAAAAAATGAAAATTTTAATTCCTAGTTTATGGAATTCATTTGTTGCTGCTGTTATTATTTTATGACTTTGTACCCGTATAGAATAATTTGTCCTTTTTCTTCTTTAAAGTAAACCTTCGAGTGGCCATTTAATTCTTATTTTTTTTATAACTCAGCAGAAATTTCATATATTTTGGACTAATTACATTTTATTTCGAAAGTGTATTTATATAATTACAAAAATTCTAGATTTTTCTTTGCTTTCAGCCATATTCTTTGGTTGCCCACATTGCAATAATGGGAGGGATGTATATGAGGGGATAATGATGAATTCGAGAAGATAGGAATGTATTTGTTTGGGGATAAAGATGTATCCGAGAAGATATTTATGTAATTTTCTTAAAAATATAGGAAATTATAGATATTATGATATTTTAAGTGATGTATTTATATAATTTTTTCTTTCATTTTCGAGGATGGTACAAGGGTTTTGTTTCTTTGAGCTAGAGGCGGAATCGTGATTTGAGAGTCACGAAGCGAATCAAGAGACTAAGCTATGAGTTTAGGTATAAAAATTCATGAAACTAAAATTCTTAAATATGAGGAAGAAGGGAATCAAAGTTTGGGTGGTTTATAAAAGTTTTGGAAAGTTCGGAAGAAGCATATTCTTCATAAATGACTTGTGAGGGCTTTGGCTAAAGGAAGACGTATGCAATATTCTCCCTTTGCACCATATTGATATTATTCTTTTGCTAAAACTAATAGATGCTATATTAAGGATAGAAAAAAAATGAAAAAAATAGATGCTGTATGAAGAAAAAGAAAATAAACCCCTCTCTATATTTATTAAAAAAACAAACTAATATCATCTTTTCAACAAAAATAAAAAATAAAAAATGTGAATTGTGAAGTGATATTAGAAAGGGAAAAGACTCAAATATGCAATTGAACTTTTTGAAAAGGCTTATTTATGCCATCAGTTAAAAGTTTGGCTCTCATTACATTACCGTTAAAGAAAAGGTTCATTCATGCCATTATTTTTTAATAATGATTTTGCAAAATCATTTTTGAGACGTGACCAATTGTAATTCGGTCACGTCATCAATTTTTTTAATAAAAAAATCATAATTCTGAAAAAATTTAATTTAATTTTTTTTAATTAAAAAAATTGATGACGCTGTCGAATTACAATTGGTCATGTGTCAAAAATGATTTTGCAAAATCATTATTAAAAATAATGATTCTTTAAAATAATGACACAAATGAGTTAAACTTTTAAAGCATAAATAAGTCTTTTTTAAAAGTTTAATCACATATTTGTGGCTTTTTCTTATTAAATATAAAAATGAATTAAGATATGTTATGTAGACAAAGAAATATATGGGGTCTACATCAAATCGAACACCTAGCTAGGTTACGTAATACTCGACGGACCTTAAAAATAGCACTATAATTTAAATTCGTATCAAGAAATATTATTTTAAATTATAGTAACACTATTTTGCAAGTACTCTTATCAGTTATGATTTAAATTTGATATTTTTAATTATAAATAAATTAGTAATATCACAGCGTTATATTTTTGGAAAGTGGTAAACAAACGGTTTATACTAGACGAAAAGAGAGGTTTTGTCTTTCTTTATACAAGTACGAAAAAATAAAATTCTTATTTGCTCTTTTTCTTACAGTCAAGTGTCATACCATTTTTCTCTTTTTACTTTTCTTTTTACATTTGTTAGACATTTCGTTGCTAGAATTATTTAGACTTTGCAAAAATCTTTTGTATATATATTATTACCAAAAGAAAATGTACATAACAGCGAAAAATTGAAAGGAAAACAATTATTTCTTTATCTTGTCTTATTTCAGTTTCTTAATTAGGGTTAAAAGTTTGAAACTAGAAATTGTCTCAATGTTATTTAACTCTTGTTACTTTTATTTTTTCTAAAAGCTAATAATATGGTGGGTAAGACTGAATTTTACCACCATGATTAAGATGGTAATTAACAATCCATACGTAACTTAGAACACAAATTTTTGTAGTTAAATGATTTAAAAGTATAATCTCAAACACATATCGCTGTTAATAAAGGAAAAGGTAAAACTAAATCATAATTAAAAAAGTCAGGCTGGCCTGACACCTACCACTAATTAAAGTTATCATATTTATTACTAGTAAAATAATGATTATTAATGGGAAGACGACGTTTTTACCAACCCATTAATTAGCCTTGATTTGCTGACAGCATCTATAATCTCTAACCTAGTTAAATTGCCTTTTTAAACACAAAAAATAAAGTTTAATTAAACATTGCACGTGATGATCATCCCAAAATCTAAAATAAATTTGTCCTTTGGAACATTAATCTAATGTTTAGTTAACAACTTCAGTGCCTTCTTAACAGCCAACAATATGTTTTCAATGAGCCAATTATCACTAATCTTTAAATGAAAGGAGTAGTGTGCGATTTTACCTAACTGATAATTATTTTAGTTGAGATTAAAGTTGCATACATAGCGTTTATTGTTCGGTCCCATGAAATATAAGTGGATTTTTTATTTTGTGTCTGTGTTCGCTAAGAATGTTATACTAAAAATATTTTTATACATATAATATTTAAATATTTTTTAATTTTTTTAACAATAAAACATAAAAAGAAAATGAAGTATATTTTCCTCCCTAAAATCAACTTCTTTGTTTGTGTGATTAGTATTATCAAGAAAAAAATCAAGGAATTGATTGAGCGTAAACTAGCCAGTTTATACCATAATAATAATTAAGTTTAAAAAAATTATATATTTATAAATATTCAATGGTGTATATAGTAATATTACAAAATTGAATTAATAAATTATTAAATTTACGTGAACTCAAAATGTGCCTTTAACGATCCTTCCCCGCTTATACCTTACAAACCGTAACATATAACCATGGACGAACTCATTGTTTCCCGTAATTAATTTTCTTAAAGGTGAAGAAGAGTTGAACAAATTTTTTACGTATTTTTTAAATATCTTGAGTTATAAATTATTATGACTAATATATTTTTTTTTTAATATATAAATTTTATTTCAAAAACTCCATACTAAAATTCACGATCAAGATTAAATCATTCCATCGTTGAAATCTGAATTATATAATTAGATGAATGGGAGTGATCATGAGAATATTGGATATATGGTGAGTGATAGAATGAGTGAGCAAGCAATGAGGAAATATTCTTGTGGCCCTATTTATGGATTTGCCTCCTCTCGATTTTTTTCCCCCATTTTTTCCGAGTTTCTATTTGGATTAGTGATACATGACATAGGTTAAAATAAATAATTAAGTTTTAATTTTCAAAGTAAATTTTTAACCATGACTTAATTAATAAATACATTATATATTAAGTATTAAAAATTATTATAATATAACTATCTTAGCAACATATTATCTTGTCGATAAGTATAGAGAAAAAAAATTTCTTCCTAAATTTCTTTTATACGTAAGATTTTTTTTAAAAAAATTCTTTTAAATAATCTTTTTATCTAATTAACTGAATAGAAGTATACAAATTATAATTAACTATCGTATGTACTGGTATCACCGTATTCGTAATCTTATTATGAAATTGAAATTAGTTTGTTAAAATTGCTGGATTATCTCTAGATAATTTATTAATCACGGATCAATATGCTTTTAATAAAAGATTATAATAAAAATATTATATAAATTGAAAAAAAAAAGAATCGTACGATAAAAAGAGAAGGAAGAATTTTTTTTTCTATATATATGGACAAGATAATATGTTGCTAAGATTATGAAATTATAATAATTTTAATACTTAATATATAATGTATTTATTAATTAAATCATAGTTAGAGATTAACTTTAAAAAAATAAATTTTAACCATTTATTTTAACTTATAACACTGTCATTAATCCAAATAGAAATTTAAGAAAAATGGAGAGAAGAGAAATGAAGAGAAGCCGGATCCCTATTTATATAGAATCGTCAGCATGCAATATTAATGCTTTTGTCATAAAATTGGGTGACTTTGCCTACTTTCCGTTTTATCATACTAGTTTCTATGAAAAAAACTAAGGATGTCAATCATTTCTGATGAATCCCTTTTTTTTTTGTTAGAGATGAATTCAGAATTTGATTAAAATAGTAAATATAAAATAAATAAATATAATCATATTACTTTTCAATGAGTTTTCGTCTTTCAATGCAACATAAGAATCATTAGCTCATTTTTTTATTTCTTTTTTTTTGTATGATTGAATAAATTTTTGTGATTAAATTGATTCGATTCTCATTCTCTCGTACAAAAATTTTGTAGAACATTCAATACAATTTTTTCTACTTCTCTGATGATTATATTCTCCTTAGAGTCAATACATTTATACATGATCGTGCTATTTAGACAAGAAATTGAAAAAAATATATTGATTGACAAGCATAAATTCCTAAAATGTATTTAGTGTTTTCATTCTTCCTCTCCATGATTGTTATTCTTAAATATAAAAAGCTAATCTAACGTACATATATTAGCATGCTTATTATGAATATAGTGACATGTTATATTTCAACTTTCAACACTAAAATTATGAGAATATATGATGTGTGCCCTTGTCTGTCATCTATTTGTAATTTTTTTCTAATATTGATGGGATTGCTTTCCCACTTTTTGCCTTATTGGTAGGATACCAAATGCTATGCTTCTCAAAACCTTAATGCTTTTGGCTATTTCTTCATAATTATATCATTACTTACATGCTCATTTGGTTTAACTCATAGTCAATTTATACTCTATTACCATCTCCTCTTCTCACGAAATAGAGAAGAAAATATGCGTCAATCACTCTTGCTGTGATAGCTAATTATAATAAATTAAGGTTCGTAACTTGTATATATACATCTTTAGTGTACATGTTCATTCCTTTAACCAGGGTTTCAAATATAATTTGACAGTAATCTAATGTAACTATCAACGCGGAATTTATTAACCTCGTACTTGTTGATTTTCTTTATGTCCTTCAAAAAACATGGACTAATGCAAGTGTGCAACTATGGTGTAAAGTTGGTTTACTAATTGGAATTTTGGTCTATATTAGCTTCTATATTTTATCTTATCCCTTTCTTTTCGTGTTAAATATCTTTCTGATATTTGAGATAAATATTTAAATCGTGAGATAGCAAATTTTAATTATTTTTTTTAAAAGTGATAATCTTTTATATCTCAAAAATATAAAAGTAGGGAGCTTACCACGTGAGCTAACGAGTTTACACTCATGATTGACTCAACCTTTAAGATTGCAACCTTGCATCAAGTGTCTACAACTTTCTTTTTTTTTATTTTAGTGTTTATAACTTTAATCACGAAAACGAGAGACTAGGGCCCAACTAGCTATTGCCAAGTTGCTCATAAATTATTCCTATTAAAGTCAATATTATGATTTATTACTCTCTTTCGACACTTATTTTAGAACGGAAAATTTTGATATTTTCTGTGTTAGACTTACTTTTGTTATCCATGTAACCAACATAGCTTAACATATTTCATAAGCTAAACGTTAAATTTTTTAACCGATAATAATTTATCACATAAATTTTTTATGATTATATATTACTCTAATATATATATTATTACTAATAACTATCATTTGAAAATCGATCTTCATTATTATATCAACATAATGTGAATTATTATAAAATAATTTTAAATTAATCAATTTAATATAAGTATCGAATCTCAAATAGAAAAAAAAACAATCGAGAGGAGGTGAAGTGCATCAGTGCAAGATTTTTGTGGAAAAGAATGTAAGGTGATGACTAGAAAACAAATGCTAACTGATTAAAAAGAGTGGTGCTATATGATGACTGCCATGCATTATATACATGGAATTATTAAGAATGAAATTATGGTCGAATGAATTTAGGCACGCACTTGTATGCACCATATTTCTCTTTTATTTTTTGTCTTTTAAAAGATAATTAAAGAAATACCCCATAAGTAAGAAATTATTATCTATAATTATCAATAAAATTTATACTTTAGCTAATTTATTATTATTATTTTTTGCCTGTATTATTATATTAGAGCATAGAAACGGCAACGACGTAAGCCTTGTCCTTATCGCATTGGTTCCATCAGAAACTTCAGAATTGAAGATTTCATAAGGAAAACAAATTAAAACTTGTAGAATTGATCAAAGA
The DNA here is from genome assembly GCF_001406875.1 of Solanum pennellii. NCBI lineage: Eukaryota > Viridiplantae > Streptophyta > Magnoliopsida > Solanales > Solanaceae > Solanum > Solanum pennellii. Next base: position 72,140,867 of record NC_028639.1, read on the forward strand.
GGTAATACTACCAATGTGCGCTCCCATTAGAATAGTTGAGATTTCTTCGTTCTTTATTAAAATTTAATTAAAAGAGTTATTTTCTTAAAAATATTGAGAAAAAATAATTAATATATTTTATTAAAAGTTTAACTTATTTATATTATTTTTATATGATAAAAGACTTATTCATGTTATAAATATTTTTTTATGTTGTCGATCATGATCCAGCTGCCTCCTTAGTTAAATTAATTTTAAAAGAAAAAACACTCAAAAATGTTATTAAACTTTGAGAAAAAACTCATTTATATTATCTGTTAATAACTTGACACGTGTATATCATTTTAGTTAACAAATAATAAGCCTTCTTTCTCAATAAAAATTATATAAATAACTAAATTTTTAATCGATAGTGTAATAAACTTTTTTTTTAAAATTTAATAATATACTCTAATTATATTTGAACTTTAATACGAATATCGAATACGAAAACTAAAAAAACAAAGAGATAATAGTGAAAGAAATTAAAGGGCTTTTTCCTTCTATGTCTCCCACCATCTTTTGTTGGGTCGGCCTTTCCCTAGACAAACCTTTGTGGGTTTGTCCTGTCGATATGTACCAAATTAAATGTTTTTTTTATATATAAATAATATTGCGTGCATGCGTGTTTTTGTTTTCTACCTTATTTTTTTAATTTATTTTTAGTCTTTGATTCCCATCGAACACTCTTTTTGAAAAATATTCTGTTAATAAAAAGAAGAAAATAAAAAAGATTAAAAATATCCTTCTTCCTTGTGGTTCATTTTGCAGCCTTTTTTTCTCTTCTGGGATTCTTTAAAGTTCCTTGTACTCTTGCTTCTTGACTCTTTTCACCAATTAATATAGAATTTTAAAAAATAAAAGTGCTTGCACGTGAGCAGTCAATTAAATATTGCAAGTAATAATTGGATTTTATATCTAAATACATAGAATGTTTGTTATACAATTATTATTTATTTATTTAAATATTTCATGCCTTATGAGAGGACCTTATCATTTGATCAAAATATCAAAATCATTGATCATTATTTGGTAACCATTTGGCAAATGTATTTTTTCCCGTTAAATATTATTTAGGTTTGAGGCGTGTTAAATATGTTGTTCTCGAAATACTTTTTACACTTAGTGTATAATATAAGTTGACATATTTATAAAAATACTAAAACTATGTAATTATACAGAAAAGTAAAAATAAAAATAACAACTACAAGTACAATTCTTTATAAAGTGAAAAATGTCTTCTTCTGAATAACGATAGACAATTTTCAGATATACACTAGTTTATTTTCCTAACAAATTCACGGGTAAAAACCATATGATATTTGCAAATGATAATAATAATAATATATAATCCAATTATGAAAAAATAGAAATAATGTAATTGAGAAATTTTGTATAGAAAAGATGTAATCTAACATAAAATGAACTAGTTACAACAGGTGCAGCTCTAAATCTTTTTATCAATATGTTTGGTATTGAAATATCGAGTGTAAATAAATATTTTCATCGTAAGTCAACTTGATTCGCAGAGATACATATTATTATTTGCCAACTGCGTGTATATCATAAAATCACAGCTTCAGTTTTCACTCCTCAGGCTTTAGAAATGGATTTTGAGTTTGTAAGAGCCCAATGGCCCAGTAAGTTCCGATCTTGGGCCTGATTATTATTGGGCTACTTTTGCCCCCTCATGTTACATACTCCTACTTGTAGGCCCGTTGTTATTTTTTATACGGAAAATTATTCCAAGAACATTTATATGTAATTTAGTGAAATAGTATGGAGTCGGAATGTGGTAGGAGTGAGGGCTTGGGATGACATGGGTTTGGCGGAAGGTATTTGGTAACGGGGGATGAGACAGTGTACATGGAACGTCACTGATGAACGAACTTTCCGTATATTATTAGGAAAATGATTTTTCTTATTTTTAAGAAAGTTTATATTTCTATAGAATATATTTTTCAAAACATTTGTCATAGCAACTTTAAGGTTGTCATCTTTTGCTTTATCATAATCGTTTCTGTTATTCAAATATACTTTTTATCTTAAATTTTTTTATACTTAAATAATAAAAGATGCACACAATAATTTATTTTACGAATATATATTTAACATAATTAATACATACATACAAAACACATTCAATTAATCATTAGTATATAGAAAATTATAACAAGTAATGTATGATTTATCAATTAATTTTTATGCATACATATTAATTTTTGAACATTTGAAATAAAATTTCTAACCACCAACATTGCTTTTGATGGAGTAATAAAAGTACTCCTCCTAACACACCCAAAAATAACGTGTGTGCTATTCAAATTTAATATTCCCTTTGTTTAAAAAAGATTGACTTAGTTTGACTTGGAATGGAGTTGAAAAAAGAAAAAAGACTTTTTAATCTTAGTGTTCTAATTTGAAGTTATGTCAAATGTACCAAAATAACCTTTAATCTTAGTGTTATAAAAAGAAAAAGTAATCATTCTTTTTGAAACGGACTAAAAAAAAATATTGTTTAAAAAATGAAATAAATAAATAATAATTGTGACTTCACGGTCTATTTGTGATTATATCATATCCACCTTCTCCTTCACGGCTTCAGGCTTCAGCAGCCACCCCAAGGATTCTCTCTTTCTTTCTGTAATATCAACTCATAGATAGTTAGTCCCTGTTTTCCCATTTTCAGTGCCATTTCGTTTCGATTGCATTTTTTTTTCACAAAAACAAAACAAATTTCACTTCTAGCTGATTGATGCAGCAGAAAGGTAGAAACAATAACCGTAGATCCAGGAGCTTCTCTAGATCTCGTCTTGCCATTGAGGGTTTCTAGCAATTTATTTCTCTACCATATACTAATTCCCAATCCACATTCTCTTCTTCAACCATTCCAAATCATCACAACAGATTTCTCTATCATCAATCAACCATGGCTGCTGCTTCAGGTATGTAGAGACTATCAGTCATCTATTATTATTATCTTACGTACTTTGTTTGAATTGAACGGTTTTGATTGTGAAATCATGTGGCCTGTAGGACAAGAGCGTGAGGTTCAAAAGAGTTATTGGATTGAGCACACTGCGGAACTCACTGTCGAGGCCATGATGCTCGACTCTAAAGCAGCGGATCTCGACAAAGAAGAGAGACCTGAGGTATATGATTCATTCTATGATATATTGATGTCCATATTAGCTTAATCTCGCTTGGATATATAGATCGTATTGTTTAAGAATTACTCACTACTGTGCATGTCATTTTCATTGATATCCCATTTTAGAGTATAGCCTTTTCTTTTGCCAAAATTTTAAAAGGAGCTACAATGCTTAATTTTGTTTCGAAAGTGTTATTGGTATCTAAGTCATACTACATATCCGTTAATATGGAATTACTGTTTGATAACCAAATACTTGTTTACTTGATGAGTTAAAATCCACACATATGTGGTTCAGATTTAAAATGGTTCCATCTACGTCTATAGGATTCAGACACAAGGGATTGTTGTTGGTGAAGACGGAGAATAAAACATCAGCTCTTTTTTAGGATTAAAGACAATGTAGAATAATCATACTCAGTAATGTCATCGGTTCCTAGTGACTGATGGAGCTGGGACTGACACATGCACTAAATAATTAAAATATTTACTATGATTGACCCTGTAGCTGTCTTCAACTCGTAATTTTCTGGGCATTTCCCAGATGTTTTTCTATGTATATATTGTCTTTATTAAATGCTAATGTCTAGCTGTATTTCTGATCCAGCATTCGGTATGTAAATTAGTTGGTTGTGAAATTCACTAACTAGGGTTGAGATTCTAGTGTATGGGGGTTTTGGTCATTAGTTAGACTGATGTACTACAGCCTCTTCTCTTTGGAGGTCCAACCTCTTTGAGTTCATTGAATCTGTTTTCTGCTTTGAGAAGAAATTGGTACTTTTTAGTTCTTAATTTTGTTGCCGAACTAGACGGTCTAATTGGTTTGTTTTGTGAGTTGGCATGATTACATGTAAGACAATTTACCTATCTCCCCGAAATTTGAAACTTTTGGATGATCATATAGGTGCTCTCTCTGCTTCCGCCGTATGAAGGAAAAACTGTGTTGGAACTGGGTGCAGGTATTGGCCGATTCACTGGTGAATTAGCCCAGAAAGCTGGACAGCTTATAGCATTGGACTTTATTGAAGGCGCAATTAAGAAGGTTTCCAGTTGTTTTACCCTTAAGATATTTGCATTTTCTGTCTCCATCCGACATGTGCTGTCAATAAGAAGGGTTACTATGACTAAGATGAAAAGAAAAGAACTAGTCTAGATGATTCATTTGTCATTTCTTCATAATTGATAAGTACTGATAAACTCATAGAATATATTTGTGCATATCCTTATCTTTTAATGTGCTTCCTTGCAGAATGAAAACATAAATGGGCACTATAAGAATGTCAAGTTCATGTGTGCTGATGTGACTTCCCCGAATTTGAATTTTTCACCGGAATCGGTGGACTTGATATTTTCTAACTGGCTACTGATGTATCTTTCTGATGAAGAGGTAAATTCTCTCTTTTATTTGCCTCATCTTCCGCATAGAAAATCATTGTAGTTGCATCTATATTCTACACAAAGAACGAATCGCCAGTTAAATGTGTCAAATTTGGATATAGATTTATGCAAGATTGGCTATGAGACAGTTACTATATTAGCTAATATTCATCATGTTGGTTGGTTACTTTTGAGTATTTAAAGCATTTTCCTTTAAAAAACTATTTTAGTGGTGGTGTGGAGAGATCACGGTTAGGCAAAGCTTAAAATATACAGGAAAATAGTTAAACTATGTTACATACACATGTTTAAACTAATTTGTTTTTCACTAGTGACACACTAAGATCCTCAATAAAATGAAGCATTTTCTTTGCAAGAACATGATTTACAGCAGCATTGTTGAAAATAAAAACTTAATGTCATACGTATTTAACCTTTATTTCCACAATGGTTTTAGGTTGAAAACATTGCTTTCAGCCCTATATGGCAATCCATAATTTGAGCACCTCTTCGACAACTGTAATTTGAATGATATGCTTTGTACTAAATATCAGCTTTTAATATTATTTTTCAACCAGTGTACTTCATATGATTTACTTACCTGTAGATATCAGCGACCATTATGGGTGTTAGCTTACTGGTGTAACAACTGTTAGAAATATTTCTCACTCTTTGTAGCTTGCTGCCAAAATGTCTATGTATGAGATCTTCCTCACTCACCATACCTTTGTCTGATTTGAATTGCTGTACTTTTTTGTGACTTAAACATTTGAACTCGTTTCTACCCTTGCTGCAGGTTAAGGCTCTTGTTGAGAGAATGGTTATATGGTTGAAAGTCGGTGGTCACATATTTTTCAGAGAGTCATGCTTCCATCAATCAGGAGACCACAAGCGAAAGAACAACCCAACCCACTATCGAGACCCTAGCTTTTATACAAAGGTCTAAACTTTGCTTTCAACTGTTTTCTTGTCCCACATTATGTTATGGGAGCTGCATATTAAAAGAAAATTTATTATATCCTTGAAATTCAATTCAACACAGTGCTGAAGTATGAAGTATGTTACTGTGTTTACCTACTATCTGTCTTCATGTAGTAACTTTTTTTCACACTTCTGTGTGTATATTCCTGTCCTTTTTTCTTTGCCAGTTAAGTGGTTCTCTTTGGTAAACCCTAGATAAGGCATTTTCTTTTCTCTGGAGTTTGATAATGTTTTTCTTAAGTGATCACCGCTCTGTCATAAAGTGCTCTGAAACTCTACCAGACCAAAAAGATGAAGTGCTTTGAAACTTTATCGTGCACTCTAAATTACCACTCTTTCTATAAGATAATTTAACCAAAAAACCTATCTTTACACAATGGAAATATGAATAATTTGAAACGATGCATTTGTCAGTAGTCACTTTGGGAATAAGTTGAGTTGATGCGTCAATCAGTTGTCACCGGACATAGCTGGCCCCATTCTCAATTGTTACTAAGAAAGTATAGTAAGTACTGAAAAGTAGGTGTCAAATACAGGTTTTCAGAGAATGTCACGTAAATGCTGGTGATGGAAAATCATTTGAACTTTCTCTTGCTGGTTGCAAGTGCATCGGAGCTTATGTGAAGAACAAAAAGAATCAAAATCAGGTAGAATTATGCTTACCTCATGAACCCTTTAGTTAGTTTGATATTAACCTGACTATCTAATCACTGTTTTTTTGCTGCTTGCACCTTGCAGATTTGCTGGACGTGGCAGAAGGTTGCTTCTAAGGATGACATGGAATTTCAGCGTTTCTTGGATACTGTTCAGTACAAGTGTAGTGGCATACTACGCTATGAACGAGTCTTTGGACAAGGTTTTGTTAGCACAGGAGGACTTGGTATGTCTCTCAGATTGCATGTTGTCTTGTTTACTGTAGAGGGATTGTAAATACGTGTTTTACAATCTTGGGACTACCATTGGGAGATAATACAACTTTTTCATTCATCATACTAGAGACTAGATCTATGTCTATAAACCAACCATGCGTTTGGCTCAAGACAAAAACTTTGTTTCCATAGATGCCTTAGCCATTTAACTTAAATGGGAGAACCCAATAAACCTTTGAGTGTCCAGAGGTTCCATGAATTTCAACCCCTTGGAATTTATTGGTTCTCCAATAATTTCCTTAGACCTTAAGCCCTTATCTTATTGAAAAAATGGCCCTTAGACTCTCAAGGTTATACTTACTAAGTTTCTTTTGTTTCACTGTAATTGTGGTGAGGACTTATGCAGAGTGTGCACTTGGTACTGTGGAGATATCTGCTTGCAAGTGTGTCTTCTCGCTTGATGCAATGTTATTTTGTTCTTTTCCAATCATTTAGTTTCTGAGCTGTACTTGTTATTGAGCAGAAACTACAAAAGAATTTGTAGCCATGTTGGATCTTCAGCCTGGCCAAAAAGTCCTTGATGTTGGCTGTGGCATTGGAGGAGGTAACTTCTACATGGCTGAAAAGTATGATGTTCATGTTGTTGGCATTGACCTGTCTATCAACATGATATCTTTTGCTCTTGAACGTGCTATTGGTCTCAAGTGTGCTGTTGAATTTGAGGTTGCTGATTGCACCAAGAAAACATATCCTGATTGTACATTTGATGTCATATACAGTCGGGATACTATCCTTCACATCCAGGTAATTCACCTGAGCTTCTAATCTTTTTCAACTAATTATCTTCTTTATTCTACTTATTTTCATTCCACTTGGTTCTTTCTTTAATTGTTATACCACGTACTTAATTGCAATTTCTGTGGTAAAAGTTGTCCTTTCTGTATGTATGCAGTCAACTTAGGCACAGTGTCATGTCATCTCATCTTCTTGGTCATCTTACAACTCCTTTGAAATCAACTTATTTTGCTAATTTTTTTTTCCTTAGTGATGGAGGGACCTTACACCACCCAAATTATCCCTCACTTTGTCCGTAAACCGTTCACTGTTGAAGTCAAATATTTTTATAGTTCATTGTTTCAATGGTGTGATGTCAGGACAAACCTGCACTGTTCAGATCTTTCTACAAGTGGCTGAGACCAGGAGGCAAAGTTCTTATAAGTGATTACTGCAAAAGAGCTGGACCAGCATCAAAAGAATTCGAAGGTTATATTAAGCAAAGGGGGTATGATTTACATGATGTTGAAGCATATGGGCAGGTATATACTCATTCCATGTAACAGGCCCTCTCCTCTTTTTTGCCTCGTGTTTATTGTTTGACTGCTTCTTTGAATTTTACTTGTGCCGATCATATAGATGCTCAGAGATGCGGGTTTTCATGAAGTTGTGGCCGAGGATCGTACTGAACAGGTATGTAATTTACAGATCTTGTCTTAAACTGATATGCAAGGCTAGTAATATATTGATACAGACCTAATTTCTGCACTTGCATTGCAGTTCATTAAGGTTCTGCAAAAGGAGTTAGATACTGTGGAGAAGGAAAGAGAATCTTTTATCCATGAGTTCTCTGAAGTGAGTGCTTCATTATATGATACACTTTGTAATTTGTATCTTTTAATTTTTCTCATCTTTTGTGGATTGATTTTCTTATTTTAAAATATTACAGCAAGACTATAATGAAATAGTTGGAGGTTGGAAGTCCAAGCTAATCAGGAGTTCATCTGGTGAGCAGAGGTGGGGCTTGCTCATTGCCAAGAAGAAATGATTTATCCAAACGTGTGGTGGATCTATTTCCATTTATATACTGGAGTATGAACATTTCTTCCAGTTCTATGTAATAATTGTTTTACCTGCGATTTAGGGATAAAAGATATTACTAGCATACTCTTCCCTCATCTTGGACAAATTTGTTCTTCATTTGCTATCATTATGCCTTGGATTTTGATGCATGTCGCATTCTTTATGAGTTCCATATTTCATCATGTGTTGTGCATTTGTTCTGTCACACCATGTTTAACTAGTGTTGTGCGAGTTAGGAATTGTCAGCTTTCTCTATGCGTGCCTGCTGATCATTCAACTAATAATTATTATCTTACAAAGTTATTTTTCATTGTTAGTTTAAAGCTATTGATAGTGTTGCAAGCTCTCCTTTCTTTGACACTAAAGGGAGGATGGAGAAGTAAACATGATCCAATTCATTTAGAAGGAAATTCTTTGCAGAAAGTTGTATTTGTTTTGAATTAACATATGCGAGTGAGATTCATGACACACAAACTTAAGAAGTGTCTTCAACATATATCAGGTAAATTTTGCAATCAAATTCTACTCACTAGAGTAGAATCCTTTAAGGTACAAAGTCATGACAAGGATACAATACGTTGTGTTCCACCTTTTGAATGAACAAAAGTAGTAAAAGGTTCACGGTGTCAGAAATGCATAAACACAGTACAAATATAGTAGAGAAAACATAAATCTAGTGGAGTTTCAGGTTCACAGCAGCATGTAACATACGTAATAGCAGATTGGTCGAACACCTTTAATCTTCTCCAGTTTCATCTTCATAATCACTGTTTTCTTCAGCTGTGGCATCTTGATACTGCTGATACTCTGCCACAAGATCATTCATATTACTCTCTGCTTCAGTAAATTCCATTTCATCCATCCCTTCTCCAGTGTACCAATGCAAAAATGCCTTTCTCCTAAACATTGCAGTGAACTGCTCACTCACTCTCCTAAACATTTCTTGAATTGAAGTTGAATTCCCAATAAATGTTGAAGATATCGAAAGCCCTCTAGGTGGTATGTCACAAACACTGGATTTGACATTGTTCGGAATCCATTCCACAAAATAGGAAGAGTTCTTGTTCTGCACATTCATCATTTGCTCATCAACTTCTTTTGTGCTCATTTTGCCTCTAAACAATGCTGATGCTGTGAGGTAACGACCGTGTCTTGGATCAGCAGCACACATCATGTTCTTGGAATCCCACATTTGTTGCGTCAGTTCAGGGACTGTAAGTGCTCGATATTGCTGAGATCCTCTTGATGTTAGAGGCGCGAATCCAACCATAAAAAAATGAAGCCTTGGGAAAGGGATTAAGTTCACAGCTAGTTTTCGAAGATCAGAATTCAGCTGGCCAGGGAATCGCAAGCAACATGTCACACCACTCATTGTTGCTGAAATCAGGTGATTCAGGTCTCCAACTGATCACAACAATAAAACAGATGAATTAGAACCAACTATTCTCTTCCGTAACAGTAAAGTAACAAAATTATCTTGTTTCATATTAAAATAACTGAACTGTCCTCACTATAACCATAAAGAAAGTAAGGGAATTCGATGCTCTAGAAGTCACCTTGATAGATAGACTTTGTTGTAAATTAAGTTACTTGAATATATTTTTGTGACTTTACTATAGTGAATAAAGTTCAACGACCGGAGATTAATCATGTTCTTACAACTTGGTGTGGATAGTTTGAGAGTCCTGAAGCAGATGTCATAGAGAGCTTCATTATCAAGAACCATACACTCATCAGCATTTTCAACAAGTTGATGGACAGAAAGTGTAGCATTGTAAGGCTCAACCACTGTGTCTGAGACTTTTGGAGATGGGAAAACAGAGAAGGTAAGCATCATTCTGTCTGGATATTCTTCTCTGATCTTTGATATCAACAGTGTCCCCATTCCTGATCCTGTCCCTCCTCCAAGTGAGTGACACACCTGAAATCCTGTATTCACATTTCTCTTGTTATCATAAAAGTAACAAAGTAGTTTTTTTTCTAAGAGAAAAAGTTCAAATTTACTCTGTCTACTGGATCCAAAGGTTGAAAAGAACCTTTTACTTTTGAGTATGAGAGTTAACAGTAAGGATCAAATAGTTGCTTTATTAACCTTGTAAGCAATCGGAGTTTTCAGCTTCTTTTCGAACAACATCAAGAACAGAGTCAATAAGTTCAGCACCCTCAGTATAATGTCCTTTAGCCCAATTATTTCCAGCACCAGATTGTCCGAAAACATAGTTATCAGGGCGAAAAATCTGACCAAATGGACCTGATTTGATGCTGTCCATAGTACCAGGTTCAAGGTCCATGAGAACTGCCCGTGGCACGTAACGTCCATTTCCAGTTTCATTGTAATAAACATTAACTCTTTCAAGCTGCAATTCTGAATCTCCACAGTATTTTCCAGTTGCATCAATCCCGTGTTCGTCACATACAACTTCCCAGAATTTTGATCCGATTTGATTCCCACATTGTCCTGCTTGAATATGAAGAATCTCACGCATTTTCAATTTATTTTTTCTTTACACAAATTTTTAGTAATTTGAATCGAGATATTGAGGACCTTATATACAAAGAATGATCAAGTTTTCATTTGTTTCATCCAACGGTTAAGAAGTGTCCGTCCTGTTGAAATATAACAATCGATATTTTGTGGGTGGCCGGCCTCTCATGACCAAACTTTGCCATTTGTGCCTTTTTCTCTTGAGATGTGCCGTCCGTTACTAATATATATATCTACGTGTTTTAGTTTGATTGAGTACACAATTTTATGTAAAGAATTTGTAATGTTCACAAAAGATACTTCTGTTTCGAGGACTTTATGCCAATTAGTAGGATTCAATATAGATGATATGTTGATAGTATCTAATATTACATAAATTATGATAGATGAAGTAGTTAGATTAATTAAAATTAACACCAAATTAAATCTTTAATTAAAAATAGAAGTATTTCATCTTATTTCTATAATAATGAAAGTTTAATTTATTGTTGGTGCTTCAATAATTATGTCAATATAGGTAAGTAGTTATGCCGTTTCATTCTTATATTATTTATTATTGAGACCGACTCTTTAACTCTTTTCTTGGAACTGTTTTAGATAATGGATAAATTATTGCTTGACAAATGAACATGATTATCTAGCCATGGTAGGTAATACTGCAGCACCAGAGCAAGTTATGTAAACTGAGAGTTTTAAAGAAATTAAGGAAATGACTATTTTTATATTACATGATTAAAAATAGCTATTTATAAATTCACCTTGTTAATGTTGTTGCTACCAACGACGGACACGGAAAATCATGATGTTTATACGTGATTAAAATTATTTTTAATCTATATCTTCGTTTGTTGAGTAACAAAAGATTTCATTCTTATGAGTTGGCCTATCGAATTCAACTGACCATCAGCCTCGATGTCATTGAAGGCACAATTTTCCTGGGCCTTATGTGTTCCTTTTGGGCCTGGAATCTTTTAGGCCCAAATTAGAGAACAGTGCAATCTGCTTCTAACTGCCTGATATAATTGAATTTGGGCCTTCGGTGTTCGGTACATTGGACTGGACCACACTTTCATGTAAGTCCATTAAGCTGTTAGGTGGCCCAAATTACTGCTTGCTACAAGTGTTAATTAAGGACTGCTTGCTACAAATATTTTATCGAGACATTTTACACTATGTTTGAATCATTGTTATCAATTGTATTGTATTGTTTTTTTATTATACCTGTTTTGATTGTTACTTAAAATGTATTGTATTGTATTGTTATATTTCGTTGTTACGTCACAACGAAAACCCCTATTTTATGGAACAATCAATTTGGTGTGTTCCCATTGTTACTTAATTTCTTTTTTCAATTATATATTTACATAATATTTCAAAGTACTATTTTACCCTTTATCTTAATCATTTGAATCTAGTCAAGCCTCCTACCTTAGAATAATTAGAATATTTTAGTAAATTTATAAATTACAATACCGTACGATACGATCAAACCAAACAATTAAAATGTTATTAAACAACAACAAACAATACAGTCTAGCCAAATATTGTATCTACCATACAATAGAGTACAATACAATACATTATAAAACAATGGGCAACAATGATCCAAACAAAGTGTTAGGCTTTTCGAGGAAATAAATTGAGATTGAGTAGAATTGAACATTTCTACTTCTTCTCTTAGCATTCAACTAAACCGATGTACGTACCAAGAATCCTCCCTATTGGTAAAGAGGCATTACATATCGTCTTTTTATTACTCCATCTGTCTCATTTTATATGACTTATTTTCCTTTTTAGTTAATCCAAAAAAAGAATAATATATTTCTATATTAAATAACAATTTAATTTTAATAAATATCTATTTTATCTCAATGAAATGATTTTTTGTCTCACAAATTTCTATCATTCATTTTAGACCAGAAGTTTTAAAAATCTTTCTTTCATTCTTAATATTTGTGTCAAGTCAAACTACCTCACATAAAATGAGATGGAGAAAATATTATCATTCCGTCAATTTTCATACGTAGTAACAGTACTACAAATAATGTGAGTATAATATTATACGATAATATATACATACGTAGAGTCTAAAGAGGATAATATGTAAGTGATTTTACCATTATCTCGAGAAAAAATAAAATAGAAGGGGTGGGGGTGGGGTTGAATGGACCAGTAGGAATGAGGGTTTGCAGTGGTCTATCGTTTTCATATTGTGTGGTGGTGGCATTCTTTCATTTAACATTCTTACAGCTATATATTAGCTAGGGTTTTGTAGAGAGAGAAAGTGAGACAGAATGAGTACTCACATGATGATCTCATGATATACATATATATATATACTATAAAAAAAATTCAGTAGAGAGAGAAATAAAGAAAGACAAGACGTGATCACTTATTTAAACTACAATAGAGAAACTTCTGCATCCTTTTGCCTGCCTTATTTATGCCTTTGACAGTTGCCCCCTTTGTATTGTCCCTCTCCCAATCAGTTTTGTATATTTCCTCCATATATTATTTAATTCACTCGCATGAGTCGTTTGCTGTGAGGTATAAGATTATTTTATCCTACTTTAGATTTGAGATATTAGTCAGTCATGAGATTACTAATACCATCGTTTATACTTTCATGATATAATAAGTTTATCACATAAATATAGTGGAATAGATTATCTTAGGAAAACTTATCTCGGAATTACTTGTTCTCAACCTAATAAATATCACTACTTAAATATATATACTATATCAAGTGAACGAATAATTTAATTATAAAGTTTTTTATATTGATAGGGTAAATAATAAGGCCAATGGTGGAGTGGGAGAATTATGATCTTTCGACTCGGTCCTTGACTAATCAAGAGATTTGGGGTTTGAGCCAAGAATATAGGGAAGTACTTTGAAACCCCCAAAAATTGCATTGTTAATGTAATGAATGTTCAAGTAGACCCAAAAATAATTGCTATATCTATGTTAAATTATAATTAGTATAATTGTGAAGTTTAACTCAACTAAGCATGAAATTACGTGTTCAATAGAATTCAGTAGCTAACTTTCGATTCAAACCCTAATAATATTGCATGTTATGAAATTTACTTAGAGAAAGTGCAAAAAGTAAAATTTTTAGTACAATGTTGTTGTGCTTAAGTGAACATGAAATTTAGGGTTGTAGAAAAGTAGTAACTAATACTACCTAGGAAAATGAACAATCCGCGTGGCTAAGGAATTATAAATTATTTATAGGAAAAACTTAGGATTAGCACAAATACATTCAAACAAAGCAAAAGAAGATTATGAAACAATAGAATGAAAAAATATTTATGTAAAAACCATATAGTATAATATGATTTGTGGACAAAAAAGATTTGTAAGTCACTTTTTGAAGAAAAGATAGAGCACTTTTTATCCAAGTCAAGGTAAAAAGTTAAAGAGTAAGAAGAAGGCAAAAAGTACAATTTGGCATGGACAAGATTCTCCCTGCAACACTCTTTTTATTTGTTAGTTTATATTTTTGCAGTTGTAAATGTATATCTTCTGTAACAGCTTCCATATAAACAGATTTCTGTCCTTTGCCTGAAATATAATTAGCATAAAAATAAAAAAGATATATGATGAAAAATCAAAGTCTTCTATACAATTTATTTAGTACAATCAGAGAAAAAAGAATCAAATCTCTACAGGTTTACGAAATTGATAGCATCTTTCAAACCTTATTCGGTTAATATTCATACATTTGCCGAGGTTTCGTTTGAATATAGATTTTGAAAATAAATATTTGGTTGTAAAATTTATTTAATTTTTGGGAGATTTTGTAAATGTATTGTGTTAATGTTTGAGAGAATGTAAATATCAGCTAATATCGAGTTATTTATTATTATGCGTTTTTCTCTAATCCTTTAATTACAACTACATTATGAAATAGAAAATCCAAAGATTATTCATTTGTTGATTAATGATCTTATCCTAAGATAGTGTTGAATATCATTTAACATTATTTTTATTTTCTTTTAATTATAACTAGTAAGGGAAAAATCATGCAATACAAGGACCCAATATTTATCATAAATTTTTTAAAAAAATCCATCTAAAGAAAAATTATATATATTTGTGTGTAAATCATCGCATCAAGTGTAAAATAATAACCTGATAAATATTATTAATATTGGTAACTTTAAAGTTGTATTGATTCAACGATTTTAAGTTTTTGTTTCACAATAAATTACATACATTTGTGTAGTATTAAAATATTTCCTTTTTTTTCTCGAAAACTTGTTGTGATGGGGCTCATTGGGATAATTTTTTTTCATCAACCGTAAATTTTTATTATAAGAAGTTGCAAATAAAAAACTTACGCTGATATTAACAAAACATTCAAAGTAATAAAACTATAATTAAAAGAAATAAAAATACAACTAAAAAGGATCCAATAATTTCAAGAAACTACATACTAATTAGTAATTTATTGTTTAACAAATTTTCCACATTTAAAACTAATTCCACAGATCCTTTGCTTCTCCATAAATTCATTGAAATGTTGAGCAACATGAATATTTATCATGATTATAAGTTTCATCACACGTAAATTAACATGATGCAAAATTTAGATTATAAGTCTCATACAAAAGACATTTAACTGCTTTTTAATGATGTAAATTTAGATTAATCGAATAAAAATAATTTTGATAGAAATAATAGAATGATCGGAACCCACCGACTTGTCTTTATACGAGTTCATGACGTACAAAGATAAGTACTGGTGTGGTGGTAATTAATTATAATTGGGCTTGCTTGCTCCCTCTTGACTAGTCTCTCTCACCTAATATTTTACATTTTGTGTTGTAATAAATTCATCGAATTGCTCGTTCTATCATATGATATTGCGATAAATCCCTTAAAAATGTTTATCATGAAGGCGAGTTTTGCTAATGTATCCGTGAACTTCTTTTTATTTTCTTGCATCTTTGTTACTATGACCTACAGACAATAGAAAATGCACGTGTTCGATCTTTCAAAATGAAATTTTTATCTTTTATAAAAATTTAGAGTTTCATCAAAATTATAAAGTAGACAATGAACAAGAGATAAAACAGATTACCACTCCCCATAGGCCATATTCATATCCCACCAACCAACAAAAACGAATAAAAAAAAAGATAAAATTAAAACAGTACTAGTGATGATGCTGATCAACTCAAATAATTGAAAGAAAAAAAAAGAGAGTACACATGCATAGTATATATGAAAATATGAAAGCATGGTATTGTGTAAATACATGATGGTACAAAGAGTTGATAAGCTACAAATACACTCACAAAACCACACTACGTAGTACTATATTATCCGTCATGCCTCATCGATTCTAATAATATTGTATGGTCCACGTATGTAGATAAAGTCAAAAAAGTTATTTTACGAAACATAAATATAAAAAAAATAAAAAAAAAGTAAGCAATAATTCAGTGTATGCAATAAAATCCAGAGTGTTGTCTCCTTTAATTTCCAAGAAAATTCACGAATTGTCTTAGACAACAAAAAGGTACTAACCACTGCTGCCAAACAAGAAAAATAAATACAACCAAAGAAAATAGGACCACGATATAAACGATGTCGTGCGACTGATGAAGTTATTATTCCTCTTTTAATTGAAGATTTCGAATTTAAATTTTAGGAATAAAATTCTTTTTTTTTTTGGTATGAACGGTTTTCCCTTTACGAGATTTTACGCGATGCAAATCTAAACTAGTCAGGCTAGTAAATATCGGACATCAAAAAAATTAGGCCATGAAAAACGAAAACCCTAGCCTGAAACAAACCTTACAGGCTTTAAATTTTGCCTTTTTTCTTTCTCTTTATTGTTATCAGTTTGAGTTTAATTCAAAAGTTATCCCTCTCATTCATTCTGATTGTATTTTTGATAATTCTTTTTGTCAAAGTGTACATCTAATTGCTCTTCTGATTTCTTTTTAATAAGTACTGTGAATTTGCATGTACGTGTCAACTTCTTCTTAATTAACTGTTTTTTCTAACTTTGTGTAGAAAGCAACTACACCTATTTATTGGAAAACATGGCTCTTCCAAGCGTTACCTCTTAAAAGGTACGTCGAAATTAGAAATTTTAATCGAGAAAATTGAATTCGTATTTAAATCAACTTTAAAAGTTAATTTACACTGTGAAAATTGTTCAATATTGTACAAAAAATCACATTTTGAAATTATATATATATAGAAA
The DNA here is from genome assembly GCF_001406875.1 of Solanum pennellii. NCBI lineage: Eukaryota > Viridiplantae > Streptophyta > Magnoliopsida > Solanales > Solanaceae > Solanum > Solanum pennellii. The sequence goes on from NC_028639.1 coordinate 72,157,828, forward strand.
GAGGCAGAGCCAAGATTTTCAATAAGGGGTTCAAAATCTATAGAAATAGATAGCTGAAGAGGGTTCGACACTACTATACATATAATAACTTATTTTAACCATGTATAAGTAATATAATTTTTCACGAAAGAGGGTTCGGAAGGTAGCTCCGCCCCTATATATATATATATAATCTACTCTCCTACCTTGTTTAAATTATGCCATCGATCATATCATTTTAAATTAGCGTTAAAAAGTACACAAGTTTTTACATTTACGCATGGACTAACATCCCTTCTAGAAAGTGAATTGCGTGATATTTTAGCTAATATTGGGTATATAATATATATTTAAAGAATAAGGTTTGTCTAGTAATTATATCATTTTTTAAGAAAACTAACTCAACAAAACTATCAGAAGTACGACTAGGGTCTTCAAAAATATAAGGATATTGTAGTATACGTACATATTTATAATAATAATTGACACTGGCCTAGTTGATTAATTTAAGATAAATGTGTTAATTGGTCTCCCATGTCCCACCCCCAAATTAAGTAAAGAAAAGACTTGTTAACATATTCACATTTCTTAATAAACTGAAGCATACAGTAAAGTGTTTCCTTATAATTAATCAGTAGATGTAGACACAACATATCCTATTATATATATATGCCAACTTGAGAGGACTGTAAAATTATTACTATTAATGTCTTCAAAATGCTAATCTCTCATCCATATTTTAATTTTCAACATCTTTTAAGTTGTCAGACTCAAGATCAACAGAGAGATTAAATTTATAAGATTACTTAAAGTAATTTTTTTGGCTAAACAATATAAAGAGTTTCAAGATCTTATCGCGATCTAATGTGTGAATCGTGCATAATCAGGGAAAATATAGACCGCACCGGTCAGGGGCTCCACATCAAACCCAATAATTATGACTTTGATATCATGTCAAATTTCATATTTGAGGGCTTCAACAACATGGTCCAAATGCATTTTAAGGCAATCTTTGATTTCAATAAACGTTACATCGCATTGAACAACATCATTGCTATAGCTAATAATAGGGATCATAAATTTCAAGTTACATAAACAGTCAACATCTAATTACTCATGTCTAGCTATTTTTCAGTTCTTGAGTGGAAGGAACTCAAAAAACTGATAATGACTACCATTAAAATTATTATTCAAGTTCGCAGCTGCTCCTATTTCATCCTTGTCTGAAAAATTATTTTCATCATTGTTGTCATTGCTGCTACGGAGGGGAAATAATTCAAGAGTCTGTGCTTCATGACCATTGCCTTCTTCTTCTTCTTCGTCTCCGATGATGTTTTGGTGTTTTTGATCACATCTGAAAGGTGTTATAAAGATGTTGAGATGATCTTTGGGCTTGAAAAGTTGTTTTGTCTGATGGTCAATTGTTGTTGGCGTTGATGGACAACTCCTTATAATTGGAGTACAAGTTGCAGTAGTGATAGTATTACTACAAATTGTTGCACAATTGGTGTTGTTGTTGTTGTTGTTGATGGTGGGTGGTGAACAAGACAAATGCATCATCTGCCACGTGGCATTCCTTTCTGCTAATAAGCTCCTTCTTTGTTCTCCTTCATCGAATGGTATCCATCTTTCTGCTGCTGCTACTCTACATGATTCTGCCACTCCTGCTGCTGTTGCCCCTGCCGCTGCCGCTGCTGCACCTGCCTTTGTTTTTGCTGCAGTTTTCTGCATCAATATTTATTGCAAGATTATCAACTATTCCATGCAACTAGTGATGAAAAAAAAAAAAAAGTAACAAACCTATTTTGACCATTGTTCATCATAGCTAGGTACATAGCATACAATTTTGATTTGATAGAGCATATACCTAAGCAAAGTCAAATTTCACGGAAGAGGTTATGCAAACGTCTTTTCGTGATATGACTACAGAGATCGGATCATGGGTGCCCATATCCATCACTTTTTTTTAATGAAATATCTAAAGCACAAAATCCCAAAACCCTATTTCTCATAGACTCAGTACAGCTTTTAAACAACTTTCATATTTTCCAAGAAATAATGTTTTGATTATTTATTTTTTTTACAAATCATATCAACATAATGACATGTTTAGAGAATGTTAATTTGCTTTTTTGGTTATGAAAAAGAGAACGGAAGAGTCTAAGGAAAGAGAAAAGTGAAAAAATAGAGGAAGGAGAGGAGGAAGGACCTCTGCAAGAGTACTGCAGTTTGTTGGGGATGGCCAGTGCTTGGTCTGTTCAATTTCAAAAACTGTCCTATTTGCCCCTGCGAGGACAAACACAAAAACAAAAAATAAGAGTAAAGAAACTTTTTCATCTCTAATAAGCAACAATCGGAATGGAAGAAAAAGCATATCTCAAATCCAAACACAGAATGCAACTTTACAATATATCTTTGAATAACAACAAAAAAATACAAAGTGGTCATAGCATAACAAGAGAAAAAAAAAAAGAAAGAGAATATTTAGTGTATCATCACACACTATCAAACAGATTTCTCTCTTTCATGTATCATTCTCATCGCATGTCGTCTTTTGTTAACTTGCATGCTCATGTACTTCTCACGCTACCATTCTGATGAATTCCTCAGAAAAACAAAAAAAATTAATATTCCCTTCGTCATGATAATTAAGATTATCACACATATAATTTAAATAAATATTTTAAGAAATTGTTGAAATCTTTACCTGATTCTTTTCTTTCAGCATTTTCAGCGTTACAATTACTCTGAGACTGATCATCACCACCACCGCCATTACCGTTCCCATTAGCAGAAGATTCAAGTTGACGTCGTCTTTTTTGGCGTTCCCTAGCTTTATGATTTTGAAACCAGTAGAAAACATTTTTTCCTTCAATTTTCCCATACCGTCTAAGTTGTGCAGTGATATGCTGAATCTGTTCAGCTGACGGAGTTCTCGTGCCGCGTCGATACAACTCTTCCAGCGTTTGCAGTTGTTCTGGAGTTGGATTCCAACGTGAGCTCACTACTAATTGCGTATTGAAATCTCTCTTATTTTGCTCACTCATAGCTGAATGCAAAAAAAAAAATTAAAAATGTATGAATAGTAGTTAGATCTGTCGATAAAATAAAATTGAGTTTTCTATGTAGGAAGTATCAGTGTCACGCATGCAGTAAAGGAAAGGAAAGGCAAAAAGAGAAAAAGTAGAAAGACATGTCTATGTATAAAAATTAATTTACCAAGCTGATGATGATTAAGTGCAATAAAGTTTTCTCCATGAAAATTTCTTAAGCAATTCGTGGGATTAGTAGCAGTAGCCGCAGGAGCATGAGGTACTCTCGGCATTAGTGGACGAAGCTTTCTTCCATTAAACGAATCCGTCATGTTAAAATCTCCTCCGTCATTGTAACCCATCATCCACATTTCTCTTCGTCTTTGATTACCTAACAAAGAGAAACAAATTTACTTGTTTTTTTGAGTAAGATCAAGGCAATTAGTTGTACTGATGTTTGGTAATGGTTAAATAAATAAAAATTAAAAGAGAGAATGAAATGGGGTGACTTTTAAGGGAGCTGAACACAAGGAATTTGGCAAGATTCAGGAGAAAGAGATGGAACAATAGAGACAGAAAGAGAGAGAAGGAATGGTGTTGGTTTAAATTGAAACAAAAGTCATGAGCAAAACATGAGGTTGACTAGCTTAATAAATACTTCACATATAATATGTAATGAATTTTTGTAGGAGACAAATAGGACAGAGAATTGAAGGAAAAAGCAAAATGGATGGAATAGAGAATGAAACAAAAAGAAAGAAAGAGAAGAAGGCGTGGAATTCTGGGAGAAAGAAGAAGATCGAGGTAGAGATGAAGGAGGTTATCGATAAATGTGAATGAAAAACGACGTGACGATGATGAGGGTTATGATAAGCTCCTCATCACTTGACCCCTCATTTATTCTTCTTCTTTTGTCCTCTCCCTTTCACACTTATTCTAAATACGAACTGCCTCCTTCCCCATCTCCACAATCCACAAAACATTAATCCAAACACTTTTTTTTTCTCTCTCAACTTAATTTGGTATAAACATGTTTCATTACAATAGGTAAAATGGGTTATTGGTTAGCGATATCGAGGTACTGGTTTTTAATGGTATGAGATTTTTTTAAAAAAATTGGTGTAAATTGATAAATTATATTTATATCATTTGGGATATTTGTAATTTTTGATTTAGTGTTTAGTTTCATACTTTCGTTTTTTACTTTCACAAGCTTTCGGTTAATAAATGGTTTGTATTTGTTTACGAGCAAGATGTGTAATTTGTCAACTTATTTTATTTACTTTGTCACCTTGTCTTTTAAGTGATTTTGAATGATTTTTTTTTGTGTGTGAAATCTTAATGGTTAAATTAATAACCAAGTCAATAATGATTAATAAATAATAATCAATAAAACGATATCTTAATCGTTTTATAAGAATGTAGCATGTCTATTACAAATAAAAAAGTTGGAAAATGAATGGTTCTGAATCTAAAGCAGTTTAGAATGAATAGAAATCGATAAATAAATATCTTAATGACTCCATAGTAATTTGCCACAAACCTTGAGAGGCAACAATGGAGACCAAAAGAATACAAGTTCTATAGAATGGGTTGGAGGTGGCAATTGTACACACATTGAGAGAAGAAAACAAGCTGGCTAATATTAATTTTTTTCTTTTGCAGATACCAAAGTTATAATAATTTTCAAGCTCTACCTAATGAAGCTAAGACATTATTAAACATGGATAAAAGACAAATTCCTAATTTAAGGATAAGGAAGTTCTAGATTGAAAATTTTGCACAAAATAGATGATATAATATCAGAACATATAATGAAGTAGTTATCTCAAGCTAAAGAAAATAAAATATTATGAAGAATGCGAATTTAGCAAGCTAAAATCAAATACAAAGATATAACGACAAAATAACAATGAGGAGTTTACTAAACAAGAAAAGTACCTGACTGCAGTAACTTTGTCGCAAATCTTTCAACGATGATATTAGCTCTTTGATGGGCTTAACCTGTCAAAGTTAAGGGATGAAGGTTGCGAGGTCATTGAATTAGGTAAGTGTTGAACAAGACAATACGCATTCAAAGGGTGTGAGGTTATCACTTGATTTGAAGCTTTGAGAAAGTAATCTAAGCTGGAGAAGTATCCGATTGGGATGATGTCATGATGTTGGTGAGACTAGACAACGTTCGAGGTGGAATACACTCAAAACCATATGTACTGATAGAGTTATTTCATATATCTGGAGAAAGCTAGACGGAATTTGCACGACAATGGAGGTTTGAAGATGATGAGCTACTCGAGATCCCCTTTCCCTTTTTTGTTTCAATTTTTTATTTCCTAATTAAGTAGACCGAAGTTAAGTGTTGGACCGGGTTCCTCTTTGGGCCTGATTTTGCTGTAATGTAATTTGTGCAGCTAAAAGGGCTTGACTCATCTTTTAAATTAAGAAAAAAATTGTAACATAAATTAATTTTAAAATTTATTATAACTTTTTTTATTTAGATACTTAAATTATATTGCATTTTTAATTGAGCCAGGAATAGGAAAGAGGTCAATTCCTGAAAAAGCCATCTCAATTGGTATCAGAGCATAAAAGTGAAATTATTATAATGAAAGGCTTTTGTCTGTTGATAGTCATTTTATCTATGTCTCCTATGCTACACTACGCTCTCCACTGAATCAATCGCTTTGTCCTGATTTATTGAAGAGACGTCATTTGAAATACATGATAATCCAAATATTTTATTAGATATTTTATTTAAAAAAAAGATTTTGCGTTTATTCTTAAAAAGCTCATTGTTTATTATTATTATTATTATATGCCTTTGTTTGAGTGAAGTGTCATGATACCTTGATTTTGTCTCAATTAAATTTGATGTGAAATTACACAATCGGTAATATAGAGCAATTAATAGAGTGATAAGTTAACTTACAAAGGAAAATGACTGTTTTTTACTTTTGTGAATCTAAATGTGACTCCTCTCCATTACTCATTCTCTTTATTTTCCAAATTTCTACCGGGATGGAAATCATATTTCATAATTAAAAATTAAATATTGAGATATAAATACCTAAATTAAGGTCTTAACTCCTAACCATGACTAGAATAACAAATAATTTCTTTATAATATTTCCTAATTAATGTCAATCTCATAATACTAGGTCAAAATGATTTCAATTAATAAATATCTAAAATTTCTCTCTTTTTAAAAATGATATTTCCTTTTATCATTACGAAAAATCTTTTTCTATTTTGTTCTAAAAATCTTTTTCTTTATTTTCTCCAAGTTCTTGTTTAAAATGAAACACATTGCATACATAAAAATTAATGACTAAGATTAAATTGATTAAAGTAAAATTTTAACTATGTTTTATTATATTCATGAAAATCCCACATATCCCAATTTTTTTGCTTTTAATTTTTCATTCAATATTTAGTATCGAAGTCAAATTAAATTCAAATTCGAAAAGTGCTCAAAAAGAGCTTCTTCACTTGCGAAAACTCAAAAATCTAAAACTTTTAATTAAGAACAAAGAAATATTTATCATTCTAGCACAACTTTAAACGATGCCAATATTTCTCTTGTAATGATAAAATATATTAGCTAGCCCACTTGATCCAAATTTCCAACATTGTTCAGTACAACTCCTCCCTAACCCTGTATCCACCTGCATGGCCATTATTATGAAATGATATGAGCATAAAAAACCATATACAATAAATATATATATATATATATTATTCTATAGTGCTATTTAATTACTGTGAGCAGTAAGTATTCTGTATGGTCATGCAAACTGTTTGCAGAATTTGTAATTTATTAAAATAACCACTGATTTTTTGCATGGCCAAAAGAGTCAACCTCTATAGCTCTGGATATTTCATGTTTACTAACATAGCTTCTACAGTCCTAGGCTTTTACATATACATGTCTCTAGCTACTACTTGCCTTTTCTTTTTTTTTTCCCTTTCCCAAAGCACAAACCAATTTTTCATTCCTCATAGGCTACCTACTAAAAAATATATATTATATTTAATTTTCTTCTTATTTTATTTGTTTAATGGGGTTCAAAAATGGTTTAGTTGTCCTTGAACTAGCGCTAGCCACAACAAATGAGGAGAGCAAAAGAGGAAAGAGATTGGATAGTTAGTACTCTAACAAATCAAACACAATTCTTTATTAGTCGTGGCGGATTTATCTTAGGTCAAGAGGTGTCACGTGATACTGTTTCATCGAAAATTAATATGAAATAAATATACAAAAATAAAAAACATATTTGATATTATTAATAACCTGAACCGAATCTGATATATTATAAGGGATTTGCCATTTCTATCGATTCATGCGGATTAGATCAAAAACAATTCATAAATAAGGCCAAAATGAATTATTTTTTTACGGATAATGCACAATTATCCCCTCAACCTATGCCCAAAATCTCAGAGACACACTTATACTTTACTAAGGTGCTATTACCCCTGAATTTATTTTATTAATAATTTTCTACCCCTTCTCGACTTACGTGGCACTCACTATCTTGTGGGCCCAACACTGGTTGACTTTTTTCTTTCAAACTAGTGCCACGTAGGCCTAAAAGGGGTAGAAAATTACTTATAAAATAAGTTCAGGGGAGTAATAGGACCTTAGTATAGTATAAGTGTGTCTCTAGGATTTCGGGCATGGGGTACTCGTGCATTTTCCCATTTTTTTATGAAGAGAATGAATAAGTTTTGTGTTCAATTTGAATCTCAATGTCTTCGCTCTCTTCTTCATTTCAAATCTTTTTTTTTTTTATCAAACACAAGAAAAAAGCTCAATACTTGCTACTCAATTAAATAATATTCCTACATATGTATATGTATATATATTTTTGCAATTCCGTTAGACACTAAAGAAAATTGTTATCAGGGATAATTATAAATAAGAATTAAAAGGGACCAAGTCTTATATATCTTTTCAATCATAATGAGTAACAAATATCTACTAATTAATATTTTTACCTTTTTTGTGAAATCAAATCAATAATGAGTGCTTATGAAAAATGTGACACTGCTCATGGAAATTTATTTCTTTTTATTTTTAAAATGTGACACTAATTATAAAAATTTCTACCCACGCCACTGTTAATTAGGTTTCAGATTCAAATTAGATATACATATACATATAATCACATAAATCCCGACATGGAAAATTAAGCTCCCCATTCCGTAGGTACAACAATTATTTCAATATAAAAATCCAAAATAAATAAAAGAATTTTGTTTAAAAATTAATTTATTTTACTTCTCATTTTAATCTGTTTGGGAAAATAATATCTCTGCACCTTTTTTTTATAACGATTTAATTTCAACTTTTTACATGACGTATTTAAATTACATTCCATATATTTTTAGTTTAAAATCACACAATTTTAAAAAAATAAAATAAACTCAATGCTAATGTCATAATTCGACAATTTAATTACCACGGTGGGAGTACTAAGAAAAAAGATGATGACATTTCTATAACAATTATTTTTAAAAGATAATTATCAACAAAAAAGTAATATATTATTTTCCAATCTAAACAATTCAAATTTATTTATTTTTTGATATATGTAGCAATAACATACATAATTGCACCACAATTCAATTTTTTTTTTTTTGGATACATGTAGCAATAACATACATAATTGTACCACCAAAAATTTGAGAAGTACCCCCTCAAACTTTAATAAGATATTTCAAATTCTAGCTAAAAATATAAAATTTTAATATTATATATACGTCATATATAAAATTTTCACAATTTGATATGTATTGGCAACCTTTTGGGCTACCTCAAAGCTTAATGTACTGTTGCCGAATTAGAAGTGCGGCCCGTTTTAATGTGCATAAGCCCCAAAACTTGTTAACAATTCAAGTGTTTTGTAAATAATTTTAAAATTGATTGAACTAAAATTGTACTGAAGTATACATGTACCACATGCATAGCGTGTGAACAAGTAAAATCGTGCGTTAATTCTGCATTATCCTCTATTAGTTTTACAAATTTCCAAAATCACTTATTTTTGTGTATTAGATTAGTGTATGAGCGCATCATATTAGTGTATCATGTATGAAAATGTACATCAGATTAGTGTATCATATATAAAATGGAATGTATCTTACTTAACATTGATATATCTCGCTCATCAAATTAATATATTTAGCGCTTATATTATTATATGTAACAGTATGAGAGATTTCTGTAATTATAAACTTATAAGGGATAAATGTCAGTTTTGCCTTAAAAATATGTAATTTTTATCCTTTGCCCTTTTTTTAGACTGAGAAAATTAGCGAGATTTGTGTTGTTTTGCTCAAAAATTGAAAGGGGTGGTCTTAAATGACTCTATTTGCACAAATATAGCTTTTTTTGGGTTTTATTTATAGGCCCAAACAGATTTTCATAGCTTGGACAGAGAAACATTGTTCTTGGGCTAGCTTTCTATAGTCTATCTAAGCCTACTGCCAGGTTTATGTATGGCAGAGGAAAAGGGAAGATCTTGGGCCTTCTGTATCAGCCCAAAATTGGGCCCAATTCAGTTTATGAAAATATCTTTTAATTAATTAATAATTTATCTTCTTAAGAATTTTCGTTCTAAATTTACCAGAAGTAATTAAATGAACAACAAGCCAAAATGCTCTTAGTTCTACTAATTTGCTATCATATTAGTAAATTTAGGGAATCAACTACGTTTAGATGTTTTATTGTGACCTTCCAAGATGGATCCACGAGATAAAGCCAAAGGGACCTTCTTTATCGACTTTTAAATTGTCAAGCTTTTAAAAAAAGTTCTACATTAAATTAAAGGAAAAATGATAAACTTATTTTTAATTTATTTTTAAAAAACATAATTTTAAATATACACACATTTTTAAGCTTCGTGATGACATAGTTTAAAGGAAAAAAATTATTAAATAAAAGCAAATAACACATGTCAAAAACTAGTCTAGTAATTAATATTGTCATATAATTCCTCAACTAGTACTATAATAAACTGACATTTTAAACCCGTAAAATTCATTTATTTTTGGAGTATATTATTATAAATATTGCCCAAAAATACTCCTTTTAACTTGCTTCTTTTTCAAACCATAAAAAAAAAAAAAGCTTAATCAGCCATGGACTAATATTGGGCAGTGCAGCTTTTATTTTCCCTATAAATTAGAATAGGTCGAAGGACAGAGATCTATGTCAAATATATTTTAATTAATAACACTAGTCTTATAGTAAAATCTTTGTTGTAGACATAATTAATTATTAAAGGTATTACATTATTTAAACAAGTTAGTAGATCTTTGATACAAAAGACAATAATACCTATAAAGAATCTCTGAGAAGTTCAGAGCAGATATATTATTATTATTATTATTATTATTATTATTATTATTATTAGAAAATAAGGGCATCGCCACCGATTAAATACAATATTTTATAGTGCAGTGCTCGACATATCAAGTGGTCCATTTTCACCGTCATTTTGAGGTTCCTAAAATCGAAAGGTTAGAATATTTTCGTAACTCAAGGATTGTTAATAACGTATTAAATTAAAATGATTTGTATTTTATTTTCGTAAAAGAATAATATTTATATTTGATATAATAATGAGTCTTATTGATTAAAGATTGTACATCCGATATATATAGAGAAAACATGAATAAATAATTACACATGAGTCACATAATTTGTGCTAATTATAGTTACTCCTATTATCCCCCCTCAAGCTGATCCACGGATACGAGGGGAAGCTTGGTAGCGAGGTAATGAAACGCAGCCGGTGGAAGAGGTTTGGTAAGTAAGTCTGCAAGTTGTTCGGAAGAAGGAACATGATGTGTGCTCATAGTACCAGCCATGACCTGTTCACGAACAAAGTGGCAGTCAGACCCAACATGCTTCATACGATCATGAAGGACTGGATTCTTTGTAACACAAATGGTGGACTCGTTGTCACAATAAATCTTTGGCCGAAAGGGAGGAAGACCAAGTGCATCCGTAATGTGATGAAGCCACATGGCTTCAGCAACTCCAGCCGCCATAGCTCGGTATTCGGCTTCAGTGGAAGAGCGAGATACCCGTGTTTGCTTTTTGGTGCACCAAGAGATTAAATTTGGTCCAAGAAACAGTAGGTACCCGGTGGTGGAGCGACGATCATCCTTGTCGTTCGCCCAATCAGAGTCGGAGTAGACGGAGAGCTCTAGATTCCCTTT